>NC_057711.1:67609831-67621071 GCF_004010195.1 Chiloscyllium plagiosum
GCTAGGCTCTGCTTCCAGTCTATTTTCGTCAGTTCCTCTCTCATGCCCTCATAATTACCTTTATTCAACTGTAACACTATTACATCCGATTTTGCCTTCTCCCTTTCTAACTCCAGACTGAACTCTATCATATTATGGTCGCTACTTCCTAAGGGTTCCCTTACTTTAAGATCTTTTATAGAGTCTGGTTCATTGCAAAGCACTAGGTCCAGAATAGCCTGCTTTCTTGTGGGCTCCATGACAAGCTGTTCCAAGAAGCCATCCTGTAAGCATTCCATGAATTCCCTTTCTTTGGATCCACTGGCAACATTATTTACCCAGTCCACCTGCATATTGAAGTCTCCCATGATCAATGTAACCTTGTCTTTCTGACATGCCTTCTCTATTTCCCGGTACATGTTGTGTCCCTGGTCCTGACCACTGTTAGGAGGTCTATACACAACTCCAATTATGTTTTTTTTGCCTTTGTGGTTCCTCAATTCCACCCACACAGACTCCACATCATCCGACGCTATGTCATTCAATACCATAGATTTAATTTTGTTCTTAACTAACAAGGCAACCCCACCCCCTCTGCCCACCTCTCTGTCTTTTCGATAAGTTGAAAAACCATGGAGGTTTAACTGCCAGTCCTGACCCCCCTGTAACCAAGTCTCTGTGATGCCTACTACATCATAATCATTCACTATTATCTGTGCCATTAGTTCATCGGCTTTGTTATGTATGCTACGAGCATTCAGGTAAAGTGCCTTGGGAAAATCCAGTCCTCCCTTTGCTTGTGGAAGCTGCAGCTTCTCTAATTTGATAAGGGGCCGTCTATGATTCCAAATAAAGGAACCAAGCCAGTCGTGTAGTTTACGTAACATCAGTCTCAGCAACATCAAAGAGAGCATTCTCATAGGATATAGGAGACGAGGCAGAATATTCATTTTAACTAGGGCTACTCTGCCTAACCAGGATATTGGGAGATCACTCCAGCGTCGAAGGTCCTGCCTTATTTTCTCCAGTAGGTGCACAAAATTGGCTTTATACAGCTGACCACATACTAGGGTGATAAAAATACCTAAGTATAGAAAACCCTCCAGTGACCACTGAAAGACAAAGCAAGATCCGTCCGATAAATTGGATATGCTAGTGAGACCACTCAATGGCATGGCCTCCAATTTCGTAAAATTGATTTTATAGCCTGAGAATATATTAAATAGATTGATTACTTGAATTAAGTGGGGCATGGATATCAAAGGATTACTTAAAAAAAGGACATCACCTGCATAGAGAGTGATTTTATGTTTACTTGAACCAACCCTCAGAGCCACAATGTTAGAGTCGGTTCGTTTAGCTTCTGCTAGTGGTTCGATTATTGGCGTGAACAATAACGGTGAGAGAGGACATCCTTGATGACAGCCCCTACCCATACTGAAGCTATCCGAACCTAAACCATTGGTAATCATGGCTGATTTGGAGTCATTGTATAATAGAGACCCATTTAGAAAATATCTCTCCAACACCAAACCTTTCCAGTGTGTAAAAAAGATATTACCATTCAACCTGGTCAAATGCCTTCTCTGCATCCAAGGAGACAACTATCCCCAGTATTCTTTCCTGTTGGCAGGGTTGTATCATATTTAAGACCCTTCTAATGTTGTTAGATGATCCACGGCCCTTGATAAACCCCGTCTGGTCCTCTTTTATGATATATGGTAAGACCCTCTCCAATCTTAATGCTAATGTTTTCGAAAGGATTTTAAAATCTACATTTAGCAAGGATATTGGTCCATATGATAAGCAATCTTCTGGGGCCTTTCCTTTTTTAAGAATGAGAGAAATATTTGCTTCTCTCAACGAAGGCGGGAGGCAGCCCTGACTATGTGAGTGATTATACATGTCTATAAGTGGACCAGCCAGTTCCCCTATGAATTCTTTATAAAATTCAACCTGGAATCAGTCTGGTCTAGGTGTTTTGCCAATATGGAGCTGTCTAATTGTGTTGAGTACTTCCTGGGTTGCCAGTGGAGTATTTAGGATCGACGCCTACTCTGAGGTTAAATCCAGACAGGCGAAGTTTTTAAAGAAGGACTCCATCTTTGTTCTATCCTCACAGTCCTGTGATTTATACAGTTCAAAATAGAACTCTCTAAAGGCTGTATTGATCCTTTTACGATCACGAGTCAGAGTACCAGCACTTTCCATAATGGACATGATAGCTTGAGGAGCCTTTTTTTCCCTAGCAAGATACGCTAGGTATCTGCCAGGCTTGTCGCCATATTCATATAGTCTTTGCTTTGCAAACAATATTTCCCTCTTTGCTGTTTGGTAAGTGCTGTATTCAAGGCTGTCCTAAGGGCTGTGATCCTTTGTAGCTTAGTAATAGAGGGCCTATCAACATACACTGTCTCAGCTGCCTTCAAGCTAGCCTCGAGTAGGTGCTGTTGTTCTCCCTTTTGTCTTTTCTGGGTCACAGAATATGAGATGATCAAACCTCGCGCATAAGCCTTAATGGTCTCCCACATCGTCGACGGGTTACTGGCCGTACCCGAATTAATTTCCAAAAAGGTTTTGAATTCTTGAGAAAAATATTTTATAAATTTGCTATCCTTCATTAAGACGGAATTCATACGCCAATATCGGGGGCCTGTCCCATCATCCCTAGTCTTAACTTTCATATGTACTGCGGCATAATCAGAGATTGCTATATTACCTATTTTGCAGGACAACATGGAATTCAAAAGGGTTGAGGGAGCAAAAAACATATCAATTCTAGTATGACACTTGTGTGGGTTAGAGTAGAAAGTAAAGTCTCTGCCCTGAGGGTGAAGGCACCTCCACACATCTACTAGCCCTAGCTCCCTATTCAGATCTGCCAATTATCTGGATCTAAGAGATATACCCATAGTACTCTTGGGTATCCTATCTGTCTCTGAGTCCATAATACAATTAAAATCTCCTCCTATAATTGTATGGCGGGCCCCAAAAGCCATCAACTTGGAGAACGCTTCCGTTAAAATCATTATCCATATGGTTTGAATCTTACAGTCTATTTAAGTGAGTCCAAAAATTCTTTAGCTTTCTCCGGTGATCCAAAGTTGTATACGGATCCTTCATGGCTGAAGCGCAGCGTTGCTGGGTAACGCATGGGGTATTGAATATTTAGGTCTCTCAGAAGCTTCTTCCCCTCATCGAATGCCCTCCTCTTGTGGACCATGGCTGGAGAAAAGTCCTGGAATAACATAATCCTGGAACCGTTGTGCATCATGGACTAGGGATCCTTCCACAGGACTCTGGAGGCTTCCAGGAGCATCTGCTTCTCTTTATAACATTGCAGCCAGAAGAGAACCGGGTGGGGGCGCTGGTCCGGCCCGGGCCTGCGTATAGCAACCCGGTGGGCCCACTCCACCCACACCTGACCTGCTCCCGACTCCAACTTTAATTTTGAGGGAGCCTTTGCTCCAAAAAAACTTCCTTCCTTCCTCTTCCCGTTCAGGAAGGCCCAGCAACCGAATTTTTAAAGACGACGCCGATTATCGAGGTCATCGATGTGCTCTTTCAAGGTCCGGACTCGCTGCTCGAGAGCCCCGACCTAGCCCATGGCCGACTCGGCAGCAGCTTCCGAGGTTGCGGCCTTTTGTTCCGCCCTTCCAACGCGTTGCTCGAGTTTTTCAATTTCTCTGTCATGCTTCTGCAGCACGAAGCAGGACTCCCACCTGGTCCTGCACTCTTCAATGAAGGCGTCGATCCTCTCCTGCAGCTTGTTGATCCCGGAGATCAGGCTCGCCTCTGTAGGAAAGTCCCCCGAGGTGGCCGCGGACGGCTCTGCTGTTGCTGGAGGGGGTGGGGAAGGGGTCCCTGTCTGTTGCGAACTGCGGGAATTTTTGCCCTTAGTCATTTTAAGAACAACACCAAACTGTTCAAGTTTGATGTAAAATGACTAAGTATGCTGGGCAAAAGCTATTTTAAATAATTTAAAAGGTGTGGTGAAGGCGGGTGCTTCACTTTGCCCAAGTCTTAGGCAGAGCACTACAGACTCAGACTTGCTGGGTCACCGCCATCTTGAATCTCCTGTTAGGTATTTTTAGCATTGCCTGCTTTAATCAGATTTCCAGCATCCATATTAGTTGGCTTTTGTTTTATACTTCACGTCGATCTACTCCTTTTTTTATTTTCTGGTGATTACACTGCTTTAACTAGATTCGGCTTGTCCTATGTCAATGTAGTATATCATCTTAATTGGAAAAGCTTTCTTTTGTGTGAATCTTTCTCACAGAACAATGATGTACTTTTAAACAATCACATTAATTGTTCTGGCACAACTTGTTGGTATAAGTTATGCTGATTATGTTAGAATTAATACAGTCATATAAGTAATTAGCATTCATTCTAATCTCTTCAACTACAATAAGTTTAAATAACCATTAAGTACAGAGTGGCTCAGTGGGTTCATAGTCTAAGAAGCAATCTAACTAATGGATATTGCAGTATGTGCAGTGGAAGGTTAAAAAAAAATGCTCATAAGCAACGCTTTTCCGAGTGCTATCAATATAAGCACTGGGGCTAAACATTAGTTACATTAAAAAATTCAACTGTGAACAAATTGTTTCTATCTTGTTTAGAATAACACTATTTCTAATTATGTGTTTTCAATTTAGTTTGTGCAGAAGGAGATGCAGTGAAGAATATATAGAGTCACCTACATTTGCTTGTATCTTTGTAGGCTAAATCTTAAATAAGGAACAAAATAAATAGCATGGGTTCAGCCCCTGACCAGTGACTCTGTGTAAATCAGATTACATGTAATTTTGCTGTGACTGAATGAACATTGCTGTAATTCCTTGTTCAGCTAATTTGCTTGAGGTAGCTAACTGTCATGTATGAATCGTATCTCCCTTTATAGTACTAAAAACCTGCAGCACCTTAAAGACACAACTACTGCTTTTTAAACATTTTCCTGCTGATTTAAGTGCAGGAGGAAAATGGCAAGCAGTATGCTAGGTACCATAGTTTAAGGAGAGTGTCACAGAAATCTCGATGTAGCATGTACAGAAAAATTTCTTCATCGATGCTTTTGTTACTTTAACGGTTCAAAATATCAATACATTCCTGATTGTTTTCCATTTTCTAACTTCTTTGAAGTTGAGATCATCCAAAACCCTGCTACATATTTCCCCTCACCTCTGTGCTCACTGACCTAATTGAATTCTAAGTTAAGCAACATGGCAGTGACCATGCCCATGCTGGCTGCATTGTGCAAAGGATTGGAATTCAATTTTAAAAGAGGACAAGGACAAATAAGGGTAAACATGGGGAAAATGGTGGTGTTGTTGCAATGTCATTTGCCTAGCAAGCCAAAGAATATTGTACTGGGAACATGGACTCAAAACCTGAGTTGACAGCTGTTGTAGTTTTAAATTAATAAAATATGGAATGGAAAGCTAGTCTTAGTCATGGTGATCACAAAACATTCATTGTTTCTTGTAAAAACCTATCTGGTTCACTAATGTTCTTCAAAGATTGAATTTGCCATCCTTATCTAGTCTGGTCTGCACGTGACTCCAGCCCTCCCACAATGTGGTTCTCTCTGAACAGCCATTCAATTCAGAGGCAATTAAAAATAGGCTACAAATACTTGCCTTGCTGGTGATGTCCACATGAAAAAGATTGTCATTTGCAAAATGCTGTAGTTTCATTGTAATATCATTCAGGAGCAATTATAGCATGAAACATACTTTCCTTATTAAATATTGTTCTAGTTTTTGTCTAGTTTCAAACGGTCATCTGTCTGACAACTTGATACATTCCCCATTGTTCTATACAATCCCATGCTCACTCCTTTTATGTATAGTACCCACATGAAACCTATTTCTGTCTTTTGACCATTTATGGGGAACAGATGAGAGCATGATTGTAATGTAAACTTCTCAGTGCATACCTAGAGGAAAGAACACATTCTGAGAGAAAACAACAGAAATAAGAGAAAAATCATGAAATCTGCCTCACTCTCTACCTTCGAACTGCAAGCTCTCCATAAACGGAGATAGGAGTTTGAACAAGATAGGCGATCCATTTACAGCTCAACATAAATAACCTTGGGCTGGCTTGTAGAGCAGGATTAATTCTCTTGAGTCTAAGCTGACTTTCCACATAAATTATATTAACATCACAGAATTACAGAAACTTGCAGTAGAGAAGGATTCCATTTAACTTTTCATTCCTGTGTTGATTGTTGGACAGAGCAATCATATTTAGTTCCACATTCACCCCTGTTATCTGTTACTGTGTAAATTCTTCATCCTTCAGTAGCTATTTAATCTTCTTTAATTTTTATGGAATTCATTTCCATTACCTTATCAGGTAACATATTCCTCATTCTAAAAACTCAATTATACAAAATATACATCCTTCCACTGGATTTTTATGCTAATGATTTTAAGTAAATCACCTCTGGTTATTTGTCCACTCATCAGACGGAACTATTGGTATCCAAGTTTTGAGAAGATTTGTAGGTCAAGTTGAGTTTTGGATGTAGGTTTTCTCGCTGAGCTGGAAGGTTCATTTCCAGACATTTCATTACCCTACTAGGTAACATCGTTAGTGGGCCTCAGGTGAAGCACTGCTGAATATTCCTGCCTTCTATTTATATGTTTGGGTTTCTTTGGGTTGGTGATGTAATTTCCTGTGGTGATGTTATTTTCTATGGGGAAGTCACTCCCTGTTCCTTTTCTCAGGGGGGAGTAGATGGGGTCTAACTCGATGTGTTTATTGATCGAGTTACAGTTGGAATGCCATGCTTCTAGGAATTCTCGTGTGTGTCTTTGTTTGGCTTGGCCTTGGATGGATGTGTTGTCCCAGTCGAAGTGGTGACCTTCCTCATCCATATGTGAGGATACTAGTGAGAGAGAATCATGTCTTTTTGTGGCTAGTTGGTGTTCATATATCCTGGTGGCTAGTTTTCTGCCTGTTTTTCCAAAGTAGTGTTTGTTACAGTCCTTGCACGGTATTTTGTAAATGACGTTAGTTTTGCTCATTGTCTGCATAGGGTCTTTCAAGTTCATTAGCTGCTGTTTTAGTGTGTTGGTGGGTTTGTGGGCTACCATGATGCCAAAGGGTCTGAGTAGTCTGGCAGTCATTTCTGAGATGTCTTTGATGTAGGGGACATGTTTTGTCTGCTTGTTTGCGTTCGTTCTCAGCAACCCTAGCCACTCTCTCCTACATCAAAAACATCTCGGATATGACTGCCAGACTACTCAGACCCTTTGGCATCATGGTAGACCACAAACCCACCATCACACTAAAACAGCAGCTAATGAACTTGAAAGACTCTATACAGACAACGAGCAAAACTGATGTCATTTGCAAAATACCATACAAGGACTAATAAACACAACATTGGACAAACAGGCAGAAAACTAGCCACCAGAATACATGAACTAGTCACAAAAAGACATGACCCTTTCTCACTAGTATCCTCACACAGGGATGAGGAAGCACACCACCTCGACTGGGACAACACATCCATCCTAGGACAAGCCAGACAAAGATACACATGAGAATTCCCAGAAGCATGGCATTCCAACTGGAACTCTATCAGCAAACACATCGAGTTAGACCCCATCTACTCCCCCCTGAGAAAAGGAACAGGAAGTGACTTCCCCACAGAAAATAACATCACCACAGGAAATGACATCACCAACCCAAAGAAACCCAAACATATAAATAGAATGCAGGAATTTTCAGCAGTGCTTCACCTGAGGCCCACTAATGATGTTACCTAGTAGGATAACGAAATGTCTGGAAATGAACCTTTCAGCTCAGCAGCAAACCCTAATCCAAAACTATTGGTACCCAGTCTTTCAAAATCCAAATCATCTTGAAAATATCTATTTGATCATATTGCAACATTTTTTCTTTCAAGGAGAGGAATCCAGGCTTTCCAAAGAATTGTAGCAATTAATTGTTTAATTAGTCCATGTCTGATTATATGCATCTGTTAACATGAACAGTCCACAGTATGTTATTAATTAAACATGGTTGCAGAGAGAAATAGGAACAAAACTGAAAAAAGGAACTGGAAGCATGAGAGTGCAGACAGTTTATAATTAATGTAAATAAAATTTATAGATATGAACTAGTATCATCTTTGCACATGTCAACAGCATAAAACATAAGTGACATTTGTCATCCTTGGCAACATCTAATAAATCTCCTTAGGACACTTTATAAGATCTGCACATTCTTCCTGTAGTGTAGTGTTTGGAACAGCTCACAATACTCCAATGATGATTAGCAAATAGCTAATAAAATTCAAGCATAGTTGTTTGTTTCTCTATTCTGTGCCTCTATTTACAAACTCAAATAACTATCTTATTAATTTACCTTGCACCCTTTCAGGATTTATGCAGAAGAACACAATGTTTTCTCTTCTCATCTATACTTTTCAAGAAGTATTAGTCCTCCCTCAATGCACCACTTTGCAATATTACTGTGTCAGCTGTCATTCAGTTAGTAACACACATGCCTGATTCAGAAGCTTGTGAGTTTATGTCCCACTCAAAGACTTGAACACAAAGATCTGGGTGAACAAAACAATGCAATACTTTTGATTGTGTCAGAAATGCTGCCTTTCAGTTGAGATGTTAAATGAGATGCTGTCTGCTCTCTCAGGTAAATAATCAAAAGGCATTTTTTTGATGAACAATACTGGTGTTAGCCCTGATGATGGAACAAATATTATCCCTCAATCCCTTAAACATCACAAGAAACAAGTTGCTTAGTAATTACCACGATAATGTTTGTGGTATCTTGCTGTGTGGAAATAGCTGTCCTATTTGCTACATTGCAGTGACCACATTCAAAACATACTTCATAAACGTTAAGGTGCTTTAGGATGGCTGTTAGTCCTCAGAGATGCTAACTGAATAGATTTATTATTCCTCTTCACATTTCTCCACATTGAACTCTAAGTGCCATATTTATATCAATTCCATTATCTGGCAAACCCTACAATTGTGTTTTTCCTTATTCACTACATTGCTAGCTTTATAACATTGGTTTCTACACTTTCAGTCACGTTCAAAAAGTGAAAAGGATAGTCAATCGAAAACTGATCCTTGAGAATACCACTGGAAATAACTTCCCAAAGAATATTCATCCACCACAATACATTGCTTTCTGTCACTAAGCTAATTCCACATTTTTGTTGTTCACTCGTGGGACATGGGCATCGCTAGCTGTCTATCATATTTTGCCTGCTCCTAGTTGCCCTTGAAAAGGTGATGGCGTGCTGCCTTCTTGAACTGCTGCAGTCCATGTGCTGTAGGTTGACCCACAATACCCTTAGGAAGGGAATTGCTGAATTTTGACCCAGTGACAGTGAAAGAATGATAGTATACAGTATTTCCAAGACAGGATGGTGAGTGACTTAAAGAGGAATTTACAGTTGCTGGTGTTCCCATGGATCTGTCACCCTATCCTTCTAGACAGAAGTGGCCATGGGTTTGGAAGGTGCTTTCTGAGGATCTTCAGTGAATTTCTGCATTGTATCTTGTAGATATTATATACTGCTGCTACGAGCATCGGTGGTGGAGGGAGTGGATACTCGTGAATGTGGTGCCAATTAAGTGGGCTGCTTTGTCCTGGATGTTGTCAAGCATCTTGAGTGTTATTAGAGCCTTACCCATTCAAGCAAGTGGGGAGTATTCCATCACACCCCTGATTTATGCCTTGTGGATGATGGACAGGCATTAGGAGTCAGGAGCTGTAGTCTTCCTATAACCTCTGACCTGCTCTTGTAGCAACTGTGCTTCTGTGACAAGTCAAGTTGAGTTTTTGGTCAATAGTAACTCCCGGGATGTTGATTAAAACCTTAAGGTTCTCTTTAATACCATGGGCTTCCAGGTTATTCATAAAACACTTGCAGAAAACTTGGTTAAATGCCTTCTGCACAATACCATTTGTAGTTTGCTATATTTATTCTGTTTAACACATAACACAGATTGTTGGGTTCTGTTGACTCAGATATCCTGAAGTTTATTTACAACACAAAATTCTTACAAGGCTGCAGTATTATAGAATTACACAAATAGCCTGGTTTCTGTGTTTATTGATGTTACAGTAGGTGAAATACACATGCCTGATTGACTACACTGATTATAATATAAAGAGAAAGTGATGGAAAGCACAATGGGTATCTTTATGTTGGAACATCATATATCATGATGTCAAGTGACTGATTTTCTCAGGGATGTTTAACTGATAAAATATCCAAGGATAGGTATAGATAAATTTTCTCTATATATTCAGATAAACCTTAGTGGATGTATCGTAAACCAATTCCGGTCCTTTTACAGTTATCATGATTTGGCACTGTACGGTCACTTAGTAGTATGCTAGCTGTGATTGTGGATAGATGCATATCGTTCGTCATAGCTATGTGTCTGTTGTCAGTCATAGAGTCATACAGATGTACATGATGGAAGCAGACCCTTCAGTCCAACTCGTCCATGCCGACCAGATATCTTGAATTATTCTCGTTTCCCATTTGCCAGCAATTGGACAATATCCCTCTAAACCCTTCCTATTCATGTACCCATCCAGAATGCTGCAATTGTACCAGCCTCCACCACTTCCTCTGGCAGCTCATTCCATGTACACACTGCCCTCTGCATGAAGAAGTTGCTCCTTAGATTGCTTTTAAATTTTTTGGCTCTGACCTTAAAACTATGCCTTCTAGGTTTGGTCTCGCCAACCTTGGGGAAAAGACCCTGTGACACTGATTGACTCAGACTCCCAATGCGCCTCCCTCACTGGTTCTCCTTTCCTGCGAGCGTATAATATTGTTGTTGAACCTCAAGCTCATTCTAATAATTACTGTGTTTTTATCTGAACAGTGCAGTGAAGACAATCCATAATATGCCTGAGTTGTGAATTTTCTGAAAAATAAATGCACAAAATGCCACAAAATATATTATGACATACTAAATATTTACATGCATAGTGCTATCTGAAAACTGGTAATGGGAAAGGTCAACTGCCAATGGCAAAGATCATTTGTGCTCAATATTTCAATTCAGTGGTTTATTTAGCTCAGAAAATATTTTAGAAAACGGATACCCCCGCAATTTCATCAACAGATGCCTAAGGGAAAGACAACGGAATGAGGACATGCCACAACCCAAAGGACTAGCCACATTACCATACATCAAAAACATTTCAGAACTGACAGCCAGACTACTGCGACCACTAGGACT
>NC_057711.1:67621210-67662603 GCF_004010195.1 Chiloscyllium plagiosum
GCGGACAGCTGGAACTGACAACCGGAAGCGGCCGATACAAATCACTATAAATGCCGGAGGAAACATCACAGTAGCGCTTCACAGGAGGGTCCCAAACACTGAGGATGTCACCTAGACAGGGGACGAAACGTCTGCAACACAAATTCCCAGCTCAGCGAACAGAACCACAACAACATTTTAGAAAACTGTTAATTGCTTTAAACTAACTCCTTTTTAATTAATATTTCAAAGCATTTGTTTCATCAGGTTATTGTGTGAACCTATAGTAAATTTTGCATGAATTTAGAGGAACAGATTAAGCAGTGCCTTAAAAATAGCATGTGGAGAAAATTAAATTTCTGCAATTCATATAAAATCTGGAAATTTGTGCATTGTTATGGTTATTACTTATTTTCTTATCTTGCCAAAATATAAGCTTGAATTTCTGTGCACAAAATCAAGTCTTTGTGGATAACATGCAGCAATCAATCCAATGAGCAAAAAAACTTGCAGGAGGATAACTTCAGAAGTTAATACTCGGTGAGTCATAGTGACAAGAAGTGACAAGAAACAGGAATGATGACAGTGGAATAGAAACCAGAACCTGATGTTGAGGCAAAAGAAACATGATACTTTCTGGCAAATAACTGGAAAGCCAAAAGCAATTTTAGTGTTATCATTTCAGGAAAAACATTATCTTTAAATGGGCACCTCTCTGTGAGACATACAACATATAGACCTTTCCACATATGTTTTGCAACTTCCAATGAGTTGTGCCAGAAGCTGCTGTACAGAAGCAGCAGAACAGAGGCATCATGTTGAAAGAAAGCTCTGAGGTGAAACAAGATCCACAGGTTTAGAAGCACGATGTGTAAATGAGTGAGAACCAATGCAGAAGATGCCTGAGGATGTCCAGAATCATTGTAGGCCCACTGCTGGATGAAGATCTATAGGCGTAAGGACCTGGCATCAATCCCTTCCCAATAGTCCTAAGGGTAACAGTTACATTTCATCTCTTGCAGAACAGATCATTTCAGGAGTTATAGGGCAACTCTATGGTTTCACAGTCCTCACCTCATACGTTCATCCAGAATCCCTGAAGCTCTCTTTAATGAGATCTCACTAATCCATCTCTTTGCTTCTTGATACAGTGAGTCAGGAGGCAAAGGAATTGGGATTCTCATAATTGCTTTCCTCAATTCAGGATGCAATCAGTTACATTCACAAAAGAATCAAAGTACCTTATTATGAACCAGCAGCCTTCCTCAACAGAAATATACAACAGTCCTTTAATATTCAAACAATTTATGACCATAACAGCTAGATATCACAAATCTGTACTGGATAGTTCGAGAGCTACTATGACTCATACATCCAGGAGCACTACTGGTACTAGCCTCTTTCAAAGATTTCTTCCCAGACAAGGATAGTTGCTGTTGTACATGTCAGTTGGTAACTGAAAGGGTTAACTGTTATCAAACAATAAGCTCTGCCTATCAGGATATAAAGGACAGTTTCTGGCAGGAGTCCTTTTCCTAGGTTGGGGGAGTTCAAAACAAGAGGGAATAGAGTCATAGAGATGCATAGCACGGTACCAGACCCTTCGGTCCAACCCGTCCACGCCGACCAGATATCCCAACCCAATCTAGTCCCACCTGCCAGCACCCGGCCCATATCTCTCTAAACCCTTCCTATTCATATACCATCCAGATGCCTTTTAAATGTTGCAATTCTACTAGCCTCTACCACTTGCTCTAGCAGCTCATTCCATACCACCCTCTGCATGAAAAAGTTGCCCTTCAGGTCTCTTTTCTATCTTTCCCCTCTCACCTTAAACCTATGCCCTCTAGTTTTGGGCTCCCACACCCCAGGGAAAAGACTTTGTCTATTTATCCTATCCATGCCACTCATGATTTTATAAACCTCTATAAGGTCACTCCTCAGCCTCCAGTGCTCCAGGGAAAACAGCCCCAGTTGATTCAGCCTCTCCCCACAGCTCAAATCCTCCAATCCTGGCAACATCCTTGTAAATCTTATCTGAACCCTTTCAAGTTTCACAACATCTTTCCAATAGGAAGGAGACCAGAATTGCACACAATATTCCAACAGTGGCCTAACCAATGTCCTGTACAGCCACAACATGACCTCTCAACTCCTGTACTCAATACTCTGACCAATACAGAAAAGCATACCAGACACCTTCTTCACTATCCTATCTACCTGCAACTCCACTTTCAAGGAGCTATGAATCTGCACTCCAAGGTCTCTTTGTTCAGCATCACTTCCCAGGACCTCACTAATAAGTGTATAAGTCCTGCTAAGATTTGTTTTCCCAAAATGCAGCACCTCGAATTAAACTCCATCTGCCACTTCTCAGCCCATTGGCCCATCTGATAAAGATGCTGTTGTAATCTGAGGTAACCTTCTTCACTGTCCACTACACCTCCAATTTTGGTGTCATCTATAAATTTACTAACTGTACCTCTTATATAAATGATGAAAAGTACTGGACCCAGCACTGAGTCCTTGTGGCACTCCACTAGTCACAGGCCTCCAGTCTGAAAAACAACCCTCCACCACCACTCTCTGTCTTCTACCTTTGAGCCAGTTCTGTATCCAAATGTCTAGTTCTCCATTTATTCCATGAAATCTAACCTTGCTAACCAGTCTCCCATGGGGAACCTCGTCGAACACCTTACTGAAGTCCATATAGATCATATCTACTACTCTGCCCTCATCAATCCTCTTTGTTACTTCTTCAAAAAAACTCACTCAAGTTTGTGAGACATGATTTCCCACGCCCAAATCACCATGTTGACGATCCCTAATCAGTCCTTGCCTTTCCAAATACATGTACATGCCGTTCCTCAGGATTCCCTCCAACAACTTGCCCACCACCAACATCAGGCTCACTGGTCTATAGTTCCCTGGCTTGTCCTCACTAAACAGTCAGGCCAGGCAGGGACAAAGCAGAGAACAAGGTAGGACTGATAAATCAAACTGCATTTATTTCAATGCAAGGGACCTATCAGGGAAGGCAGATGAACTCAGGGCATGGTTAGGAACATGGGACAGGGATATCATAGCAATTACAGAACCATGGCTCAGAGATGGACAGGACTGGCAGCTTAATGTTCCAGGATACAAATGCTATAGGAAGGACAGAAAGGGAGGCAAGAGAGAAGTGGGGTGGCATTTTTGATAAGGGATAGCAGTATAGCTGTACTGAGAGAGGATATTCCCAGAAATACATCCAGGGAAGTTATTTGGGTGGAACTGAGAAATAAGAAAGGGATGATCACCTTATTGGGATTGTATTATAGATCCCCTAATAGTCAGAGGGAATTTGAGAATTTGAGAAATAGAGTTAAGGTGAGAGAGGAAAGATTTCAAAGAAATCTAAAGGGTATCATTTTCATGCAGATGGTCGTGCGTGTTTGGAATGAGCTTCCAATTGAAGTGATGGAGGCTGCTACAATTACAACATTTTAAAAACATCTGGATGGATACATGAATACGAAGGGTTTAGTAGGATATGGGCCACATGCTAGCAAATGGGACCAGGTCAGATTTGGATGTCTGGTTGTTGGGAGGAAGTTGGACTGTGAGGTCTGTTTCCGTGCTGTATAACTCTATGACTGAGGTTGAGGGGTGACCTTATAGAGGTTTATAAAATCATGAAGGACATGCATAGGGTAAATATATAAGGTCTTTTCCCTGGCGTCGAGGAATCCAGAACTAGAGGGCATAAGCTTAGGGTGAGAGGAGAAGGATTTAAAAGGGACCTAAGGGGCACTTTTTCATGCAGAGGGTAGTGCATGAATGGAATGAGCTGCAAGAGGAAGTGGTGGAGGCTCGTACAACTATAACATTTCAAAAGCATCTGGATGGGTATATGAATAGGAAGGGTTTAAGAGGAATATGGTTCAAGTGCTGGGAAATGGGACTGGATTAGGATATCTGGTTGGCATAGATGAGTTGGACTGAAGGATTCTATATCTCTCTGACTCTATAGTGGTCTCTCAGCAGTGTTGCAGTACCAGTTGTCAGTGTTAAGGAGCTAACAGCAATCTGTATGTCCTCTTAAGTTGAACCTGGAGACAATCATGTAACTGAGATGTAATATAACTAGATATTAAGCATTATGTAGTAAACAATTTAACTTACTATAATTAAGCCTATCTTCTGCCAAAGACTTAGAATGGTATCCCTCCTCACTTGGTTTCAGTAACTTAGGCTTATACCAAAAAAGAAGGATTAATGAAGGCACTCAGCTGGTTCTGGTGAACATGACTACAACACTTATAATTCTGGAAAAAGATTAGATATCACCAGTCATACCAGTTGCTGGTCAACAAGGGATATCCCTTCTACACCTGGCTAACAATTCTAAGAAATTTTCAGACTGCCATTAAGAGAGATATGATACTGCACACATTTCATCTGATGAAATGGCTATTGTAGAACAGACCACTGGCCTCCTGAAAATGAGGTTGCTATGCCTGGACTGGTTAGGCAGCACACTGCAGTATACCTCTGACAACTTGCCCTGTAATTGTACTTGTGCAATATGCTGCCAACCCTCTGCTTGCTGCATGCCACATTCCTCAAGGATTAACTTGTTTTCATGTTGATTTAGCTATGCAGAAAAAATGTTGACTTTTCCTTTCAGATGTGGTTCTGATGTCCTTCGGTGAAAGCTAAAGTTCACGATGCCCTGGACTCATATCAACAATTAAGCAGCAATGAGAGTAAGCACTTCCAATACTTTGCACTTCTGGATGTTTGCTCAAATGACGCGTGTGTCAAGACATAAAGTAATGAAGTTTTGACTCTACGATTCCGCATGCTGAAACTGCTCATTATGATCTTTATACTTCACTTTCCCTGCAGTGTGGCAGGATGCAATACATCTTCACTCTAACTTTGCAAAGTTTGGGGATCCTTACTGCTACCTTGAAAGCACAAAAATAGGATCAGGTGCAGGCTATTCAGCCCACTGATCCCACACTCTCATTCAATATTGTCATGGCTGATTCTCTATCTCAATATCATACTCTCACTCTCTCTTGGAACCTCTTGATACTTTTAACTTCTGGAAATATGTTTCTTTCTCAAATACAGTCAGTGATTTGGCCTCCACAGCCTTCTGTGGTAGAGAATTCCAAACATTCACCATCTTTTGAGTGAATACATTTCTTCTCATCTTGGTCCAAAATTGTCAACCCTGTATCCTGAGACTGTGATCCCTTGGGTCCCTGACTGAAGGAAATATCATTCTTGTCTGTTCAGCCTAATCAGAATTTCATATGTTTCATTGAAATGCCTCACGTTCTTTTCTACTCCATTGAGTGCAGGCACAGTCAATCTGGTCTGTCCTCATATGAAAATCCTGTCATCCCAGGAATCAGTTTATGAACCCATTCCACACTCGAGAATATGTTTCTGGAATATGTCAGGGATGGTTTTCCAGAAAGTTTTATTAAGAATCTTAAGAAAGGACAGACTAATTAAATTATATTAGGAAAAAGGGTGAATTAATAATGTTGTCAAAGAAGTTTTAGGGATGAATCTTCACATTATGATGGATTTTTTCCTGCTGTTTGAAAATGAGAGCTTTCAATCTAAAGCAAGGATATTAAATTTGAAGAAGAAAATTTATGAAGGCATGTTGCTTGATTTGCTGAGCTGGATTGGGACAATACATTAAAAAGTATGACTGTACTCAGTACTCTGTAATGAATAGTCTTTAAATAACTATTCCATGACTTATAATAACTAATATATTCCTTCAGGTGCAAAACTTAAAAAGGCCAGTCAATCATGGCTGACAAAGAAAGTTAAGGATTGTTAGAAATTAAAATAAAAGGTCTATAAAGTTACCAGAATTAGTAGCAACTCTGAGGATTGGGAGGTTGTTGGAATACAGTAAAGGAGAGCTAAGAATTTAATAACAAAGGGGAGAAAAGAATATGAATATGAATCCAGCAAAACAAAATAGGATGTTACAGCTTTCATAATATTTGGCTAAGATGAACGAGGACTGTTTTTAGACACAGTCAGGAGAACTTATAATGGTGATGTTAAATGGGGAGGTGATGACCTTATGATATTATCACTGGGTCATTAATCCAATGACCTAGGTAATGTCCTAGGAACACAGGTTTGAATCCTGCCATGGCAAATTTATTAAATTGAATATAATGAAAGTCTGGAATTAAGAGCCTAGTGATGACTATGAAACCATTGTCGATTGTTGGAAAATCCCAACTGGTTCACTAAGGCTCTTTAGGGAAGGAAGTTGCCATCCTTACCTGGTCTAGCTTGCAGGCCAGACCCACAGCAATGTGATTGACTCTTCACTGCCCTCTGGGGCAATTAGGATTGGCAATAAATGCTGGCCTTGCAGTGACACCACATCCCAAGAATGAATTCAAAAAATGATTACTTTGTTTCTGCTTTCACTGAGGAAAACATAAATCTCTTAGAACTAATGATCCAAGTGATTTAGGAGAATGAAATGTTGAAGGAACTTTCTATCAGAAAGAAGATTGTAGTAGAGAAAATAATGGGTCTGAAAGCTGATACATCCCTGGGACCTAACATTCTACAGCTCACAGTATTGAAGGAGGTGCTATGGAAAAAAAATCAGTGCATTGGTGATTACCTTCAAAATTTCTATCGATTCTGGAATGATTCTTTTGGTGCAGAAAGAAGCAAATGTCACCATATATTTAAGAAGGGAATGAGAGTGAAAGCAGGGAATTACTAAACTGTTGGCCTTACATCAGTAGTTGGAAAAATGCTAGAATCTGTTTTAATAATATGACAAATGGACACAGGGACAATAATTATCTAATTGGGCACAGTTAGCATGGGTCTGCAAATAGGAAGGCATGTTTGACAAACTTGTTAAGAGCTTTTTGAAGATGTTACTAACAATATTTATAAAAGGGAGTTGATTAACATTGTTTACTTAGATTGTCAGACAGCTTTGTGTGTGATCAAGATCATGGAATATAGCTCAGAAAAATGTGAGGTTAAACACTTTGATAACAGGAGCAGCAGAGTATTTCTTAAATGGTAAGAGCTGGAAGTTGTAGATGTACAAAGCCACTTGGCTGTCTTTGGCTAGATGTCAATGATGCCAAGCATGCATGTGTAATAATACTAGGAAGAATAATGGGATGCTAGTCTTTATCACAAGAGGATTTGAGTACAGGAGTAGTGTGTGTTGCTTCAATTATAGAAGCTTCATTGAGCTGTACCTAGAGTATTGTGTGCAGTTTTGGTCTCCTTCTCTCAGGAAGGCTATTATTGCCACAGAAAGAGTGCAATGAAGGTTCACCAGACTTCTTCCCAGGATGACGGGTCCATCCTAGGAAGAGAAACAGAGCAAACCAGGGCTGCATTCTCTAGAGTTTCAAATAATGAGAGGTGATCTCTTTGAAACCTATGAAACACATAAAGGAATAGACAGGTTGAAGGAAGTAAGACGTTTCATTACTGTTTAATTAAAAGCAAAGATGTTATCACAATATTGGAGCTTTTAATATGCAACACGTCTATATAGTCAAGCATGCACATTATAGCATACAATACCTGAGATATACTCAGTCTTAGCAAGAGGCTTGAGCCTCAAGCAAATATTGGAAAATCACAGGCAGTACAATCCATGATTTGCTGATATGCACTGACATCAAATTACTTTGAAAATTATAGCATTTCTTCTCTTAGACAATCCCTCAGGATTGAAGATGACTCATTTCCATTCCATTTTCATGGGAGCTGAGATGGTTGATAAATCCAAAACATGATCCAAGATACATTTATATCGCTCTTTTAACATTCCAAAAAGAGCGATTAAAAATATCTGACACATAACTGAAAGTGACCAAATATTAAATGAAAAATATATGATAAGCCATGCAGAAAACTTAGTTCCAATTTAAATAAGTTTTACAAATTTGAACTCTGAACACAGAACCTTCCTTGCTGGAGAGGAATATTAGATATTCAAGTGATAAGAGCAATAGATGTTGCAGGATTTCTGCTATATCAAGATTAGAGATATGAAATAAGATCGTCATGTTAATGGATCATTTGGTGTTTTTTCGAAGTGCTGCCTTGCCTGGAAAAGCAATCTCAGAGTTATGTACTATTTGTAATATATTTCCTCCTGGCTAGCTTAATCCTATTCATATGATTAGAGGTGAGTTGACTTATCATGTTATTGAGAAAAGATCCATGCAAGAAATCTTTTTTGCAAATTGTCAATTAAAATTAATAAAATTTGTCTGTGAACAATCTGTAAAGCATTAAAGTTGACAGTTTCTGATAGGATATCCCTCTGACAGGGTGAAGATCCACCCAACATGAGTGGCACGGTGGCACAGTGGTTAGCACTGCTGCCTCACAGCGCCAGAGACCCGGGTTCAATTCCCGCCTCAGGCGACTGACTGTGTGGAGTTTGCACGTTCTCCCCGTGTCTGCGTGGGTTTCCTCCGGGTGCTCCGGTTTCCTCCCACAGTCACAAAGATGTGCAGGGTCAGGTGAATTGGCCAAACTAAATTGCCCGTAGTGTTAGATAAGGGGTAAATGTAGGGGTATGGGTGGGTTTCGCTTCGGCGGGTCGGTGTGGACTTGTTGGGCCGAAGGGCCTGTTTCCACACTGTAATGTAATCTAATCTAATCAAACATCTAGATGCTCCTCTAATACTGGTAAAACTTCTGACTCCATTGTATGGACATGCTTGATAGTGACAGGATCAAGTGAATTCTAATGGGTAATCTATTGTGACAGGTCATGGGAGATGAAGATGGCCTCTCAGATGGCTGAATATTATAATTCAGAAGAGAATTCTGCTGCTGCTCAGCCCTTTGTTGAGAGTGATTTCACAGACCCCCACAACATCCCCAGCCTTCTCTTCTGGTACTTCAAAGCTAGATGTTAAGGTTTAAATAATATATTCTTGGAAATGAGCCCCAAAATAGAGCAATTGATAAGATAAATGGCAAAGAACAGAAATCCAATTTTAACCTAATCTGCTATTAGAGAATTGGCAACATGTGTTAAAATTATTCTTGTGTTTCAATTTAAAATATTTTGCTTACAGCGCCAATGGGTCTAGCATCAAAAGCTGGGGAACATAGTGAGGCAACGAGGAAATCGCTACTCTTGCCTTCACATTCTCTATTTCAGTTCTGCCCAAAATATCAATGGCAACTACAACAATTGGCTGCAGTGCAGGAACTACCAGTGGTTTTGATGCCAGTTTCCTGGCTGCTTCATAAATAGTGAAGGAATGGAAGCTACTTTCAGCTTCCCGTTTAATTTAAAAATCAATAGCTTCCAGTTTTTTTTTATTCTGGTCACATCAAAACAAAAATATACATACTTTCCATAAGTGGAATGCATTGACCCATATTTTGCTGTAGAGCTTGCAGCCTTTTTAACTTTCAGTCTTGGGCTTGAAAAACTTTTGTCTTACAAGTTGGGTTCAAGGGTGAGCTGATAATGGAATAGTGAGAAGGACAAGTCACCTAAAAACTTGTTGAACAACCTTCTTCAATAGCAAATTCATACTACTGAGAAAATAACAGTGAAAGGAATAAGGACAATTGGAATTCAATCAGATGTATATAAAAATAAAAACTAAAAGGAAGAGTGAGTTATGAGAGAGCAAGAGAAAAAGACATAAAGGAACAGTAAAAAAAACTTTTAAAAAGATGAAGATTTACTTCTAAAAATCTCAGTTTACCATGTCTAAGACTGGGACTTCACAGATCTCATTCTCAAGAGAAATTGAACGGCAAAGCGACACTTAAATCCCGTTGATTAAAAGGTACTTGCAGCATGAAGCACCTGCTTTAACTTTCGGTCGTGGTCTTAATAGATATTTAACATGCAAATGCAACCATTACTTGAAACTCTAGAGGAGGTTAAGGGCATTTTGCCCTTTTTCCAAGACTTATGGTCTCAGATAAAGGTTAGACTGATGTATTTAGTAATCTTGAGTAAAATCTGCAGCTTACAATAATATTCATGTATTTGCCTCCTTTTGGGAGAAAAGGTGCCAAATCTTTTATACCGTCTGTTTTACTTGACATGCAAAAGTATTCAGACCACTTATTACATATAGTCATTTGATTTTAGACATACCACCCATTGCTTTGCTTCCAACCTGCAGTTTGCCTGTTTGGAAGCAAGATGGAGAAAATTCTTGTACCTGAACAACTTATCCACTGAAGATGAGATCATTCTGATATGCCTAGGCTTGCTAACGTGCGAGTGTGAGCCAAAGACCAACAAGTTAGAATGCAATTTTTGAAGAAGAAAACACAACATCATCAACCTTCCGAGAGAACTGTCTCTCCTTAATTTCCCATTTCTACGTACATATCATGAGGTTGATTTGCAAGCAATTATTATTGGTGCTTAGAGATAACCAGGACCAAAATTATGCAGAGAAAAATATTTGAAAATATTTGAACACTGAACATTAAAATAGAAACAAACTAATAAAACTAGGATGCTAGGATAACTTAAATTAAGGTGATCATCTTTAATGACCAATTTCTGCATTATCATTTACTTCATATAATTAACAGATTTTCCTCCCCAAACTAACTCGGACCCTACCAGTGGAGGAATATAACAGTCAAACTACTTCCAGTGTTTTTCTGGTGCTATGCATGCTAACATTTCTTCATTTCCAATGGTGAAGAACATGAATTGGAAACTTCCTAAGAGCTGCTTTGATTTTGACTCTGCAACTTTGGCAGAACAATTAGATACAGTTTTGGCTGTACGTCTGTCAAAAGTGACAATAATAAAGTGATGCAACTATGAGGAATTTCCTGCCAAGATTTCTACTTCTGTCCTCTTAGAGAGGATAGAAGCTTAGTTCACTAGGCCTGTACCATGTACAAGAAGCCGATCAATACCAGCTTACACTAAGAATTGGAAGTGGATTCAATTTTCTTGCCTTGGAAAGTATGATGTACAAGTTGTTGATGTCAATACTATGAGAGATAATTTCAGACCTCAGGCCCAATATGGAGTTAGGAAAGCTAACTGGATTAAAAGCAGTGGATTTCTTTTAAAGTGCCAAATATGTCTTCCAGCTGATGAATTCTCTCTAGTCTAACAAGCATGATAAACTGCAGTTTCAGAATTACTGAGAATATTGAAATGGCCATTAAGAACATTTTTTAAAAACTTACAAATTTAGCTTATTTCTATTTCTGTCATTATGATCAAAGATTCAATCAGATCCAATTTGGGGATTATTTTAATGTTAAATAATGCTAAACATCAAAAAAATAGCCTGAATGGGTAACTCGTACTGTTAATAAATATTTAGAGGTTGGAAAAGTTAGTTTTTTAAATTAAATTTTAATAAAAAGTTCTTGCCTTGATGCAGCCTAAGTGAGGAAATGAGTAAACCAGAGAGAAAAATCCTTGTGAAACAGGTATGGATTATTCATCCATTTTTTTTCTCTTTGACCCATTGCTGAAATGGAATTAGTTCCCAAGCCATCTTCGCTAAGAGAAATCTCCATTGAATATTCAAGAATCACTTGGTTAACAAAAGGGTTTAAGCAATTAATTTGCATTCAAAAGTGAATAGTGCGGGAGAATTTTCATCACTAATAGAGAATGGACTAATAGATCTGTGTTTGACAGTCATATTGTACACAACTCATGCATTCTGCAGTTGACCATGAGAAACATCTACGACAGTGACGTCTGTTATTTTTGCCGTTAAACATTGATTAGGGTGGGCTGCAGGTGATAAAGCAGTAGTGAGAGTCACCAAATGCAAAAATAAATGCTCCATTCATATAAATTTGAAAAATTACAGTGGAGCAAGTTGCATGTACACAAAGTGAGACCCTTCATTCTCAAAATAGAGGTGTCTCCTTTCTGCTCATTCATTCTTCCTACTCACCTGCCCTCTCCCCTTCCTTCATCAACCTCCCTATTAAAGCTGGCCACTCTGTCTCCTACTTACTCCATGCTTCTGTCTTCTTTATTGTCTGACCGCTTCCCTTTAAAGAATATGGGATATCCCTAGCACCTTATCCAGATCTTTTATTTAATAAGATCATAGATGTACTTTAACCTGAATTCCAATTTGCTAACCTTCCTAATCCTTCATTACTTTGGATTCTAAAAATCTTTCAACCTAACCCTTCAATATATTCAATGGCTAGGCATTCACAGCAGAGAAATCAAACAATTCACAATCCTCTGAGTGAAGAAATGTTTTCTTGTCTCAGTCCAAAGTCTATGCTCACTCTCCAACCTGCTGGCTCTCCAACCTGCGGAGACAACCTTTCAACAATGTCTCTGCTAAACCTTCTCAAATCTTTCTACTGTCACATCCCTCTAAAGTGTAAACTTCAGAGTAATAAGGCACTGCTAAAAGGAAAAGTCTCTTAGAATCTTCATCACTTGCATTATTTTCCATTTAGACTGTTTTCTCTCTTCCCCAGTACATTGTGATCCTCCACTCATATCCTTTCTCTGCATTTTCAAGCTGTTTCTCAGATCTATTTCTCTTTCACCTTCTCCCACTTGCAATTGCTCAGATTTTCCTGTAATGGTAAGATTGTCAACATACACTGTGATTTCTAGAACACAGAACATAGAACAATACAGCACAAGAAGAGGCCCTTCAGTCCACCATGTTTGTGCTGACCATGATGCCAGTCTAGACTAATTGCAGCTGCCTGCAGATGGTCTGTATCCATTTATTCCTTGCCTGTTTATGTGCCTGTCTAAATGCCTCTTAAACATTGCTATCATATCTGTTTCAACCACCTCCCCTGGCCGTGTGTTCCAGGCACATAATATCCTCTGTAAAAATCTTAACTTTCACATCTCCTTTAAACTTTCCCCCTCTCACTTAGCATTTGGCATTTTCACTCTGGGAGAAAGACTCTTAAGTATTTACCTATCCATGCCTTTCATGACCTTACATATTTCTGTCAGGTTGCCTGAAGGTCTAGGAAAAACAAACCAAGTTTGTCCAACCTTTCCTTACAGCTCATAAGCTCCAAACCAGGCAGCATCCTGGTAAATCTTTCTGGATCCTTCTTATAGTGTAGCAGCCAAAATTGCACACAATATTCCAATGTGGCCGAACTAGTTTCATACAGTTGCAACCCGACTTGCCAACTTTAATTCTCAATGCCGTGACCAATGAAGGCAAGCATACTGTATGCCTTCTTTAACAACTTTTTCACTTGCATTTCCAACTTTCAGGGAACAATGGACTTGAACCCAAAAATCCTTTTGCATATCAATACTCCGCAGGGTGATGTCATTTACTCTATACTTCCTTCTTACACTGGAACTCCCAAACTGCATCACATCACACTTGTCCAGATTAAACTCCTTCTGTCATTTCTTTGTCCAACTTTCCAACTGATTTATATCCTACTATATCCTTTGACAACCTTCCTCACTATCCACAATTCCACCAACCTTTGTGCATCTGCAAACTTGCTAGGCAGACCTCCTACATTTTCATTCAATTATTACAATCTGTCTTAAGACCAAGCCAATTTTGTATCAAATTACCAACTCACCATGGATCTAATGTGGTTTAATCTTCTGGACCAGTTTACAATGAGGGACCTTATCAAATGCTTTAGTAAAGTCCAAGTAGCCTACATCCACCGCCCTATCTTCTTCAATCATCTTTATCGCTTCCTCAAAAAACTCAATCAAATTTGTGAGACAACACCTTCCACGCACAATGCCATGCTGACAATCCCGAATAAGTCCACTCTTTTTCAAATATGAGTGAATCCTCCCTAAACTTCTTCTCTAATAGTTTCCCAAATGAAGGCTCACCAACCGCTATCCCTGGTACCCTTGATAAACAAAGGAACAACATTGGTTATTCTCCAATCTTATGAGATCTTGCTTGTGGCTAAAGAGGACACAATGATCTCTCTCAAGGCCCCAGCAATCTCTGCCCTTGGCTCCCTTATTATCCTTTGAAAATCTCATCAGGAGACTTGACTACTTTAATGTTTTTGAAGACACCTCCTCTTTCTAAATATCAACATGCCCTGCAATATCTCCCAAATCTTACCATCATCTATGTCCTTCTCCTTGGTGAATACCAATGCAGAATACTCATTAAGGGCCTTCCCCACTTCCTTTGGCATTATGCATAAATTTGCTTTTATCCTTGAATAGACTTAGCCTTACTCTACCTACCCTCTTGCGCCCAATCCATGTAAAAAATGCCTTGAGATTTTCCTTAATCCTATATGCCAAGAAGGTTCCTTTCAGCCCTCCTAATTCCTTGATTAAGTACCTTCCTGCTTCCTTTATATTCCTCAAAGGCCTTGTCTAATTTCAATTTCCTAAACCTTGCATCTCTCGTGTCATGCAGAATTCTCAAATCTTGCCATCTGCATCTTTCACCGTCACAGGAACATGCACGTCCTGAACTCTGATCAACTGGCCTTTAAAAGATTCCCATGTCAGATGTTGATTTACCCTCTAACAGTTGCCCCCAATCCAATTTCTCAATCTCCTGCCTAATGCTGTTGTGATTAGCCTTACCTCAAGTTAGCACTTCCATCTGAAGACTAGTCTTAACCTTATCTATAACTATCTTAAAACTTATGGAGTTATGATCACTGCTCCCAAAATGCTCCCCCACTGAAACTTCAATTACCTGGTGAGGCTCATTCCTCAAAACAAGGACTAGTATGGCCTCTTCCCTGGTTGTACTGTCTACATATTGTTTCAAGAAACTCTTCTAGATGCAACTCACAAATTCTGCTCTTCTAAGCCCCAGCACTGATGGTGTCCCGATCAATATGGGGGAAATTAAAGCCACCCACTACAACAATCCTGTTGTTTTAACATCTTTCTAAAATCTGCCAACATATCTGTTCCTCTATCTCCCACCAGCTACTGGGAGACCTACGGTATAATCCCATCACAGTGACAGAGATCCTACTTTTTAACTTACTACCTAAATTCTCGTTGTAGGACCAAATCTCCCTCACTGCCAATGTTGTTAGTACCAATATGGATCATAATGTCTAGCTGCTCATGTTCACTTTCAGAATGTCCTGTGCCTATTCAAAGACATCCTTGATCCTGGCACCAGACAGGCAAAACACCATCCAGGAGTCTCGCTCAGGGTCATAAAAACCCCTGACTATAGAGTCTCCTATCATTATCGCCTGCCTACATTTCAACCCTCCCTGCTGTACAAGACTGCTGCTGCTGTGGCTTCCCCCTGAAAGGCCATCTCCCTCTGCCCCTTCCCCACACAACAGTATACTTGTTTGAGACGGAAATAGCTATAGAATCATAGAGGTGTGCAGCATGGAAACAGATTCTCCGATCCAACTTGTCCATGCCAACTCACAGACGACTTCTGCACTGCCTACCTGCCTGCCCCTCCTGGCAGTCATCCATCTATCTGGCTGAACCTTTGGTGTGACTATGTTCCTCTCCAAAAAACGTTCTGCCTCCAGCATATTTCTCAGTGGGACCAATTGCTGCTCCAACTGATCCATGTGGTCTGAGAGGAGATGTGGGTGGATGCACTTCCTGCAGACATCATTGTCATGGACATTTGGCTTCTCACTGATCTGTTAAATCTCACAGGAGGAGCAAACCATTCCACTATCATTACTACTCCTTTAGTAACTATTGGATTAAAAGAAAGGGAAAGATATCACCTTGCCTTGCCTAAATGCTGCTCCTCAGCAAAACCTGATGCTCACCAAAGATTGCACTTTGACCTCAACAGCAGCATTTTGACCTAATAACTCCTTTCCAAAATAGCTGCTCCCAAAATAGTTCTATAGTTAGATGTTCTTCTTGTTGTTGAGCGCTGAGTCCTCCACAATCCCCTTCTCAGTCACTTTTCATTATAGTCCCCTACTATTCAATGACTGGTCTTGAAAACTTCCTTCATACCTCCTTGAATTCCTAAATAGAAGATAGCATAATGTGCAGATCAGAAAATCATAAATAGCATTTTAATTGTTCAATACATTGATCTGACATCTTATTTTGCAATGGATTTGCCATCAGGGTAAAAAGCTGTAAGTTCACTTAATTCCAACTTTTCAAATAATTCTACCAGTTTGGGGTAACACAGGATTTTTTTTTTCTAAATTACGAAAAAGGCTCACAAATTCTGTTCCTGTAGCAATAGATCCATTAATTAAATGAATTAGTGCACTGAAAGCCAACTTTTGTAACAGTTAAATTTGTTGGGTAAGTTTTTTCAGCATCTCCAGAATCCACAAAACTTACTGCAACATAAAAAGACATTTTGCGCCTTTCTGATATTTTATCTCTTCCTTTAAACATACCTGTTATTAAATGAACCATAAAGCATTGGTAGCCAAGAGCAACTGCTGAGCTTATAAATTTCAAGCAAGTTGGCTTGAATCTGCAGAAGCTCAGAAATCTGTGCCTGTTACCGTTTTAAGAAATAATTAGCAATTGATCTAACTATTAGCAATTGGACTCTTCCATTTTATTTATAAATTCATAGATTTAAAATGGGACAGAAGCAAATGATTGGGCAGACTGGTGAAACTTTGATGTCAATTCAATCAAAGGATCATTATAGTGCTCAAGCTTAAATTAAGTGTTATTTTTCATGCACTATTGACAAGTATCAATTGATTAATTCTGCATATACCATCAATTTTTTGGTATCCATTAAACCGTACTTATTGACTCATAAATCGCCTTGTTTGGATAAATTAGATTACTTACAGTGTGGAAACAGGCCCTTCAGCCCAATAAGTTCACACGGACCCTCCGAAGACCAACCCACCCAGACCCATTCCCCTACACCTAACACTACAGGCAATTTAGCACAACTTTGGACTATGGGAGGAAACCAGAGCACCCGGAGGAAACCCACGCAGACACGGGGAAAATGTGCAAACTCCACACAGACAGTTGCCTGAGGCAGGAATTGAAGCTGGGTCTCTGGCATTGTGAGACAGCAGTGCTAACCACTGTGCCACCATGCTGCCCACATGTGTTAGTTAACAACATTAGCTGGCAGAGTTGGACAACTCAGCTAATACAAATGGAATATTTGAATAACTATTGTAAAAGTTCTATGTGGCTGAATAATGAAGGGGGTTCACTCTTCCAAGATTACCAATGAATGCAAAGATAGCCGGTGGCATATTTTCTCATCTTTGGGGTTTTGTTTCATTTCTTACCAGCTCCCTTTGATGATTGTCAGGAAAGCATATTAGCTTGATGCTAACAATTTGCAATGGGATCCCTATGTCTGACCCCAGTCAGACTGAACATTGCCTACTTACCTTTGGAGGGTTTTTTAGGTAAAATTCAAGGCCAGAATCCTTTCCAGCTGATAGTGGAGCTCAGGAATTCATGCAGTCAGCAGTGGAGTGGATGAGTACTGAGACCATGCTGCATTCTGTGGTTTTAAAGATCCTTAAACCATTTTGAAAGCTGCTGCAGGAGGGTAAACATATAAAGTAAGTGAGGGGGGAGCTAGGGTGTCAAATGGATGAAGGAAGTAGGGCAGCAAGTAAGTAGGTGAGGGTTTAGGATAGCTTGGAGAGCATTGGGTTGATGTTTGATGGTGCAGGTTTAATCAGGAGGTTGGGTGGATCAGTTCAGGTCAGGAGGAAGTTGTAAGGGACACTTTGGTTTGGAGTGTGTAGTTGAGGAGGATCAGGTCCTGGGGGTAGCAGGGTGGAAGGGAGGTGTTGGAGAGGAGTCACACGCCAAGGTGTATGAGCGTTGGGTCCAGGTTGTGGGATTTCAGGTCCAGGGGGAAATGTATCGGAGGGAGATGTGAGGTATGGACATCAATTGAGGAGTCTGGATTAGTGGTGCTGGAAGAGCACAGCAGTTCAGGCAGCATCCAAGGAGCTTCGAAATCGATGTTTCGGGCAAAAGCCCTTTGAGGAGTTGCGGATGGGAGTCTGAGGAGAGTTGATGGTAGAAATTTGTGTGTTAGCATGGATGTAAGGTCCAGGTTGATTGGGAATCAGTTCAAGGAGGGTATCATATCCAGGGGGAGATCAGTATGGACTCAAGGTTTGGATAGGTAGAAAGCTGTCATCGGGGGATACAGGGATTGACTTAGGTGATGGTTGGGTCTGGTGTGGAGGGAGGTGGAGGGGTGTCCAGTTAATATAGGGATATGTCAGCCTTGAATGAAAGAGTCAGTTTTATAGTTAGCCAGGGGTTAGAGCATGTTTTATTTCCTCCATCTTTTTCTGGTTAACTATTTAAGTTAGAAAGTCAGAACCATTAAAAGTGTCCCATTCAAACGCAGGGCTGGGGAGTTTCTCAGAGAATCCCAGTCACTAGATAATTGTCCATTAGAAATGTCAATTATCTGCGCAATTCCTGCATCAGGATTTTCGAATGGTCCTAATGTATAACTCCTGACTACACTGCCACAATCACTATCCTCCGATTGGATAATACAGTGATTGGCTACAACTGCAACAGTTCCACATCAGCAACCAGGCAGGCAGAGAGAAGGTTGGTCTTCACTCACAAAGCTTCAATCGAAAGACACAGTGAGCATCTTCCCCATCCCTGGACGATGAGGACCATAGCGAGTAAAATCCTTCAAATATCCTCCATGATCAGAGCGAAAACCCTTATTTTCCAACCAAGTGTTGATCTGCAAGATGAGATTCTTGCCAATGAGTGGTGAGAGGCCTATTTGCATGAATTGGCTTGCATTAATTTGCAGTTTAACATTTTTCCACCCATCAGATAGAAATAAACAGTGACAACTCCCAACTTGAAAGACTGAGTAGTTACTGATGACTCTAGCTGGCCAAGGCTCTGCCAGAGCTCCAGCCTAGGCCCCAGGCACCATCATCTCAGGATACATTCCATGGGCAGTGATTACACACTGCATCAAAAACACACCTTGGAATCTGACATATATCAGCCTCATCTCACCATCATGACACACCTGATCTACTTCCATTTTGGTAGGCATGTCAATGCCTCATTTCAAAGTGCAATGGTACCTTCCATTGGAAGGCTGCTGCCAGGACATTGCTCACATGCACCCAACTCACTATTGGATCATAGCATGAGGAGCCCTGAGACGCACTCTCTTAGCATGCACTCACTTTGCAGACATTAACTGCTCACAGCATCACTGCCTTGCCTTGTCATATCAAGTGTGCCTTGTTGCATTTTACCCCTCAGCCAGAATATAAAGGCTGACATGCTTTTTGGAGCAGACAGAAAGCCAGCCAGCTTGTCATGGAAGTCAGCAGTGAACAGTCAAGGGACGGACATGTTGCTGTACATTACCATGCTCCGGAATGTGTGCCAGCTGCAACAACCGAATAACCATATGTCAAGGTCTAATAGGAATACCCCACAGTTCAATCAAGGGACGGAGCTTCAGCCTGGGGTTAGCAGTACAGTAAGTCAAGAGCAGCCTTTGAGATTTGACTAGGATTCTGACACAGTCAGTCTGCTATTGAGCATTCAGGTTCATAGTGTTGGTACTTCTACAGTTTAGGGAGTGGGCCATGGTCAACCATATGGTCTGTTAAAATCAATCCAGGGAATCACAACTAGTCAGTCAGGAAACAGCACCAAGATCAGTCGGGGGTTTGGTCAATGTTCAGATCTCTCTGCCTCAAGGGGATGCTCATGGTTGGTGCTGAGGTTCTGCGACTAAAAGTTGAGTCAGAATAATCAGGGCCATTACTGCAGGAGGGAAGCTAAAAAAACTCAACACTGAGCAGGAGAGGCACGGTTCTAGAGTGCAGAGGGGATAAAAGTTGTGAAGGGGGAGCAACTCAATAAATAAAGCTGAAAAATGACACAGCATTAAAAGGAAAGGGGTAATGAAAAGAGGGTGGGTCAGCTACAGTCTGCATCACTCTGGGGGCACAGTAGACTACTATATCTGGCATGTTGACTCAATATGACTGGGGTTCTGGAGATAAAGTGGGAGAATGAAGAGTTAAATAGAGGGGTTGATGCGAATGTGGGGAAGTTCAAAGTCAAATGGAATGACAGAGTGGGCTACCAAGAAGGGAGTATGAACATTTTGGCTCTCACCAAGGGGAAGAGGCTGAGCCTGGGAGACTCATTATGTGAGAAGTGATCGCTTTTTCCTTTCATAGTGCTGTCAGTTACATGTGTACAATGGAGCTGGAAGTGGCTGTAACCAGACCCAGAGATGGTGGGATCAGTGTGGAAGGGAGCTTCACATTCAAGCAGCCCTTCAATGGGCAATAACATTACACAGATATCCAGACAGTACAGGTGAAAGATATCTGTGTGCACTACATGCTGTATGTGAACCTTAGGAAATAACCTACTGAGTGGAATCCAAATCCTAGCCACAAGCACTCTCTGAACCATAACAGAAATCAATTTCTCTCATGGCTGTGATACAGAATGTATCAAGAGCCAGTTACCAATTTAGCAAGCGTGTTTCATGTTCTCGTTGCCTGCAGATGGTACACGAGATACTCACTTCACAGCTCAGACAGTAAAACCTTGTGTAGCGCTAAGGTGGGCTGGGTTTTCCACCCTCAATCTTGCAGTTGCAGCTGGACAGACATTCACTCATACCTGATGATGGAAAGTAAACATTAAGAAATGTGATAATGTATTTGTAATTCAATGACACTCATTTCACCTATGTGCCTTCAGGAGGTCGTCCTCTTTCTTTCCCTCCCACTCTCTTTTGGTGAAATCCTCAGGTTCTCAGCTGAGCTGGAGGAAGCCTGCTCTACAGTGAAAGCCCGTTCGTCTTGGGAGTTTTCGTTGAGGACCTTAATGCCTAGAAGGCGCCGGCATGCTGGAAGTGTTCCACCCAGAGGTAAGGCACTCTCTTCAGCTTGAACTCCCACAAGATTGAGGGTGGCAGTCATGGTGGAAGAGTTGGTGAGAGTGAATAGAGGAAGGTGTTGCACATAACAGTGAAAGTCTAGAGGATGAACTTTTGTGAGGTGATAAAGAGATAGTACTTGCAGTTAACTTCGAGTCTTCCAATTCTGCTAGTGCACTCATAGTGTAGAACTGCTGGGGAAAAGTAAACCACTTGAACTGTTGGGTAGATGGCTTGTTAGGCTTATGTGCTCTATCGGATACCCTCAAATTCACTTCTACACATTTCCATTGGCATTTTAACATGTTTAGTGCCTTCCTGTATGATTGTATCTGTATTCAGGAGGAGAGACAAGTCCGGTTGTGGTAACTACAGAGGAGTCTTTCTGCTCTTATCAGTGTTAACATTAATCACATCCATCTACTCAGCTTTGCTTTTTCCAATGCAAGGTTTTAAAAATGTACTAATTATTTAACAGTTTAAATTTACAAATTGTTTCCTGTTGTGTTGCTATGCTAATGAAACTGTACAATATTCTTATGATAAATTATTACAGCACAGTGCTTCAAAAGGATGACTTCTCTTTTGAAAGTTTGTTTAGTCAGGTTAGATCACATGGGATCCAGCCAATTGGGTACAAAATAAAAACCGAAAGAACTGTGGATGCTGTAAATCAGAAACAAAACATAAGTTGCTGAAAAAACTCAGCAGTTCTGGCAGCATCTTTGAAGAGAAATCAGAGTTAACATTTTGGGTCTGATGACACATCCTCAGAACTCAGGGTCACTGGACCCAAAACATTAACTCTGATTTCTCAACACAGATGCTGCCAGACCTGCTGAGCTTTTCCAGCAAACTTCTGTTTTTGTTTGCAATTGGATACAAAATTGGCTGGAAGGTAGGAGGCAGAGGGTGGTGGCAGAGGGTTGTTTTTCAGACTGGAGGCCTGTGACCAGCCGTGTGCCACAAGTATCAGTGCTGGGTCCATGCTTTTTTGTCACTTATATAAATGATTTGAATATGAATATAGGAGGCAGAGTGAGTAAGTTTGCAGGTGACACCAAAATAGGAGGTGTACTGGCTAGTGAAGAAGATTATCTCAGAGTACCATGGGACCTCAATAAGATGGGCCAATGAGTGGCAGATGGAATCTAATTGAGCTAAATGTTAGGTGTTGTCTTTTGGTAAGGCAAACTAGGGCAGGACTTATACAGTTCATGGTAGGGCTCCAGTGAGTGTTGTTGAACAAAGAGACTTAGGTGTATACTTCCTTGAAAGTGGAGTCACTGGTAGGCAGGATGGTGAAGAAGACTTTTGGCATGCTTGCCTGTATTGATCGGAACACTGAGTATTGGAGTTGCAGCTGTACAGGACATTGGTGAGGCCACTTTTAGAATACTGTGTACAGTTCTAGTCACCCTTCTATAGGAAGGACGTTACTAAACGTGAGAGGGTGCAGAAAAGATTTACAAGGATGTTGCCAGGACTGGAGGATTTGAGTTATAGGGAGAGGCTGAATAGGCTGGGGCTTTTTCCCTTGGGTGACCATATAGAGGTTTATAAAATCATGAAGGGCATGGATAAAGTGAATAGCCAAAGTCTTTTTCTTAGGGTGGGGAGGTTCATAGCTAGGGCCAAAGGTTTAAGGTGTGGGGAGAAAGATTTAAAAAGGACCTGATGGGTAACTTTTTTTCACGCAGAGGGTGGTGCGTGTATGGAACGAGCTGCCAGAAGAAGTGGTGAAGGTGAATACAATTATATCATTTAAAAGGCACCTGGATGGGTACATGAATAGGAAGAGTCTAGATGGACACGGGCCAAATGAATTAGGTTAGATTAGGATGCCTCGTCAATGCGGACGAGTTGGACTGAAGGTTTTGTTTCCGTGGTGTATGACCTTATGACACGATCAGTCAGTAAATTGAAACTTTGATGATTTTGCATTCTGCTTTGCACATAGCTGCCCTCTGGTGGTACATTGAAGCAGAACACATTTGTTTCACAACATTTCTGAAACTTTATTGCTGGAACAGCACAGCAGGTCAGGCAGCATCTAGGGAACAGAAGATTCGACGTTTCGGGCACATGCCCTTCTTCAGGAATGAGCAGAGAGTGTTCAGCAGGAGAAGATAAAAGGTAGGGAGGAGGGACTTGGAGGAGGGGCGTTGGAAATGTGATAGGTGGAAAGAGGTCAAGGTGAAGGTGATAGGTCGGAGTAGGGTGGAGGCGGAGAGGTCAAGAAGAAGACTGCAGGTCAGGAAGGCGGAGCCGGGCTGGAGGGATTCGGCTGAGACAAGATGGGGGGAGGGGGGATGAAGAAACTGGTGAAATACAGTTGAATGCCACAGTATCTTAATCAATAACTGATTTTGCTACTTATTTTAAAAGGGCTTATTTCTTAACGAACTAATTAACTTTAAGTTTCTTGAAAAACAAGTCTCTTTTGTTCTAGATAATAGTAATTAACAAATTGACCATTCTTGGTGATTAAAAATAATCACTAATTGGAGCTTGATTGGGTCTTTACGGAATGCTGATAGGGGAGGGGAGGGAAATATATCCTTGGTGCTGGGGTCTGTTTGGAGGTGGCGGAAGTGACGGCGGATGATGCGCTGTACATGGAGATTGGTGGGGTGGTAGGTGAGGACCAGTGGGGTTCTGTCCTGGTGGCGGTTGGAGGGGCGGGGCTCAAGGGCGGAGGAGCGGGAAGTGGAGGAGATGCGGTGAGGGCACCGTCGACCACGTCGGGGGGGAAATTGCGGTCCTTGAAGAAGGAGGCCGTCTGTGTTGTGTGTATTTTGAACTGGTCCTCCTGGGAGCAGATGCGGCGGAGACGAAGGAATTGGCGTTTTTACAGGGGGCAGGATGGGAGGAGGTGTAGTCCAGGTAGCTGTGGGAGTCGGTTGGTTTGTAGTAGATGTCCGTGTTGATTCGGTCGCCTGGGATAGAAACAGAAAGGTCTAGGAAGGGGAGGGAGGAGTCCGAGACTGTCCAGGTGAATTTGAGGTCGGGGTGGAAGGTGTTAGTGTAGTGGATGAACTGTTCAACCTCCTCGTGGGAGCACGAGGTAGCGCCGATACAGTCATCAATGTAGCGGAGGAAAAGATGGGGGGTGGGGCCAGTGTAGTTGCGGGAGATGGATTGTTCCACATACCCTACGAAGAGGCAGGCATAGCTGGGGCCCATGCGGGTGCCCATGGCTACTCCTTTTGTTTGGAGAAAGTGGGAGGATTGGAAAGGAAAGTTGTTCAGGGTGAGGACCAGTTCGGTCAGTCGAAGGAGGGTGTCGGTGGAAGGGTACTGGGTGGTACGGCGGGAAGGGAAGAAGCGGAGTGCTTTGAGTCCTTCGTGATGGGGGATGGAGGTGTACAGGGACTGGATGTCCATGGTGAAGCTGAGGCGTTGGGGACCGGGGAAGCGGAAATCCTGGCGGAGGTGGAGGGCGTGGGTGGTGTCACGAACGTAGGTGTGGAGTTCTTGGACTAATGGGGACAGGACCGTGTCGAGGTATGCCGAGACGAGTTCGGTGGGGCAGGAGCAGGCTGAGACGATGGGTCGTCCGGGGCAGTCAGGTTTGTGGATTTTGGGCAGGAGGTAGAAACGGGCGGTTCGGGCGGTTTGGGGTTCACAACATTTCCACTCAGCTTGCCTAAAATAGATGATTTGCCTCAAAATGTTCCCATCCTTTCTGTTCCCAGAATGGAAAGAAACTGCGTCAGGGATGAAACAAACATACAGTCAATCCTGGTGAACAAAGGATCACTGAAATTGAAAGGTTAACTGTTTTTTTTCTCTCCACAGTTGCTGCCAGACCTGCTGAATTTCTTCAGCCTTTTCTCTTTTCATAAAAGCCAATGCTGATTTGCATTTTAGAAAACTTTACATGAATCAAACAAAATCTAAGAAACCATAATAGGGCTCACTCTGCAACAATTTTATAAAACTCCCATTTGTAAACTGAGACAGCAGCACCAATGGTGCTTACAGGGAATAATGCACACATTTTTCAGAAACTTCACATAATAGCAGATAGAAAATTAAATACAGAAGCCCAAAATTATGTTGAGATGCTCTGCTTTGCAGTTTGCTTATTGAAAGTGGCATTTTATCGTAGTTGATTGTAAAATCGTTGTCTTTCTGTGGTAAATCTGAACTGAACTTGCCAAGGAAATCGAAGTCTTATCCATTTCAGTCTACATATCACTATAATATGTTCAGCATTCTGTCGAATACTGCAAATTAACTATTACAACTGTACAGTGCAATTGCTTCAGAGTTTAACTGTTGATGCAGAAGTTAAAAATGTAACTTTTTATAAGATGATTTTTTACTTATTCTTTTCCCTTATTTTCCTCTAACTTAATCTAAACTTTTTCTCACTATTTATCTTTCTGTATCTGACACACAATTCACCCACTTTAATTTACTTGTATTTCCCAGTTTTGTGTTGTTTAATTACCTATCCTTTACTCTGCTTAAAGAGATAAATTGTTGCCTTGGATTAATTCGAATAATCTCAATGGGCTTCCCAACTCGTGTTGTTCAGCCTTTTAAACTTGTTATACATGGCAAAGTAGATCCTAAGAACTATTCAATGTCTTACATATGCCACAGTGCAAATTAATCAGCTGATACATCTCAATCACATGGATATCATTACAATATGCCTGTCACTACATAAAACATGCATTTTGGCTCTTGAATCACTTTCAGCAGGAAATTATAGAACCAGAAAGACTGGAGAGACACAGTTTAACATTTCCTACCAATGTTTTTCACAAATCCCTAATTGACTGAAACTTCAGGGGAGGAAAGGCTGAAGGTCAGAGCTCATGATTCATTTGAAAGTAAATTCATTAAAAAAGTAAGGTTGTTGTGAGAAAAGGGCACATGGTTCTTCCAGCTTTTCACCCACATCTTACTCCAACCTCCACGTAAACAGAAAGACTGGGTCCCTTTCATTTCAACAAGTCTTTTAGATTAGATTACTTACAGTGTGGAAACAGGCCCTTCAACCCAACAAGTCTACACCGACCCGCCGAAGCACACCCACACAGACCCATTCCCCTACGTTTACCCTTGCACCTAACACTACGGGCAATTTAGCATGGCCAATTCACCTAACCTGCACATTTATGGACTGTGGTAGGAAACCCACTCCGACACAGGGAGAACGTGCAAACTCCACACAGTCAGTCGCCTGAGGCGGGAATTGAACCCAGGTCTCTGGCGCTGTGAGGCAGCAGTGCTAACCACTGTGCCACCCACAAAGATAATTCTGTGCTCTTGTGTAACATAACAATAAGGAATAAAAATCAAAGCGCTCAAAAAGCTCAGTAAGTCAGGAAGCATTTGGGGAGCATGTGGCTCAGTGGTTAGCACTGCTGCTTCACAGCACCAGAGTCCCAGGTTTGATTCCAGCCTTGGGTGACTGTCTGTGTGGAGTTTGCACATTCTCCCTGTGTTGATGTGGGTTTCCTCCTACAGTTTAAAGATGTGTAGGCCAGGTGAATTGGCCATGCTAAATTGCCCATAGTGTTAGGTGCATTCGTCAGAGGGAAATGGGTCTGGGTGGGTTATTCTTTGGGGGGTCAGTGTGGACTGGTTGGGCCAAATGGCCTGTTTCCACACTGGAGGGAATCTAATCTATGAAGAGAGAATAAAATAAACATGTCAGGATGTAAATCTTAAAATGGTTTCTCTCTTCAGATGCTGCCAGACCTGCTAAATGCTTTCTGTTTTATCTCAGAGTTCCTCATCTGCATTTTGTACAAAAGTAAATGCAAAGTTGTCTAGTATAGGAAAAATTTGGAAGGTCTATTCAACTAGACCCAAAAATAAATGGAAATATTCATGTTATTATCAAGGTGCAATTTTGAAGTGATAAATTCCTGAAAATAAATATGTGCATAGTTCCTTGAAAGTGGAGTCGCAGGTAGACATGGTGGTAAAGAAGGCATTTGGTATGTTTGCCTTCACAGGTCATAACATTGAGTATAGGAGTTGGGACATCATATTGCAGTTGCAAAGGACATTGGTGAGGCCACTTTTGGAATACTGCATACAGTTCTGGTTGCCCTTCTATAGGAAGGATGTTGTTAAACTTGAAAGGGTGCAGGAAAGATTTACAAGGATGCTTCCAGGACTGGAGAGCTTGGGTTATAGGGAGAGGGGGTTATTTTCCTGAAATGTCAGGGGCTGAAGGCTGACCTTATAGAAATTTATAAACTCATGAGGGGCATGAATTGGATGAATAGCTAAGATCTTTTTCATAGGATAGGGGAGCCAAAAATTAGAGGACATGGGTTTAAGATGAGAGGGGAAAGATTTGAAAAGGACCCAAGGGGTAACTTTATCACACAGAGGGTGATGTTGTCTAGAACAAGCTGCCAGAGGAGGTGAATATAATTATAACATTTAAAAGGCATCTAGACATGTATATAAGTATGTAGGGTTTAGAAGGATATAGGCCAAATGTTGGCAAATGAGACTAAGTGAGATTGGGATGCCTGGGTGATGTGAATGAGTTTGACCAAAAGTCAGATTTTGTGAAATATATCTACCTCTAACACAATAAGAGGAAGACTCAATTTCATGTTTTATTTTCCACTGGAATAAAAAAAATCCTCAAGATTGTTATTAGAGTAAAATATAAATGGTCCTTCGATGTTTCTATTCACTTCTTACATCAATCAGAATTAGACTCTGAAAAAGAAAAGGACACCAACTCAAAATGAAAGCACAGATTTTCTCCATAAAATAAGTACAGTTTACAATGACATTGTGCATACTTTGCTTTTATTTAGTTCTAAATGTGTTGCTTTTAATTCACATATTGTGGAAAATTCCAATTCTAGTCAAAGGTATTGATTGTATAATAACCAACTTTGGAACAGTCACTGTGTTGACTCCCAAATGATAATGCCTGATGAAAATGATGACCTAACTCTTGATGGCAAACACTGTAATCACATTCTAGGGCCAGTCTGATCTGCAGTGCACCAGGATGCTGTTGATGATTAACAATGCAACTTGGCTCATTTGTGGAAATTGAAGAGGCAACTAGTCAATGGCAGTGAGGATTCATTTCAAACAGCTTCAGATATGTTCAATCTATGTGGAAGACTTTAATTTGGACAGCCATCTGAAACCTAGTAACAACTTTTAAATTATTTCAGTTTATGGGGAGGTGATGATCTGGTGGTTTTGTCTGGAATGTTAATCCAGAGACCCAGGTAATGTTCTGAGGACCTGGGTTTGAATCCTGGCATGGCAAGAGGTGGAATTCAGCAAAAATCTGGAATTAAGACTCTACAGATGACCATGAATCCATTGTCAATTGTTGGAAAAACTTATCTGGTTCACTAATGTCCTGTAGGGAAGAAGACTATCATCCTTATTGATCTAGCCTTCATATTTTCCAAACCTGCAGCAACATGCTTGACTGTTAACTGCCCTCTAAGCAACTAAGGATGGCAATTAATGCTGGCAATGAATAAAAAAACTCCTAGAACTGCCTAAATGGACACTCAGTATTCTACACTGAGGTGGATGGTGTACACTTCATATCAGATCAATAACACATGGATTTTTCAGCAGCTTATTTAGATCTGAACAGGCTGGTGAGTTCCTGAATGTGTCAAGATGTTAATTTCACCAAAGAAAATACAATTGCGTTTCAGAAAACTTCCGGTTTTGCAATATCACACCTGGTAGGGTAACTTTTCAATCCATGGACAAGTTATCACTTAAAGCGAAAAAAAACAGCAAAACTTGCAATGAGCAAAGAAAATTGCAGCCTTTCAGTAGGTAGTTGATGGGTCAAGATAATTATCTCCGACTGATCAACTGAGTTTAGTGCAACCTATTTTTCCATTTGTTACTAATTCGATTAAATAAATGTAAACATACTGTCGCCTTTTCAACATCATTGCCAATCTAAAATCCCAGCTGATTTCCTATTATTGCTGCAGCACCACTGTTAACAATGCAGCACCCTTTAAAAAATTGATGCTGGCTTTATTGTCCTCCATTGTTGCAGTATTATTGAGGGATGTGGCCTGAGTCCTGGCCAATGCTCTTTAAGGACCCAGCTCACCGCCGGGGCGTCCTTCAGAACTGGGTTGGTTCCCACTGTTGCGGCACTCTTTTGAGGACCCAGTTCTGAGTTGTTTTTTGTTCAATGCTGCAGCCCTATTCGGCTTCTCAGTACTCTGGCCTGTGCATTAGCATCAATGCAGTATATCTCCACAGCCCCTTGGGACTGTAGTATCAGATACTGAACAAATGCCAAGTTTCTGGCGTGATATCTACGTTTAACAAATCTCTGTTGTGGGACGGAGCTGACAGCATGCGGCTGTTTGTTTTTGTTTCTGTCTACACTGTGACGGTGTGATTGCAGAGTCAAACAACCATTCCTGGCAGTTACTGCAACCTGGGATTTCAGTGAATCGGTGGGAGATTTTAACGATCCCAGGCAAATCTTTTTTTTTTAACCGTCTGTTAGTGATTGTCACGTTCAACTCCCTTTACCAGCGTCTGTTTTATAGGATTGAAATACGAGTAAAATATAATTCCTGCAAACTGAATAACTTGCAAAAGAATTTATAATTTTAACTTTGAAAATGGACACCTTGAGCAAAATACAGGTTCCGAATGATCCCTCTTATTTGCGACAATCTGGTCAACAAAACAAGATTCCATCCGTGGATACTTTTCTTTAACTAACCGAATTGTCTTTTCACAATCCTAATGTTTGTACGAGTGTATTTCTTCGTTGTTCCGGAGCTTGTCTGTCAACATATTTACCGCTCCGGTGTCACGTTTGCTGCTCAACCAATTAAAAGCCGCAAAGCCACATGTTTTAAATGGTTTCGATTAATCGGTGCGGGGTTTACAATCTGAACAATCCGAACTACAGCCTTACCTGGTTCGAGTCCTTGAAGAGCGACATCTAGTGAGTAGGTCTGTAGAGTGTTGTACAGATTTAGTCTGCGCTACCATTACAGAACACCAATTGCTTGGTAATCTATAAACGCGCTATCCGTGTATACTCCTGTAACTGGAAATGATTGGCACTGCTGCATTAATTATAAATGAATATATCAAGAGGGAATGGATGGAGATCGGGGGTGGGTATAGGAGTAAGGGGCAAGTTTTTGGCGGTTGGGGAATGGCATTTGAGTGGGTTTGTGAGGTACACGGTTAAGTGCAGTTGTGAAGAGTCATATGTTTAGGAGGTGAGGTGAATAGGGTTATGAATGGGGTGTGATGCAGTGGAGATGTGTGTTGAGTACAGAATTAGGGACAGAGGGTGTGTAAGATACGGGGTTAAGGGTGGCGTATGTAGGGTATAGTGAGTGATGGGGTATGTGAGATGTACTGCCGGTGGTGGGCAGGATGCGTGTGTTGAGGGCAGGATGTGTATGATATTGAGTTTGTGTGGTGATGGTAGGGTTGGAGGAGGGTTAATGTGCAGGGTATACAGGCAGGAATATGGTTATAGGGTTCAGGTAGGTGGTGTGGGGACTGTGTGGTGTGTAGATTAGGGCCAAGGGTTTATATGGTATCAGGTTGGGGAGTAAATTTAGATATGTGGCTGTGGGATTATAGGAGCTGGGGGGTCATATGGAGTTTAGAACTGAGGACATTTAAGTGTCTAGCACATTGCTGTGGGTCTAAAGTCACATGTAAACCAGACCAGTGCAGATATAGGGCTATAGTTACTTCTGGGCAGATAGGGTTAGGTGAGGGATATGTCTGAGGTACAGGGATAGGAGCGGGAGTATACAGTTTGACGTGGGGCAGGCTGGGTGGATGGAGACGGGCTATACGGTTCAACTTTTTTTTCTTGTGAGACGAACACTTGCCCAGAGATCCAACCTTTAAACGGAAGTGTGGAATTTCCAATTGGTCACAGCAGTAGCCCGTCACTGGGAGTGGACATCCACAAGATGGAGCTGCCAATGGTCGAACTCAAGTTTCCTGCTTGAAAATCGCTGGAGTCTGGTATTTGGAACAGACTGATAACCTGGGCTAAAAATAATGGGCGCTGCAGTCACCAGCAAACTATTCACAGTTTGATGTTTGCCATTTATTTACTGCAACGTTTGCCTAGTCCCCATAAGACGAGCAACTCGGGTAAATTAAAGGCAGTTAACTCAGTAGCAAACTGATCATTAATCTTTACATCAAATCCAGACCAGCTCCATGATTCGTCGGATAAGTGCGTAATACACATGTTGGCACTGAATGCTCTTATTCAGTTCCTACTAATGAACCCGAATCATGCTCACATATTCTGGCGGAGATGGGTTATGGCGGATCATGGACACTGGCGCGACGCGGGCTCCTGTGAACCACTAAACTTGCTTTAAGTCCAGTCCACATTCCGCCCTGTTTCCCAAGGTGGCTGGGACTCAATATATGGTGGGATACATGGACATGACTTTGAAAGTGTCAATTCCTCTATTGTTGGCATTTCTAGGGATCGATTGAAAATTATGCCCAACCAAATTTGAAATCATAGTCATAATTTCAGTACGCAGCATAGGGAAACTCTCCAACACGCAAACACCTTGTTCACTCCTGCACTGCGCTCCGGATTTAGATCTCTCAGCAGGTTTTAGATCCGATACTTTTATCCGAAAAGTGTTGAAGAAGCTCAGCAGGTTTGTGGAGTGAAGCCGTTAACGTGATGACTCTCAGATGCTGCCAGACCTGCTGAGTGTCTCCAGCACTTTCTGATTTTGTTCCAGGTCTCCCGCATCTGCAGCATTTTACTTTTAGTTTAATCGAGTCTTAAGCACATGGGAACTTAACGCTTTATTCCGCCGATAACACACGGGCGAGGGTCAAACTTGTTCAATCTCTGCTGACCTCTGCGTGTCCTTCTTATCCCTACAGGAGTGAGGAACCTCTATCCCAAGAATATCTGGGAAACTCCCGAAGACTTTGCAAGTTAAACTAAACCCGAATGTTAACAAAAAGAAGTTGCTGGAAAAACTCAGCAGGTCTAGTAACATCTGTGGAGAGAAAGCAGAGTGATGTTTCGGGTCCAGTGGCCCTTCAGAACTCGCCCGCATGTCGCTGGCAACACTCTGTTCTCAATTAACATCCACAGGGAGAAGTTATTTTTTAAGTTTCTGGAGAAGTTCGCCAGTTTCTGTCTTCCCAAATGCAGATCCCAGCTTTTTTCCAGCTGTTTGCCTTTAAATAGAGGAGGAGGGCTGCGAGGGAATAAGGATGAACCGAATTGCCGCCCGGAATCAATGAAAACAGACTAATCTCTCTTTCGTAAAACGCCCAGGGAGAGGGTACACCGCGATACTGGAGGAGCGGGGTGGAACTGAACGGGAGGTTCGCTGCGCTGCCCCTCTCTCTGTCTCCAGCACTAGTGGATCCCAGACTTCTCACAATCCTCCTTTCCACTGAACCGTGCGCTTTTTTCAGGAACTCTCCGGGTTATAAGACAAGCGTAAAGCGGCTCGCCGTGAACCTATTCCGACGGAGAAAAGAGAGGACACTTTTCTGGATGTACCGTGGAGAGAGAGAGAGGCGTCTGATTTCCAGCACCAAGAATTGTTTATCCCGAAGAGCTAAAGGGCGGTATTAGTCAGCATGTGCGAGATGGTTTTAATGGAAACCAGGCTGGGATAATATTTACTTACACATTTTTTTTCCCTGTTGTTGGTGTTTCTAATTTGCCATGCACACTGACGCAGGCGTGCTGGCGAGATTTCCGCAGTCCTTAGGAGCCCGCAGTTACACGGAGTTGATGGCAAACGGCGCGGAGACCGAGTCAGAGGCGGCAAGGAAGCAGCTAGATCATGGGGAAGAGCGCCTCGGCTTTCACCTCCTGATCCTCTGTGCCCCCCTGCCCCAACTCGAATAATGTCAGCGAGCTCGAAACAGCCGGAGGGCGCAGCCTGCAAGGCAAAGGTAAAGGAGCAGATCAAGACTATTGTAGACGATTTGGAGTTAGTCCTGGGCGATTTAAAGGACGTGGCTAAAGAACTTAAAGAGGTAAGGAATGGTTAAGGGAGTTGCAGGGGAAAGGGGGAGCCAAAGAAATTCTGCTTTATGCTTGAAATGCCAAAGGAACATCGATCCATTTTCAACATTTGTTGAGTGTGCGGAACTGCGAGAGGGAGTAACCAACTACTGGAACATCTGCTCCCTCAGTAAATGCTGCCCAACTGCACCAGATTCCAGACAGCTCCAGACATTTTACAACTTAAAAAGGCCCTTTTCTCTCCCCTTCAGGGAGAACTGACATGTTCCGATCTAGACGATTACACAATTCCCAGCCCCCGGGAGGCTTTCCCTCCCTGGGTTGGAGAACAGACAGGCGCCTGTTTCAATGACAAGTCCCCCCCCCCCGGTGTCAGTCCGCCCGCCCGCGCCAGGCAAAACCCACACATACTTCATAACAACTCGTCTTCTCAGTGAGACATTGGTGCACTGCCTTGTTAGCCCTCAAGAGTAACGGGATACTCACTTTTAGAATGAAATATTTGTCTACCAAACGGCCAATGTCACTCATTGATCTAGTAACGAACTTATCAAATTCCATAATTTATTGCACTGTCCACGGGGGATTAGCTGAATCAGAAATATTGTCAAGAATTTGAATTATGTGTAATTCTATCTGTAATAGTTATACAAAAGAATTTAGTTCACGTAAATGCACAGCCAGTTTGATTTATAACTCTCCTTTAGCAGGCAGTATTCCTGCATAAATTAATTTCGTTTACAAATCTAAAACTCTTTCTTCAGTGTGAAATACACTGGAGTAGCTGTACTCCCAAAGTCTCGGCGCGCTCTGAAACAATCCTGATTAGTTACATAACATTCTCATATTAAGCTGCCACAATAACGTCAGTATTCTCTTGCTGCGTCCGGGGTGGGGGCGTTGGATTATTTGAGTTGACAAATGACAAGGTGTACTCCTGTCGCTAATCCTTTAGTCATTTTCGCAATCATTGAATATGGATTAATTACTTGACAGCCTTTGATTCACTTTACTACCACTCCTGTTCACAGCACAAAAGAAAAAAAAAATAAACAAATGCTGAATGTAAAGTCAGTAAGTATTAATGAATCAAAATGCTGTCCACTTGTGCATTTGCTGTTGACACTGTTATCCAAATCCTTTCGTGGTCCTTAAGAGGATTATTTTTGTGTTGGTCCGATTGATTCAATACATTGTCCTTGTCATCGGAAGCAACACATGTCGCGAATGTTTGAATAAAGAATGTTTAGGAACTAAATGTGTGGTGTCTGGAGTTGGTTTCGCGACCACGTGCAATTTAAAAAAAAAATGAAAAGCCCGAACCGTCAACAGACCCAGTCACATCTGTAGTTCATTGCAGACCAGATATTCTTTCGCAGATGTATAATTCCAGCATCTGTAGTCCTCACTTTCTCCGGGATGTATATTTGGTCCGCTGTTGTCCCAGTTTTCTTCTGCTATTTAAAATGGGCGTGAAAAGATGTTTACTGTGGGTCAGGGATGAGCAGAATTCAAAACAACAGGCCTGTGACAATTACAGCAGGAATGTTACAGCTGCAAGTCATTGTGTGGGCAATAACACGTAGCTGTCATAAAAGGACATGTTATGAATTTACTAAGGACCTCGAATGTTTTGTGTGCATAAACAAACTTGAAGCAATTGCGACGGAGTGGAATTATGTGCCTCCTGTAAACTTAAGTTCCTTATTGGTAAACTGATTAAGCTTTAATGCAGACTATTTAGCACTTATGCTATTTTCATTGATTAATATGAGCTATAATATCTTCTGCCATTCAGTAAATTAATTAAGGATGTTACAATTTTGGAATTCACATTTACTAGAACTTATTGTTTATTGTTGCTTGCAGTGACCTTTCCACAGGCACAATAAAACAAAAAAGACAATACAGTGCGAAAACATTGTTAATCACTGAATAAGATATTGCTAACACTTTGGGGTTGCTTGTCTTCAATGTTTATTGTTTTGATTGAAGTCTATGGAGTACTGAGTAATCAGCACTGTGCTAAACTCATCTTGTACGTTAGATACATGAAGTGTCCTGGGACATTTTATGACTAAAAGATGTTATATCAATTTTTTATTGTGATAGTATATAGGCGGCTCACGTTTGAGAAAACAGTTCTCATGGGCTTAGACTTATTTAATGATGAAGAATTTTGAACTTCCTTTCACCAAAGATTATATAAATTAAAATGAATTGTGTTTAAAAAAGGACAGCAAAGTATAATTATCAGAATATCATTAAAAATGTATGTTGTTCATTGCTCAAAACAATTTACTTTGAATTTGCACTTCTCTAATTCTCTGTGCTAAGATTCTCAAGATGGAAAGGAAACCACAGGTATGACAGATTAGGTACTTCTTATTAACTTGGTTATGTTCCTGCTGTCTTCTTCAACACTGAATGTGTTTACATTTAGTGTTGACATTTTGTATCTGAAATCATCTTAAAATAAATATTAGATGCGTCCCAGCAGCAATATATTTTACTGAGCCAAATTGTAGTTAATTATTTATCATACATAATAATAAAGATTTTCTTCAAATTTTTCAAATACTGCAAATGCAACACTGGCTTTTACCTCCAAAAGCTGTGTATATTATGTAGCATAAAGATCCTCTGCATATTTACGGCTGTTTCAATTCCAGGTTAAAAACATTGTGAATTTCCATTAATTAAACTCATCTTTATGCTTCGGGTCATGGTAACTTAATTCTGTAATTAGACTGACAAAAATGATTCCATTTAAATATCTTTTGCTTAAAACCTATCCTTGTTGACAGATATATTTAATTGCACAGTATTAACAGTTTGATTAAGAGTCATGAATTAGTAAGTCATTTACCCTCTATCAAGAAGGAATTTTCCAAGGAAATAAAGAAAGGCATAATATATGTCATCAACAGCAGTTTAAAATTCCAGAGGTATTTTCATAGTCAAATTCTTTCACTACTGGGCCATGTTCCAAATAATTTCAATTGCAACTCTATTGCTGGACTATACTGCTCTTTTATTTTGTCATTGAGATCCTCAGTACTTTTGTTGAAACATTCATTATGTTCTCAACTAAATATATAGTTTGAAAATCATTATCCCAGCTTCCACTGGTGACATGTAGTGACTAGAACATCACAAGGTATATACTTGGAAAGGATGGGTCTGAGGAATTATCAGATGTGATTTCACATTTAGAGGCTCTCTCGTTTGATTTTATTTATTGATGAAACCCACACATTCACTTACAAGCCACAAATTTTATTGTCTATGAATTTTAATCTTCAGTTGCTTAGCCCTATAGCTTCACCTTTGGAATCTCTAAATTAAGCATATGGTGGACTTTCTTTTCAAAGCACTGCCCAAACACACCACCCTGCTTTATATGAGCCATTGGAGTAATCTGTCCTGAAATCCCATTTGAGTAGATTGGAAATATAGAGCTGAATTCTATCAGAAATTGACTAAGTGTTAATTTTGATAAATTTTGTGGAGGTTTTCTATCCATGAGCCCTAGCACAATGTCTCATGTTTTCTTGCCAAACCCGTCTCATGTTTTCTTGCCAAACCCGTCTCATTATCTATGCAATGTGCCCCAATCGTGCTCCAGTTATCCTATTCTCCCACTCACCACAAGTGGAGTGGCCACTGTTTTGTCTTCCCAGGATTCCTGTTTCTGGCATCACCTTTACAGTCCAACCATGCATCTGGTCAAATATGGCAGTCTGCACAGCCTTGCACAGATCTTGTCAATTGTCCCAGTCATGTCAAATCGAGAGAAATTTGCATTCCACTTTGCCACTGGGGACCCAGAGTGCCTGCTGGACAGGTGTGAGGGTAAATGTGTTTGTTGCCAATGGAGCATGCCCTGAGATGTAGGTGACTGATGGAGGACTGCAAGAGCAAGCAGTAAGCTGGAATCACCATGTTATCACTTTGTCTTTCATATTGTGAATTGTTGCCATTTAAGTTTTGCTCTGGTGGGCAGGAGAATAGGAAACTACATATTACTAAAGAGAGATGGTGTTATTATGAAGATGTTAGTGCATGCTAATGTATGCAAAATGAACTCTTGATACTCTAGGAACTGAGCCGTTGAACACTAGGTTGGAAAATAGGAGATCTTTACTTTCAATGACAGGAAGCTCTTTGCTGGCTATTTCACATATTCTCCCAAACATCCACGGGTGTTCAGGGGCTGGGAAGATTCTACTTATATTTGTAGGTCTGATTAAATGGTTACCTTGCCAAATTGATAGTGAAACAATTAAGGGAAATTTAATGCTTTAGAGAAGTCTCATCATTATGTATTGCTGACTTGACTTCTCAACTACACAAGATGGCTAGAAATGTTCATTTAATGGTTTAAAGAAGTACAAAGGCAGACTTATTAAAAAAAACTCAGCTTATGGACTGCTAGCTCAATAGCTCGTAAACCAATTTAAAAAAAATTGTTCCATGAGAAAACTATTGCTTAACTGAAGCATATGAACATTAAACTAGGCAACATGTTTTGTCAGCACAAGATAGAGGAGAGGCCATTAAGTTCTGACCATACATAGTGAAAAGATGACTGTTGATTTTAGAAATAAAATTGGAATGTTGTTTGATGCATTAAAAATACTGAACAATATTTGGAAAAAGTTCAATGTTAAGGTTTTCTTTTAATATAAAAGTCATTATTAGATAATGTTTTGAGCTCCAAAATGTTTATGTTCTGTAGTTGCCCTTGAGACTGATGAAATGGAAGATAATCCTTTTTATCATTAGTGTTGTATTGAATTTTATTGTGCTCACCAAAGTGTGTACGACAGAACAAAATAACCAATCTTGGCCAGACCCAAGGAAGCCATTGATCAAGGCCATCAAAAGTTTTGTTTTAAAAAACTGAGTTGGCTTGAGTTCTGAGTAAATGATAAGATCTTAAAATAACTTGTTACTTCTGAACCAGCTGGAAGCTTGTAAAGAGAAGTGACATTAGGAAAGATGATAGTAAGCATGATGAAGGCACGTATTCAATATAGTTAAGTGGAATGGTTCTGAACTACCAATTATTTATTCAGCAGAAAGAAGCGATAAGTTGATTAACTGACACATCCAGTGAGGTCAGACATCTCATAATCTTCATTATTTAAACTTTCAAGCATTGAAATATAATCCAGTCATTCTTTTAAACTAGGAAACTTTGGAATATTTCACCATATTAAAAGAAATCACACATATTGTGCCATCTTAATTTAATTTTATATTGAATGTGATTTTAAAGCTCAAATTTGAGACACTATTCAAACAAGATTTATAGTCATGTGCCCACTATCGTAGTGTCCTCACCTCAGGTCCAAAATATCTGCACTCATGTCCACTTGTCACAGAGATCTGTCATAACATGTTTGATCAGGTTGATTAAAAATAAACTTTAAACAAAATTTTGTTTGATGCTGCTGCATTTGATTGCAACAATGGCATCACATTCATTAGGCAATATTCTTTATAATGTCATCAGCAAATGTATTATTCATTGTACTATTCAACACATATTCTGATGACTACATGAGTATAATCAAAGAGTAGTTAAACTATACAAACTGGATGAAGCTAGTTTTAGGCTGTACCTTTCTTTTACTGTGCTGAGATCATAGCTGAGATGTTAGTAAGAATTGATACACAGTTCCCTGGGTCAAGAAAAGTAGCATAAACATAGAGTTAGTTGTTTTTTTACCTTTTATTGATTTGGGCATCATTGACTGGCTAGCATTATTGCTTATCTCCAATTGCCCTAGAAATGACAGTTTTGAGCTGCCTTTTTAAACTGTGGGAGATTAACTTGACTATTAAAAGGGTTGCTTTCTCATTAGTGAGAAATGACTGATCTAACTTGAGGGTTCACCACTTTTCAGGCAAGGAGGCGGACTGAGAAGGTGAGACCTTCATGTTAACTTCAGTTAGTTGCTGAGGGAATTGAACCTAATTCCATTGGCATCTTTCCGCAATGCAAATCAGCTACCCAGCCAATTGAATTAACTAATGCTATTATGCTTCTTGGCAATTCACCGAGCTGTTGGCATCCATTTGGCTGAGGTGCTCAAGGTTAGTCAATGTCTTAGGAACTATCCTCAAGGAAGAAGCTAGCAAAGATGGTAGTAACAGCATTGGAATAGTAATCTAGCACCCCTGGTCAATACACTGGAGATCATGGGTTCAAATTCTACAATGGCCGTTAGTTAAGAATCTAATGTAACCCTTGTCAATTGTCATTAAAAAATCTAGTCCATTAATGTTCTTTAGAGGAGGAAATCTTCCATCCTTACCTGATCCAGCCTATACATGACACCACACCAAGAACTTTGATTATCCTTTTGTACAATGGGATGGACAGTAAATGCTGGTGTAGCCAGTGATGCCCACATTCCATGAACCGATGAAAAAAAAACCAAAGGACTTCAGGAAAGGGGTGGAGGAGAGGAAATTTGTGAGGGGACAAAATAAATTATACCAAGCATATATAACAAATGAATGATGCATTAGACATGTAAGCGAAAATACAGTCGTTGTGGATATATATCCTAATTCCTGTTGTTTGTTTGCAATATCAGAAATAAATTGTTTTTTTTCATGGTGGAAATTGACTTGTATAAACAAAAGTTGGACTCAATATAAGTGCACTGTGCCTGTCTGAAGATACGTAAAATTCATTGATGCAATCCCATGGTACTGTTTGTCACATTGAACAGCATGACATGTTCTCTTATTACCCATTTCGTTATTTTGATAGGAAATTGGAAACATTTGATCATTCATTGAAAGAGGATCCTGTGAAATGGTGAAAACATTTGTTTTTCATTTGCTGCTTGGAAAGCTGCCCATATAATGCTCATACCTAGTTGAGATGAGAAGATACAGGTGGGCCATCATGTAGAAGAATTGCAGTCCTTCTGTTACTAGTTCTGTCAAAAATAGTGTGAGGTAATGAATTCCAGAATATTGAACCAGCCATAATAAAGAAGCAAAATGTGTGTCTAGGTTTGTATTATCTGCAACTTGAAGGTAACTTAGTGCTGTTCCTTGGTTTGTCTGTACATACTCGAATCAAAAAGTGTGGCATTGGAAAATCACAGCTGGTCAGGCAGCATTCGATGAACAGGAGAGTCGATGTTTTGGGCATAAAACCTTCATCAGTAATGGGCACATTCCTGATGAAGTGCTTCTGCTCAAAACGTCAACTCTCCTGCTCCTTAAATGCTGCCTGACTCTGCTGTGCTTTTCCAGTGCCATACTTTTCAACTGATATCCAGCAATTGCCATCCTCACTTTCTCTTGTCGATACATATTGTTTAACCATAATAGCTTTGCATATATGAGGATAAAATTGGAAATTCTAACAATACATGAAACTTACAGAGAAAAAGAAATGTAATGGGGAGACTCTATTCGGTTTAAAAGCTGATAAAAGTCCTGTTGTTTTTATAAATGAAATATGTACTTATTGCATGCAACGTTTTGTTTTCATCTTGAATATAGTTCTTCTCACATTGTGGCTATATGCCATTAATGGTATCTCTGTTCTTCTATTCCAGTAAAAATAACACCGAACTGTAGGTTACAACAATGACTATTGACTCAGCAAAATGAAAAAAAAGACTATGTTAGCAGTCACTGACAATCTTGTATTGAGATGTGTTCAATGTGGAATATTCAGATTGTTCTGAATAAAAATAAGGAAGAGATGACACTCTTATGGCAGTAAGGAAACAGTGCCAAGATAATCTATGCAGTGGCCTCTTGTAAGCGTTTGTTGTCTTGAAGTGAATCCCAGAATGATTGCTGGTTCGAAGAGTAAGTTGTCCATAAGACCATGAGACCATAAGACATAGGAGCGGAAGTAAGGCCATTCGGCCCATCGAGTCCACTCCGCCATTCAATCATGGCTGATGGGCATTTCAACTCCACTTACCCGCATTCTCCCCGAAGCCCTTAATTCCTTGTGACATCAAGAATTTATCAATTTCTGCCTTGAAGACATTTAGCGTCCCAGCCTCCACTGCACTCTGTGGCAATGAATTCCACAGGCCCACCACTCTCTGGCTGAAGAAATGTCTCCGCATTTCTGTTCTGAATTTACCCCCTTTAATTCTAAGGCTGTGGTCCACGGGTCCTAGTCTCCTCGCCTAACGGAAACAATTTCCTAGCGTCCACCCTGTCCAAGCCATGTATTATCTTGTAAGTTTCTATTAGATCTCCCCTTAATCTTCTAAACTCCAATGACTATAATCCCAGGATCCTCAGCTGTTCCTCATATGTTAGACCAACCATTCCAGGGATCATCCGTGTGAATCTCCGCTGGACACGCTCCAGTGCCAGTATGTCCTTCTGAGGTGTGGGGACCAAAACTGGACACAGTACTCCAAATGGGGCCTAACCAGAGCTTTATAAAGTCTCAGTATCACATCAGTGCTTTTATATTCCAACCCTCTTGAGATAATTGACAACATTGCATTCGCTTTCTT
>NC_057711.1:67665014-67769858 GCF_004010195.1 Chiloscyllium plagiosum
AATCCTTGGATGTTTAACTGCCAGTCCTGACCCCCCTGTAACCACGTCTCTGTGATGCCTACCACATCATAATCATTCACGATGATCTGTGCCATTAGTTCATCTGCTTTGTTATGAATGCTACGAGCATTCAGGTAAAGTGCCTTAATGCTAACTTTCTTATTAGAGATATTGGAAGTCATAAAATGTCCTAAGTTATCCTTCCTTTTGTCAGGGATATCTGCCTGAAATTGAAACAATTTTAAATGCATGATGATTTAGCAAAATATCTATATACCTATTTTTACTAAAGGACTTGAAAAATTTGGAAATATTGAGCATATTTGAAACTTTTACAGAAACGTTAATGACCTTTTCTTCGGTTTGAAGATTTTAAAGAAATATTGTAATTAACTGGTGACATGGTTCTATTTACTCCATTGAGCTCAGTGGGACCATTTATATCCCAAACAACTCACATTGCTTATTCCAAGCAAAGAATTTCAATTTTAGTTATAATTTGGAGTTGTAAATATGATTGTTGTTGTTGTTAATTAATTAAAAATTGCACAAAACTTCAGGTTGCCTTCAATTTCAACTTTTCTGATGGCACTCTTTTTGCCATAGTAAGCATATTGTATTGAAATTGGTTTCCTTTCTCAGACTCAAAGAAAAGTTAACTATGATACGTAAATAAAGGACTTAGTCTATTATACTTAAAAATGAAGCTTTGGAACAGATTGTACAGCTAAGTGTCTGTTTGTGTAGTATAACCTCTTCAATGAACATATAATCTGCAGTCATGCAGAATAAAGAAATAAATTTTCTCATTATTCCACCTGTCTGTAATAATAGTTACTTCCATCCTTGGATGCACACAACAAAAGGACTTGCTAGCCAAGTGGAATTTTCACAAAATATCTGTCACTGGTAATAGCACCCACTTGTCGTTATATCTGTACATGTATATACTAAAATAGTGGGGGGCACGGTGGCACAGTGGTTAGCACTGCTGCCTCACAGCGCCAGAGACTCGAGATCAATTCCTGCCTCAGGTGACTGACTGTGTGGAGTTTGCACATTCTCCCCATTTCCTCCCACAGTCCCAAAAATGTGCAGGTTAGGTGAATTGGCCATGCAAAAATGCCTGTAGTGTTAGGTGAAGGGGTAAATGTAGGGGAATGGGTCTGGGTGGGTGTGCTTCGGCAGGTCGGTGTGGACTTGTTGGGCCGAAGGGCCTGTTTCCACAATGTAAGTAATCTAATCTAAACTAATTTTAATTTGGTGTTGCCTCTGCATGTGCTCAACTTTATTTTAGCATGTCCGGCAACAATATCACATTTGAAGATGACATGAGATTGCTAATGTGCCTAGCCGAACAAATTTATGTTGGATAAACATCTTACGCTTAAGAGGAATTAGAGTCATAGAGTCGTAGAGATGTATAGCACGGAAACAGACCCTTCAATCCAACTGGTCTATGCTGACCAGATATTCCAACCCAATCTAGTCCCACCTGCCAGCACCTGGCCCATATCCCTCCAAGCCTTCCTATTTATTTACCCATTCAGGTGCCTTTTAAATGTTGTAATTGTACCAGCCTCCACCACTTCCATTGGCAGCTCATTCCATACATGTACCACCCTGTGCATGAAAAAGTTGCCCCTAAGGCCTCTTTTATATCTTTCCCCTCTCACCCTAAACCTATGCCCTCTAGTTCTGGACTCCCCCACCTCAGGGAAGAGACTGTCTATTTATCCTATCCATGCCCCTCATGACTTTATAAACCTCTTTAAGGTCACTCCTCAGTATCCGACACTCCAGGCAAAATAGCCCCAACCTATTCAACCCCTCCCAATGTTCAAATCCTCCAACCTTGGCAACATCTTGTAAATCGTTTCTGAACCCTTTCAAGTTTCACAACATCTTTCCCATAGGAAGGAGACCAGAATTGCACACCATATTCCAAAAGTGGCCTAACCAATGTCCTGTACAGCTGCAACATGACCACCCAACTCCTGTACTCAATACTCTGACCAATAAATAAAAGCATATCAAATGCCTTCTTCGCTATCCTATCTACCTGCAACTCCACTTTCAAGGAGCTATGAACCTGCACTCCAAAGTCTCTTTGTTCAGCAACACTCCCTCGGACCTTACCATTAAGTATTTAAGTCCTGCTATGATTTGCTTTCCCAAAATGCAGCATCTCCCATTTATCTAAATTAAACTCCATCTGCCACTTCTTAGCCCACTGGCCGATCTGATCAAGATCCCGTTGTTATCTGAGGTAACCTTCTTTGCTGTCCACTACACCTCCAATTTTGGTGTCATCTGCAAACTTACTAACTATACCTCTTATGCTCACATCAAATCATTTATATAAGTGATGAAAATTAGTGGACCCAGCATCGATCCTTGTGGCACTCCACTGGTCACTTGCCTCCAGTCTGAAAAACAGCCCTCCACCACCATCCTCTGTCTTCTACCTTTGAGCCAGTTCTGTATCCAAATGGCTTGTTCTCCCTGTATTCCATGAGATCTAACCTTGCTAACCAGTCTCCCAAGGGAACCTTGTCGAATGTCTTATTGAAGTTTGTGAGTTCTTTTTGCTGTGAAAACGTTTTTAAAAATTCAGAGAGCTGTTTGAACATTTGTGTGAACTGATAATTGAAGATACCTGTATCATTAGGTATTATTGGGAGAGCACAGTTGCAATCGAGAGCATTTCGTGGTGTGTGCAGATTGGCTCGAGATGATTTTCACTGTTTACAATATCCTAATGTTTGTAATGATCTGGTTGTTAATCAGGCAGTGGGGGAATCAAGAAGAGTGATATTTTTGACTGAAATAGAGCCAGCAGAAGATGAGGCACTGAAGAATTTGCTTATCCCTGCAAAACCAAAAGACATGCTACTGTCAGACATTGTGTTTTAGTTTCAGCAGCACTAAAGTTCCAAACCATTGGAGCTTGATGGTAATGATTGGTTTGAAACAAAGGATCAGTTATCCAGTGCGGATATTGGGGAATTAAATCATGGTTATGATAAAAACTGTGCATTCATTGTCATCTTAGAGAGTTAAGAAAAAGCATTATGGAACAGATTTGTGTATGTGACTTAAAAAGTGAAGAAATTGTCAGTAAGTTGCCAACAATGCCAAAATTAAGCTTTGACACAGATTTCCAAGCAGCATTCTCCAAGGAAATGGTAGAATTTGACACAAGAGAAGTTAGAGTTAGCCATTGCTAGTTATCTGCTGAAATAAATAAACTGCTGCCAAGTAAGCCAAAGGTCCCAATGAAGGCAGTCAGAAGGAATTCAGGACAACATCGGGCATAATATTTTCCATTTGGGAAAGGAGAGGGATAGAACTGCAAAACGAAGGCATGTCAGGGAAAGGTGTATGGAGACAACACTGCTGTTACTGCAAATGGCTGTTGATCAGGTCAATGAGGGGGGTCACTTGTGATCAATTCAATAAGGAGCACATGCATGTTCAATGAAAATTCACAGGACACAGTAGTCCAAGCAACATTGGACGGAGCTGCACTGGATAGAAAGATTGACATGGAGATGTCAGTCAACATAATTCCTGAATCACTATTATGATGAAAGGTGTGTGCTTTATATGTCTGCTACTATCATTTTTAGAATTTGGAGTCTAAAAAAAGTAGCATATGGGTGTTTGGCATTTTTGTGAAGGTTTTTGATTTACCAGCCATTCTGGAACAGTGATATAATTCAGTATATACCACAAACCAGGTGTTGGTCATGGCTGGAAAGGGTTAAAGCTCGAATGGAAAGACTGAGAGTTGCTCAAGCCAAACAATCGGATTTGCTAACGATCATGGGCACAATGGCGGCTACTCAGACCAAACAAGGAAAAGGGAAACAGTTTTGGTACCTGATTGGAGGATTGCTGTTTTGCAACACAAAATTGATAGCTCTGATTGGATGGAAATCAATAAGAGATCAGGGATAAAATCCAGTGTGATATAGAAACAGTATATGAGCAACCAGGTGAGGCGAGGTGAGGTGAGGCGAGGTGAGGTGAGGTGGTGTACAGCCAGGCCAGCTGAGTACTTGTGGGTAATGTGTTTGGATTTAAGTGTAGCAATAAGTTAGCAGATAGGTGTCTAGTGTGGTTTATTTTAAATGTGTAGAATTTGTATATTTGGATATTTTTGATGCTTGATATTTTTAGATACTTGGTATTTGAGACTTTGAGAATAAATAAAGAATAAATTAAAGAGTGCTCTGTGTCTTGTAAACTCACTTACTGAGGTTAACTGTTGCCTCGGACAGAGACAGTCAACAGAGACAGGGAACCCTTGGAGAGTTACAGAGTCATAGAGATGTACAGCATTGAAACAGATCCTTCGGTCCAACCAGTCCATGCTGACCAGTTATTCCAATCCAATGTAGTCCCACCTGCCAGCACCCGGCCCATATTCCTCCAAACCCTTCCTATTCATAGACCCATTCAAATGCCTTTTAAATGTTGCCGAATACTGTCAAAAATGGCCTTTCTCCAATTTAGAACTTCAAATTTGAGATCTGGCATGTCTCTCTCTCTCTGTGTCTCTCTGTCTCTCTCATTACAGCCAGAAATTTTTCCTGTCTTCCATCTTGGATTACCCAGAATCCTCAGTTAATGTGAAACTATATGTTTTGGCATGGTTTATTAGATTAGATTAGATTAGATTAGATTAGATTATTTACAGTGTGGAAACAGGCCCTTCGGCCCAACAAGTCCACACCGCCCTGCCGAAGCGCAACCCACCCATACCCCTACATTTACCCCTTACCTAACACTACGGGCAATTTAGCATGGCCAATTCACCTGACCTGCACATCTTTGGACTGTGGGAGGAAACCGGAGCACCCGGAGGAAACCCACGCAGACTCCACACAGTCAGTCGCCTGAGGCGGGAATTGAACCTGGGTCTCTAGTGCTGTGAGGCAGCAGTGCTAACCACTGTGCCACCGTGCCGCCCACCTGTTTATGACAGGTGGAATAAACATTGAGAGCGATTAGCTTTTCTTCCGTCTACAATTATCAAGGATTGGTGTTTTGACTCAGATAATGCAGGAATTAAATGTTTTAGGGCATTCTGGAGGATCCTGACTGGGGTTAGAAGCAAGTATAGTTTCTCTCCTGGGAAGGAATGTTAATCAGAATAGTTGCAGGAAAAGGAAAAAGTTACTTCATTTAAAAAAAAAGTTTAGTTCGAGCAGTTTCCAGACCAGGAGTTTTTGTTGGATACCTGTAGGCTATTAGAAGCTGAGGAAGTCTAGACTCTCTATTTTGAAAGGAGATTCCACAGTTCACAGGACAAAAATGGGGGACATTCAATTAAGTCAAGCTTGAAGATTTGATATAACAGTGCAATTTCTCTAGATTTGAATTGCTGTAAGAGATGATGTTGGGGAAGTAGGCTGGAAATTTATTTTGATGCATGTTTTCAGATTTCTTTCTAAACTGTCATCTATATCTTCAAGTTTAGGTTTATTTTGTTTGCGTCTTTTATGTAATGAGTTTCTGTTTTCTTAAAGAAACCTTGGAGCTTCAAGTGACTATTTGGTAAATTACCACCACATTAACCATAAAATTTTAAAAGAATCTATCAAACCAGATTTCAGTCTTTGACCTGACTTATCCAGTAGTAACATCAGCTGGGATTATAGCACTACCATCAAATTTGAGGCAGAATCAATTTAATAAAGTTAATAAGTTATTGAGGAGATAAAATCTTTATAAAGGGAAGAGTAATGGTTTGAGTTACCAATAAAGAGCAATGAGCAAATGTGCCCATTATCATATTGAAGGTTCTAAAACCAGGTCTTGGTTGGAACGAACTAGTTAAAGACACTGAAGTCAAAATGCAACAAGTTTTTTTTGCATATAAGCAAAACAGTCAGCCTAAGACAATGTTTTTGCCAAGTATCATTGGATGTTGAGTGAACCTGGTCACTCATTCAAATATTTAAGACCAAGATAAGGCTGAAACATTCACAGCATCTTCAGCTAGAAGTGCCAAATGAATGATCCATCTCAGCCTCCCCTAGCAGTTCCTGGTATCTGTAATGCTACTTGTCAGCCAATTTGATGTCAAGAAATGGTTGGAGATGCTGAATGTTGCAAAGGCTATGGACCCTGACAAAATTCTGGCAATAGTACTGAGGGCTTGAGCCAAAGAACTTGCTGCTTCCAGAGGCCAAGCTGTTCCAATACATCTACAAAACTGACAGCTACCCAACAATGTGGAAAATTGCCCACGTGTACAGAAAAACAGGACAAATCCAACACAGCCAAATTACTGCCCCATTAGTCTACTCTCAATTATTAGTAAAGCACTGGAAGGTGTCATCAACTGTGCTATCAAGCAGCACCTGCCCAGCAATAACTTGCTTAGTGAAGCCCAAGTTGGGTTCCACCAGGGCCACTCAGCTCATGACCTCATTACAGCCTTAGTTTAAACATGGACAAAAGAGCTACCTTCCAGAGGTGAGGTAAGAATGACAGCCCTTGACATCAAGGCTGCATTCAATGGAGTGTATTATTAAGGAGCCTGAGCAAAACTGGAATCAATGGGTGTATCGGGGGCAAACTCTCCAGTGGTTGGAGTCATGCCTGGCACATTGAAAAACAGTTGTGGAAGTTAGTCATCTTATCTCCAGGGGTTCCTCAAAGCTGTTTTCTAGGCCCATTCATCTTCAGCTGTTTTATAAATGACCTTCCCTCCACTATAACATTAAAAATGCAGATAACAAAAACAGAAATTGCTGGAAAAGCTCAGCAGGTCTGGCAACATGTGGAGAGAAATCAGAGATAATGTTTTGAGTCGAGTGACCTTTCCTCAGAACATGGGGATGCTTGCTGACACTTCCACAATGTTCACCAGCATCTGAGGCTCCTCAGATACTGAAGCCATCCATATTCAAGTGCATCAAGATTTGGACAATATCCAGACTTGGGCTGAGAAGTGGCAAGTAACATTCACATTGCACAAATGTTAGACTATGACCATCACCAATAAGAGATGATCTAACCACCATTTTTTGACATTCAATGGTGTTACCATCACTGAGTCCCCCACTATCAACACCTGAGGGGTACCATTGACCATTCATTTAACTGGACTCACAATATAAATACAATGGTTACAAGAGTAAGTCAGAGGCTAGGAATCACTGAATCCCCCACTATCAACACCTGGGGGTTACCATTGACCATTAATTTAACTGGACTCACAATATAACTACAATGGTTACAAGAGTAAGTCAGAGGCTAGGAATACTGCAGCAAGTAACTCGCCTCCTGACTCCCCAAAGCCTGATCATCATCTACAAAGCACAAGTTAGGTGTATGTTGGAATGCTCCCCACTTGCCTAGATAGGTGCAGCTTGAGCAACATTCAAGAAGCTTGACACCATCCAGGACAAAAGAGACCATTTGATTAGCACCACATCTATAAGCAACCACTCCCTCCACCGCTGAGTAGCAGCAGGATGTACTATCTACACAATGCACTGCAGAAAATTACCAATGATCCATAGACAGCACCTTGCAAGCTCATGACCACTTTCATCTAGAAGGACATGGGCAGGATATCCATCGAACACTACCGACTCTGAATTCCCCCTCAAGTCACTCACCATCCTGACCTGGAAATATGTTACTGTTCTTTTGCTGTTCCTGTGATAAAAGCCTGCAATTCCCTCCGGAAGGGCATTGTGAGTTGACTCACGACACGTGGACTGCAGTGATTCAAGAAGACAGTTTACCACCATCTTCTCAAGGGCAACCAGGGACAGACAATAATTATTAGCCAGCTGGCGACATCCACAGCCCATGAGTGAATAAAGAAACTGGGTTCAGAAGAATTTACTGCAGACTAATTTACTGCAGACCTTGTCCAGTGATGTATGCTGTAATGAAGAAAATACAAAGTGCTAAAATGACTGGGAATGGCCAACATCAAATGGTCTGCAAAGGGGGTGAACAGAATAATTGGGCTTCTCCTATAATATTAATAATAGCAGTCATTACCAAGAAGATGAGAAAGGATGTTTTGCTTTATTTATACATGGCATTAGTGAGATCATATCGTGAATATTGTGCACAGTTTTGGTCTCCTTATTTAAGGAAAAATGTAAATGAGCTGGAGGTGGTTCAGAGGAGGTATACCAGATTGATAGCTGGAATTAATGGATTATCTTATGAGGATAGTTTGCACTGACTGGGCAGATTTCCTCTAGAGTTTCGAAGAGTGAAAGGTGAGTTGATTAAGTGTATAGGATTTTTGGTGATCTTGACAAGGTGGACGTGGATGTTTTCCTCTTATGGGTCAGTCCAGAACTAGGCTGAACTCTTTCAAGATTGGGACACCTTTTAGGACAGACATAAGGGGATTGTGCACGTTTAGAGCTCTCTGCCTGAGAAGGTGGTGGAGATGAGGTAATTAAATATGTTTTAAGACTGAAATAGATAGATTCTTGTTAGGCAAGAGAATCAAGGGTCCAGGGTAGATGGAAATAAGGATTTTGAAATATTACACTCTGGTGAAGCATTACCTTTATTTATATATAAATAATTTGCATGGCTGTAGTTTCACATTCAAAATTGATTACACTCTATGAACAGCTATTTTAAATCCAAAGGCTTTAGTACCCGAGACCGAATGCAGGATGGTCTTTAATTTTGTCTGTTTATAAGTAGAACATTAAATAGAGTTTGGAAGACCAACAAACTAAATATAGTCAAGTGGGACTAGATTGAGAACGTGGTTAGCGTGGACTAGTTGGACTAAAGGGTTTGCTTCCATGCTGTGTGACTCAAAGCTCTGTAAGTAATGCTGATGCAATATCTAGATTGCCGACCCTATCTGATGTACAAACCAGAAAGCAGGATGGATTTTTCTTTTCATGCGTCGATGAGTTGCCAGTCACAGCAGATGATATTAGTCAAACAATTCATCGGGACCCATGTTGCCAAGGCTGTATGGCTGTATTTCTAAATAAGTGATTCTATAATGACTGCTTTTAATGTTATCTCTGTGGAGGCTTTGATATTTTGCACTAATTTATTTATTTAATGAAAAATCAACTGAGGTGTTCTGGTGCTGCAGGTTTGGACCTTTGTTTACATTTCATTCTTAATGTTTATTTATGGTCAGGTTTTCTCTGTGGGATTAATTTGTCATTTTGAGTTGGTTCATTAAAGAAAAGGGCGGTAAACTGTCGGAACGGTCTCTTTCTTCACAATCACAGTGCTCAACTGTGTCTCCCATCAGCTCCACCAGCATTCATTAATATGCCTGATGAATTAACATTTCCCCCAAGGAAATCAGGAGAATAATGTGTGTTCAGTTAGCTTACTTGACATAGAAAATTGTACAAAGTTAAAGGGGAATAAGTTGGAAAAAACCTTTCCTTTTTTGAAAGGACAGATTGACAGGTATCAACATGTGATTTGTTAAATGCTTGTGACTATGTGGGTCCATCAGTTAATAAAACTAAGATTCTATAATAGTCTTTATATAGTCTAAAATATGCTTTACTTTTATTTTTGCCAGAGTATTATATATTATTAAAAGCAGAAAACACTGGAAATACCCAACAGGTCAAGAAGCATTTGTTGCGAGAGAATTTCTGGTCAATGAGGTTTTATCCAAATGGGGGAAAATAGGTCAAAGCTGTAATGACTTGTTAGCTTACATGGAAAAAGGAAATACAGGAGAAGAGTAAAGAATAAAAGATATCATCTGACAGCGTGGAAGGAAGGACAAGTTATATAATGGAGAGGATGATTGGATGGGGTGAAAGACAGGAGTAGTAGGAAACAAAAGTCAAATCAAGGTAGGAGTTTCACGGTGAATGCTGAGTGTTGTGGAACAGAGGCATCTTGGAGTTCAGGTGCATGGTTTTCTGAAAGTGGAGTCGCAGATAGACAGGGCAGTGAAGGTGGCTTTTGGCGCACTGGCCTTCATCAGTCAGGGCATTGAGTATAAAAGTTGGGAAGTTATGTTGCAGTTGTACAGGACATTGGTGAGGCTGCACTTGGAGTATTGTGTTCAGTTTTGGTCACTTTGCTGTAGGAAGAATATTATTAAAATGGGAAGAGTGCAGAAGAAACTTACAAAGGTGTAGTCAGGATTTAATGGTCTGAGTTAGAGGGAGAAGTTGGACAAGCTAGGACTTTTTCTTTAGACTTAAGAGACTAAGTTGGGTTATTTTAGAAGTGTATAAGATCATGAGAGGCATGGATAGGATGAATGCACTTAGTCTTTTTCCCAGGGTTGGGGAATCAAGGACTGGAGATCATCAGTTTGACGTTAGAGGGGAAAGAACAAAAGGGAACCTGAGGAAGGTGGTATGCATATGAGTGAGCTGCCAGCAGAGGTGGTTGAGATAGGTATATTAACAATATTTAAAAGGCATTTCAACAAATACATGATGAGGAAAGGTTTAGAAGGATATGGGCCAAGTGCAGGGAAATGGGATTAGAGTTATTGGGACAGTTTTGTCAACATGGACCCCAGTTGGGCCAAAGCGGTCTATATCTGTGCTGCATGACTCTATGACTGTATGACTAATTGTCAAAAAAGATAACAAAGAAGCAGAAAACAGCGCGAAAGCTTGCACCTATTAGAAAAAACAGCTCAAGTTTCTGCAAGTATTAGGAAAGGTTACTAAATCTAGTGTAGTCCCTGTGGAATTGATAACAGAAACAGCAGAAGCTTTGAACAATTATTTTGTGTCTGTGTTCACAATAAAGCACTTAGAAAACACCTACTTTCTTTTGATAATCAATTATCTTTGGGAAAGGATGAAGTGGAAATAATAGGAAAACAATTGGATCTAAATGCCGACATATCCCTAGGTCCATCTGGCCTGCACCCTTGTGTCTAAAAAGAGGTAGCACTGAAAGTAAATGCATTGGTTATAAACTTCCAAAGTTCCTTAAATTCCAGAAGATTTCCAGTGAATTGAAAATAGTGAATGTAACACCTTTATTCAAGAAAGCAGGGAGACAGAAAGCTGGAAACTAATGATCCGTTAACCTAACAACAATCACAGGAAGTTGCTAGAAGCCATTATAAGGGAGGTTATAGCAGAATATTTAGAAAATCACAATGTGTTCAGGCACACTCATTATAATTTTCTGGAAAAGAAAAGTTCCATAGAAGATTCACACCGGACCTGAAAGGTTAGCTCTGTTTCTTTCTCCACCAACGCTGCCAGAGCTGCTGAGTTATTGAAGCTCCTTCTCTGTTTGTATTTGAAAGGAAAATTGTGTTTGTCTAACTCATGAGAATTTTTTGGGAATATACCACTGAGGTACACAGAGCAGGTGCTAGATGTGGTGAACTTGGATTTCCAAAAGGCTTTAAATAAGGTGTCACATTCAAGATAAGAGCACATGATGTAGAGGTAACATACGGTTGGTTAACCAAATGGAAGCAAAGAGCTGGAACACATAGATCTGTTTTGAGTTGGCAAGCCAGAAGTAGTGGAATGCTGTAGTTATTCGTGCTAAGTCCTAAACTAATTACAATCTTTCTCATGACTGGGATGAGGGAACTGAATGTATGGTAGCCAGATTTGCTAATGACACCAAGACAGGTAGGAAATTAAGTTGTCAAAAATAGGTAGAAAATCTACAAAAAGGTATAGACAGACCAATAGAGTAGGCTAACGTTGACTGATGGAGTAAAACCTTATGCGGGAGGATAGGGTGTGGTGTGATGGTGTAGTGGTATTGTGACATCATCACTGGAAGTAATCCAGAAACTTGATCTTAAGTTTGGGGGCAAAGTTTGAATCCCATTGCAACCGATATTGAAATTTGAATTTAATTGTTCAGTCTGAAAATTAAAGGTTAGTCTAATGGTAACCATGAAACCATTGTGATAAAAAAGCTATTTTCCTCATATCGTTTAGGGAAATAAAATCTGCCATCCTTATATGGTCTGACTTGTGTTTGACTCCAGATCCATAATAATGTGATCAATTTTTAACTGCCCTCTGAAATGGCCAAGCAAGTCACTCAGTTGTATCAAATTGATACTAAGGTGGAATGAGGCTGGATTGAGTACTCAACACCAAGCAAGGCATGGAAAATACTGCCCTCTCAACCTTGTAATGTCCTTATTTTTAATATCTGGGGACCTGTGACAAAGTCGGGAGACAGACTATGTTACACTGTTGCTCGACTAATCTTTCTCGCCAAATCAGACATTACAAAAAAATGTCCCAGACCTGACCACCACTATCTCTGGATCAGTCCTATCCCACCAGCATGGTAGACCCACTAGAAGTGGCAACGCATAGTGAAACTATTGGGAGGGCATTGTCCTGGCAGTCCTCAACATTGATTCCAGATTCTATAAGATTCCATTGGATCAGGTCAAACATGGGCAGGGAAACCTTCTGATTGACATATATTGCCTCTGTTACCAGCTTGTCACCATGATGTGTACCATTCGGAGAAAACACAATGAGTGGAGCAAAGACACTAAATGCACTTGAGCTGGATAGTTTCTGTGTCACTATTGATTGAAATGGCTGGATTGAAAAGGACATTGGTGCTAGACTGATTCTGTGGCAAATAGTGAGGGAACCAGTAAGAAGAATAAATGTAATTGATCTTATCCCCACTAATCTATCACAGATATATCTATCCATGACAGTACTGGTAGGAGTAATAAGTGCCAAAGAACCTTCATGCCATGCAAACATCTGGCAATTATTATCCCTAACGAAAAAGATCAACTATTGCTGAATTCCCCACTGTCAACACCTTGGAAGTTATCATTGACCAGAACCCTTGTAAGAACTGTATCTTTTAAAACATTTTTGTGGCTTTAAAAACACTGGATTGTGATGATAAAGAACTTACCTTAAAACTAGGATGGCTGATAATTTCATAGCAAGGAATTTGATATCTAAAGTGAGCTCTGTTTTCTTTGGTAATTATGGGTTCCTGTAATATGCAGATATTCGGAAGCTGAGGAGATGCTTACAAGTGAAGGAGGTTGGAACTGGAAGCAAGTTACAGAAACACACACACAAAGAGAGTAAGTTACAAAAGTGTGTGCTGTTGATTTCCCCAATAGAAGCTGGCTGTTCTCTGCAGTAAAAGATGCACTTTACATTTGAGGAAAATCAGTTAACCTTTCCTGCAGCACTTACTTCGAGTTGTGACTTTTGAATTGATAAATCAGTGATATTTGCCAAGTGAAACAGTTGCTCGGTACTTCTTATAAACCCGTGGAATCCTCCAGAGAAAAACAATTGAACACCAAAAGCCTGGCTAGCTGAAGCAGGCCTCTATGAATAGAAGGATTTGACTTATGGTGTGCTACCCCGACAGGTTGTAAGATACTGAACCAGCTATTTAAATCTAGTGGCTACAAGAACAGGTCAGATTCTAGAAACTTGATAGTGAGTAACTCACCTCTTGTCTCCCCAAAATTGTCTACAAGGCACAAGCCAAGAGTGTGATTGAATACTCTCAACCTCTAATGGGCTGAATAAGTGCAGCTCCAACAACACTCAAGAAATTTCACACTATCCAGGACAAAGTAGTCCATTTGATTGGCACCTCATCTAATATCTGCAATTAACCACCAACTCACACTGGTAATAGTATGTACACAATCTACAAGATGCACTACACCAATTCATAAAGCTTCTGTATGTAGACAATACCTTACAGGTCTCTTACCACTATCACCTATTATTTCAAGGGAAACAGATAGATGGGATACCCGAAGATGCAAGATCCCTTCCAAATCTCAGGCCATCCTGACTTGGTGCTACATCACTGTTCTTTCACACTTGCTAGGATAAAATCCTGGAACTCCTTCCCTAACACCACTTTTGGTGTACCCGCACCATATTGACAGCAGCAGTTTAAGAAGGCAACTCATCACAACCTTCTTAAGGCCAATTAGGGATAAGCACTAAATACTGGCATATTTGGCAACACTTACATCCTATAAATGAATTTTTAAAACGTTCATTTTTGCAGAAAGAATAGAAAAATAGTGTAGATTAAAATGGAGAGAGATTGCAGAATTTAGTTGTACAGAAAGACCTAGTACATGATTAACAAAATGTCAGAATGCAGTTAATGCAGGTGAGTGGGAAGTTTCAAGAGGAATTCAACATAAAGGACGAGTTTCTTTTTTGCTACGTTTCTTCAGGGCCTTAGTGAGATAACATCTGGAGTACTGTGTACAGTTTTGTTTGCTTATTGGAAGAAAGAAATAATTGCAATATGACCATTTCAGTGAAAGTTCATCCGACGCATTCCTGGGATGAAGAGATTACTTTTATGGAGAAGGGTTGAATAGGTTAGGCCTTCACTCAATAGAATTCAGAAGACTAGCCATTACCCTTTTCGACATGTTGCCAGACTTGTCACCCCTCTACCACCCAACAGCCTTTTCCAGTGGACCTGACCTCCCCCTACTCCATTGCAAGACCCAAAACCAACCCCTCCCAAGGACCCATTTCCTTTCCTCTTCCCCTCCCATGGAACCTGACTCCCACACTCCTCTGCTAGACTTGTTATCTTCCACCCATCCTGACCTACCTGAAATATTCTATCACTTAATTGGTCCCATTGCCACTTGGCACCCAGGGTACTGCTCACGTACTGCTCAGGCATCCTACCCACCTGGCACACACTGATTTTATGATTATATCCAATCACAGAAGGTGGCAGTCTGTGATTCTGGACCTGTAAATCTCAGAATGCAGCAGCCAACTGTTGTGAAGAAATGGTAGTGGTCTACATTCTCCTGCCTATCCTGCACTATGAAGGAGCTGTCACATTCCAAGCATGGCTCTGCATTTCTGAAGAAATGCTGATTGAAATTTCCTGTCAGAAATGTGGCGCAACTTTTGACATAAAATTAAAAAGAGAGAAGTGGCACTCGTCTATGACTGCTGCTCCTTGGAAAATCCAAGTGGACGAATATTATTCTATACCCACGGATATTCGAAAACCATTTGGACACTCTTGGACAAAGTACAAAAATATATTTGCCATTTATATTGCCAGATTTTACCCATTTAATCATGCTCTCCCTTGTTGTTTGGCAAGGGAAGAGGAAAGAAATAGCAATCTTACAGCTCTGATTGTCCAGAATATATTGTGCAGAAAACATCAGATTTGGCTTTGAAGCATGTTGTAATCAAATAATCTGCTGACATTTACCATTCAGGCAGTGACAAAATGGACACTTTGTTGAGGTATTAAGATGGATGTTGACATTTGCAGAGCTTTACTTCAGTGCAACTATGGGAAAAGTCAAGGTTTTTAAAAAAAATCTGCTATGCACAACAGTTAAAATCTAATCTAACAGTTAATGACCTAATTTTAGTGGAATCAGAATTTCATTCCAAACTGGAAAAGCTGAAAAACGTGACACAATGAGATTTCACATTTTTACATTTTGCTGTAAAAAAAATATGATTTTGGAGGCAACTGATGCTATAAGCTAGAGAAAGGAATATTTCCCTTTTCATACTTACCACACAAGATCCCCAGGGCAGACATCCCACCTATTTGGAGATGGGGAGGTATTACACAACAGCATCCTCAAAGTCCCAGGAATACAGAGGACCCTCAAGAAAGGTAACTGAGGTGAGGAGTAGAATTTTCTCAGGATATGGGGAAAGGCTGTCAGGCAGGTCAGAAGCAAATGTTAGATGAGGTGATGGCTATCAGTGAACAGTCCACTGATGACATTGAATCTTTCAATCAAGGACATATTGCTTTTGATCAAGAGAAGTATCCATCTTCCCTCGTATGATTTGCAATTATGAAAACATGCACAATCTTGTGTCTGATGACTGGTCCAAAATCCCTTTTCTAACAGGATTTCAACAGTGTAGGTTGGGTCTAATGGTAGCTCTACCTCTTAGGCTGGATATAGAAATGTTTGATGTTTGTACATGTGCCCTGTTAGAATCTCGACAGTGGAGAAAAGAAGGAGACTCATTTATGACCCTCTCTTCCTGCCCCCACCCCCACCACCTTTCTCTCTCTCTGTCTGTCTCTCTCTCTCTCTTTCTCTCCTGAATGAGATGAAATAGTGCAGTTGTATTTAAAATGTGTGGCTTAGGATGGGTGTGTAGACTTTTCTCAAGACACAGCCTCTAGTCAAAATGAATCCAGAGAATTCACATTGTTTGCTTCTCTGCTGTTTGATTTCTCTCTGTGTGCTTGTGTACAATAGTACCATTTGTTACTACTTTTTAAAATTTCTCAATCTGGATGATTGGAAAAGACTGTTCTGGCTCTTTGGTACATTTGGAATCCTGAGCGAATAAATGTGTTCTACAAACAGAAGGAAACCTTTATCAAATTCCTGTGCACAGTGTCAGTGGGGGAGCACTTTGAGGTCAGTGACTATAATTCTATTAGTTTTACAATAGTGATGGAAAAGGATAGACAAGATCGAAAAGTTGAAGTTCTAAATTGGAGCAAGGCTAATTTCGACAGTATTAGACAAGAACTTTCAAAAGCTGTTTGGGGGCAGATGTTCACAGGTAAAGGGACTGCTAGAAAATGGGGAGGCCTTCAGAAATGAGATAGAGCGAGTCCGGAGATAGTATATTTCCTGTTAGGGTGAAAGGAAAGGCCAATAGGTGTAGGAAAAGCTGGATGACGAGAGAAATTGAGACTTTGGTTAAGCAAAGGAAGGAAGTATATGTCGGGTATAGACAGGAGGGATCGAGTGAATCCTTAGAAGATTATAAAGGCAGTAGGAGTATACTTAAGAGGGAAATCAGGAGGGCAAAAAGGGGACATGAGATTGCTTTGGCAAATAGAGTAAAGGAGAATCCAAAGGGATTTTACAAATACATTAAGGACAAAAGGGTAACTAGGGAGAGAATAGGGCCCCTCAAAGATCAGCAAGATGGCCTTTGTGTGGAGTCACATGAGTTGGGGGAGATACTAAACGAGTATTTTGCATCAGTGGAAAAGGACATAGAAAATATAGACTGTAGGGAAATAGATGGTGACATCTTGAAAAATGACCTCTTGCTGAGATTTTTATCACCGAAAGTCTCAGGCGAGATGCCAGAAGACTGGAGGTTGGCTAATGTGGTGTCACTATTTAAGAAAGGTGTAAGGACAAGCTAGGGAACTAAAGACCAGTGAGCCTGATGTCAGTGGTGGGCAAGTTGTTGGAGGGAATTCTGATGGACAGGATGTACATGTATTTGGAAAGGCAAGGACTGATTAGGGATGGTCAACATGGCTTTGTGTGTGGGAAATCATGTCTCACAAATTTGAGTTTTTTGAAGAAATAACAGAGGATTGATGAGGGCAGAGTGGTAGATGTGATCTATATGGACTTCAGTAAGGCGTTCGGCAAGGCTCCCCTAGTTAGCAAGGTTAGATCTTGTGGAATACAGGGAGAACTAACCATTTGGATACAGAACTGGCTTGAAGGTAGAAGACAGAAGGTCGTGGTGGAGGGTTGTTTTTCAGATTAGAGGCCTGTGACCAGTGGAGTGCCACACGGATCAGTGCTGGGTCCCCTACATTTCGTCATTTATATAAATGATTTGGATGTGAACATAGGAGGTATAGTTAGTAATTTGCAGATGACACCAAAATTAGAGGTATTGTGGATAGCGAAGAAGGTTACCTCAGATTACAATAGGATCTTGCTCAGATGGGTCAATGGGCTGAGGAGTGGCAGATGTAGTTTAATTTAGATAAATGTGAGGTGTGTTTTGGGAAAGCAAATCTTAGCAGGATTTATACACTTAATTGTAAGGTCTTGGGGAGTGTTGCTGAACAAAGAGATCTTGGAGTACCTGATTGAAACTAGAGTTGCAGGCAGATAAGATAATAAAGAAGTTGCTTGGTATGCTTTCTTATATTAGTCAGAGTATTGTGTATAGGAGCTGGGAGGCCATGTTGTGGCTGTACAGTATGCTAGTTAGGCCACTTTTGGAATATTGCATGAAATTCTGGTTTCCTTCCTATCGGAAAGATGTTGTGAAACTTGAAATGGTTCAGAAAAGATTTACAAGGATGTTGCCAGGATTGGAGGATTTGAGCTATAGGGAGAGGTTGAATAGGCTGGGGCTATTTTCCCTGGAGTGTCAGACGCTGAGGGGTGACTTTATAGAGTCTTATAAAATCATGAGGGGCATGGATAGGATAAATAGACAAATTCTCTTTCCTGGGGTGGGAGAGTCCAGAGATAGAGGGCATAGGTTTAGGGTGAGAGGGGAAAGATATAAAAGGACACCATTTTCATGCAGATGATGGTGTATGGAATGAGCTGCCAGAGGAAGTGTGGAGGCTGGTACAATTGCAACATTTAAAAGGCATCTAAGGGTTTAGAGTGATATGGGCTAAGTGCTGGCAAATGGCACTAGATTAGGTTGGGATATCTGGTTGGGACTCTTTTAGGTTGGGACTCTTTTAGAGTCACAGTCATAAGGATGTACAGCAAGGAAACAGGCCCTTCAGTCCAACTCGCCCATGCCGACCAGATATCCCAACCTAATTAGATTACTTAGTAAAGTAATCTAATTAGGTTGGGATATCTGGTCGGCATGGGCGAGTTGGACTGAAGGGCCTGTTTCCTTGCTGTACATCCTTATGACTGTGACTCTAAAAGGTTTGTGCAGTGCCTTTCAAAATTTTGGAATGTAGGCAGTGACAGAGAATTTCATGCAGGCCACAGAGATGCAAGCGGAGGTGGTGATTACAGTGGGCAACAGCAGTGAATGGAATTCAAATTAGGTCCAAATCAGACAGGTTGGGAGGATAGCCCATAATGATAGAAGGAAACATCATGGCTTGGAAAGGGTGGACGCTAGGAAATTGTTTCCGTTAGGCGAGGAGACTAGGACCCGTGGACACACCCTTAGAATTAGACGGGGTAAATTCAGAACAGAAATGCGGAGACATTTCTTCAGCCAGAGAGTGGTGGACCTGTGGAATTCATTGCCGCAGAGTGCAGTGGAGGCCGGGACGCTAACTGTCTTCAAGGCAGAAATTGATAAATTCTTGATGTCACAAGGAATTAAGGGCTTCGGGGAGAATGCGGGTAAGTGGAGTTGAAATGCCCATCAGCCATGATTGAATGGCGGAGTGGACCCGATGGGCTGCATGGCCTTACTTCCACTCCTATGTCTTATGGCGTTATGGAAACTATGTGGGGTGGAAAATAGCAGCTGGACAGAATAAAGAACAGGCTAGGAAATGGAGAGCTTTAGATGGAGCTAACATAACAAGAACAGCGAAAATGTCAGAGTGGAACAAATTCCCATCACAGAAACATTTTTTTTATTATAAGGGCATATCAATTTGGTGACGTGTAGATCGTTGACTTTATATGAATATTTTAATGTCAAGCATTTAATCTGAATGCTGTAAGTATAGAGATTAATGGTTGGTCATAACTGACTTATTTTGTGAGAAGTTGTCACTCATACAAAGATGTTCCATCATATTGCAATTTCATCCTATCACCCATCAGTTATAAAGAATGTGGAAACATGCACATCATCGCCATTGCTTATAGATGTGGAGTATGTTGACGTTTTGCCAGTGTAACAAGTGGTGTGATGTTAATTTATGAAGACTGGCTTAAATAATCTCATTAAAGTTTTCTGTGAATTAACCAGTTAAAAGGTGTTACAATTATGATATTTACTTCACTGGATGTGCATAAAATTATAAGCGCAGAGCCTAAGATTTTGACACTCTGAGTGCAAATGAGATAAATGACTTGCTGTGATTAGTGGAGCATTTTCGAGAAGGGTGTAAAACGCTAATTTCTTGACCAGAAATTATTGTATGGGGGAGAAAGGGGTAGTTCGGAAGGAAATTCCTCTAAAGGCAGGCCCATGGCTGCTGATGCATGTCAGGCAAGTGAAGTGAGCTCTTGGGATGCTTAATGGGCTGGTTCCTCAGCCTGCCATCAGTAAAATGCAGCTAAACTCTCCCCAGCTACTTCCAGGAGCCTGCAGGTTGACCAGAAATTTTCCGTTAGCCTCTTTTTAAGTGTCCTAAAGTGAGCTTCTCACCATCACAAACGCTCTGCTAACTACCATCCAGCTTCAAAGAAAATTGGGGCTTGGGTTAGGATGGAAATTTCCTGGAAAACTGGGTAAGGTATTTCGAACATCACTTCGCTCCTCTTGTTGCAGGTTCAAAATCCAACTCATTAATATTTGTAGATAATGTAAGTCTCAATGCCAGCCACAATATCTCTGACAAACATGTTATTATTTACTGATAGATTTTAGGACAAGAAAAATATATTTTTCTAAAGGATCAATAGTTCCAGTAACTTTTTAAATTATTGAATTCCAACTAATTAGATAGTAAAGAGGAATAATTAGTTGACTATGTTAATTAAATTAATTTTTCACATTCTACGTTTTGCGAGTTATGTTTATTCAGTATGAATAATAGCAATAAAAGAAAACATTGACATGTTTTGCCTTAAAAATCTGAATATGTCGTAATTGGGTGGTTTAATGGTTTGGAACAGTTTCTGTTTATTTAGTGAATCAAGTTAAAATGAGTAGATTGAAAGCCTTCTTTCTGACAGCAATTAAGGAACTTAAATGAAATTAGTCTGAGTGATCTAAGCCTAGTTCTCAGGGGACATTGGATTTTTAGTTCATAACTTCCAATAAGTCAATACTAATAGTACTAATCAGAGAATATCTTTCAGAAGCCACAGAGTCTTTTTGTTAGAAATTGAAATGTCAGGTTGATGCAATGACTTGAACTTATGTTTAAGCACGTGGAGTTTCATCCTACCACATGTATGTTGTATCAAAACAGACTCTTGATGAATTTTATTTTGCACCTTCATTTTGCCCTGCCACAATGTAAGAAGGTATCAAAATGACATTATCTACCTAGGTTTTTCTTACCATGTTCCCCTTCCAAATGCGCTTACTTCCCATGATGTAAACGTTTGCAGGTACTGACATTCTCTGGTAAATTACTCAGATTGCCAGGTCTCACAACTGAGCTTAGAAACAGAGACCACTCCACGGTGAGGGAATCACAATCTTCCCTAAATCAGTCCTTATCTGCCTTCAATATGTTTGCACTTGTTACTAAATGTTGCTGCTAGTGGAGACTTTGGCTTTCTGTCTGGGTTACTGTAGCATGACAGAGCCTGCAGAGTCTTACTTAGGTTCAGACCCATAATCTTGATACCAGGACTGAGTGACAATATGCAGGAATATGTAAAAACAACAAGTTTATTAAATATAGTGAGAATGTTAATGTCACAAGTATAAATGTTAGTATTAATGATAATGTAATGATAATGTAAGAAGTAAGGAGTAAAGAAGAAAGACATTTAATTGAAATGAAGTAAAGCAATATACACACATCAGAAAAAAAATAAGAAATGCATTTTTCTTATAACACAAATACTCAACTTAAATTAGTTTGCCTGCGATCTAAATGGTAAAGTATCCCCAAATTAGTTAAGTCTTTAAAATGAACAACAAATAAACCAAGGCTGTAAATTGCTTTACACAGGATTGGATCTCCAGCCACTCCATTGATATTCTTTTCCTTCATAGTTTTCAGTGTTAACTATTGACCACTTGGCCGCAGCAGAGACTATTTGTAGCTATAAGCCTTTAAGCTAAATTTGTTGGTCTGTTCCGGGCACTTCAAGTCTGATATCCATTGTTTCCTAAAATGTCTGAACAATGTCATATTGGACTTGAAACATTGACATCACTACTCTTCCACAGAGCCACGCAACATTGAAACAGACCTTTCGGTCCCATAGCCCTCTAAACCTTTCCTATTCATGTACTGTCCAAATGTCTTTTAAATGTTGCAACTATACCTGCGTCTGCCACTTCATCTGGTAGTCCATTCCATATATGAATCATGATGCTACCAGACATAAAGTCATATAGTCATAGAGATGTACAGTGTGGAAACAGACCCTTCAGTCAAACTTGTCTATGCCAACCAGATATCCCAACCTAATCTAGTCCCATTTGCCAGCACTTGGCCCATATTCTTCTAAGACCTTCCTATTCATATACCCATCCAGATGCCTTTTAAATGTTGCAATTGTACTAGCCTCCACCACTTCCTCTGGCAGTTCATTCCATACACGCACCACTCTCTGTGTGAAAAAAGTTGCCCCTTAGGTCTCTTTTATATCTTTCCTCTCTCACCCTAAACCTATGCCCTCTATTTATCCTATCCATGCCCTTCATGATTTTATAAACCTCGATAAGGTCACCCCTCAGCCTCCTACACTCCAGGGAAAGCAGCCCCAGCCTATTCAGCCTCTTCCTTTAACTCAAATCTTCCAACCCTGGCAACATCCTTGTAAATCTTTTCTGAACCCAAGAAGGAGACCAGAATTGCATGCAATATTCCAAAAGTGGCCTAACCAATGGCCTGTACAGCTGCAACATGACCTCCCAACTCCTGTACTCAATACATGATGAGTTTCTCCATCACTTTCTGTTTTAATCTGAAGTTTTCTCTCACAGACTTGGCAATGTCTGCATACTTTGCAAAACTTAAGCTTGTTGACCCTTCCTTGATAATATGTCTCAAATGTCCATCAAACCCCATCTCATCAAACACCCTGTGTCTGGCCACTCATTGTCTTAGTGTGTAGTTCAAGGGTCATCGGGGAAAATACAGTAAGGACAATTCATCCTTTTAGACAATGAGAAACCATATTGCATGTAAAAATATAAGATCAAAACAATATCCAAACAAAATACTGGGAACAGAGCCAAAATTCATTGCTAGAAAACCTTGCTGCAGATCACAAATATTTTTGTTTTGATTTAAAGCACATTCACTCTTAGATTTAAGTCAAAGTTTACAGAGTAAGAATTCAGGTTAGATTTCTTAAAGATCAAAGGCAAATCAGAAATGAGATATGGAAGGTAAATTTTTAAAAATTTGGGATTGTCAGATATAGGCCTACAATAAAATTTTGTCTTGGGCAGTGGTGATATCAGATAGCCACATGGTGCAAAGGAACTAACTGTAAATTATGGACTGGACTGCCTGCATCTCCAGGGTGTTCTCTTCTCTCATTGGGCTCACTCACACTGAGCCTACCTGGATGTCCACACCATCCCTGCCTTATATTGGCTTACCTTGCCTTTATTACTGTTTGTCCCCTCAGCCAGTGAAATCAGTCTCCTATTACTACTGTCTTTCTGTGCTGTTAGTTGGATGCAAAGGCAGGAAGTTTGTTGTAGTTTTGAACTGGCTTCAGTCAAGTCAAGGTTGATAGCCTTTGTGCAGGGGATCGTAGAACCAAAGAATCACATTGCATTCTACAGTGTCCGTACAGTGCAAAAGACTCATCCTCTCTCCCATTCCTGTAACCCACATTTAGCATAGCCAATCCACCTAAACTGTACATCTTTGGACTATAGGAGGAAACTGGAACCCCAGAGGAAACACATGTAGACACAGGGAGAACATGCAAACTCAGCACTGACAGTCACCCAAGGCTGGAAATGGACTCCTGGTGCTGTGAGAAAACAGTGCTAACCACTGGGGTGGCACAGTGGCTCAGTGGTTAGCACTGCTGCCTCACAGCGCCAGAGATCTTGGCTCGATTCCATCCTGGGGCAACTGCCTGGGTGGCGTTTACACATTCACTCTGTGTCTGCATGGGTTCCCGCTGGGTGCTCAGGATTTCTCCCACAATCAAAAGATGTGCAGGTCAGGTGAATTGGCCATGCTAAATTGCCCAAAGTGTTCAGGGATTTGTGGTTAGATGCTTTTGTCAGGGGGAAATGTAAAGTAATGGGGTAGGGGAATGCGTCTAGGTGGGTTACTCTTTGGAGGATTCATATGGACTTGTTGGGTCGAAGGGCCTGTTTCCACACTGTAGAGATTCTACTATGCCACTATGCTTCCAAATTCTGCCAGAGAAAGTCTAAGTCAGCCTCCAATACCAGTTTAGATCCTGCTAGGTGTGTTCAGAGTCAGGCCCTTCTCTTCATAAGGGAAGGAGCCAAATATTGAGCAGCCTGCTACCCATTTCTCTACTTTTTTTTCCTTATTATGGTTTGTCTTTTTCATGGAATGAGAAAGAGGCAGTGGAGAAGTGTCCTGAGCAAATGAGTAGGGTTAGTGGTGATGGGAGTTGGGGTGGTTGGAGTGGTGGTGGGGAGGAGGGATGCAATGTTGTAGGCAATAGAAAACGTAGCAGAGCATAAGCCTTTTTGGGAAAGGTTAGTACAATAGCTGAGATTGAGCAAATTTTAAAAAATTCACTCATGGGATGTGAATGTCATTTGCTAGGCCAGCATTTATTGTCTGTCCCAGTTGCTCCTGGGATGGTGGTTGTGAGCTGCCTTCTTGAATTGCTACAGTCCATGTGTTGTAGATAAAGCTACACTGGCATTAGGAAGCGAATTCCTGGATTTTAATTCAGCGACAGTGAAAGAATGGTGATATATCACCAAGTCAGATGGTGAGTGACTTGGAAGGGAACTTGCAGGTGGTGATATTCCCATGTATCTGCTGTACTTGTTCTTCTTAATGGCACTTGTTATGCATTTGGAATCTGCGATCTAAGGATCTTTGGCGAGTTTCTGTCGTGCATCTTGAAGAAGGTACTCATTGATAACACTGAACATCAGTGATGGTGAGGCTGATGGATGTGGTGCCAATGAAGCAGGTTGCTTTGTCCTGGATGATGTTAAGCTTCTTTGGAGCTGCCCCCATCCAGGCAAATGAGGAGCATTCCATCATGCTGACTTGTGCTTTGTGGATGGTAGATAGACTTTAGGGAGTTGAGTTCGGCGCCACAATATTCATAGCCTGTGACATGCTGTTGTTGCCATGGTGTTTATGTAGTGAGTCTAGTTGAGTTTATGGTCAATAATAGTCCTCCCCAGGATGTGGATAGTGGAAGATTCAGTGGTGGTAACAACATTGAATGTCAAGTGGTGGTGGTTAAATTGAATCCCAATTTTTTTTTTTGCAAACAAAATAACAATTTCTTTTCTAGTTGTTTCAAAGATGTGTTATTTGTCAAATGATGCTGAAAGAAGTAAAGTAAGTGTGAAGACCATTGTGTCATTTTACTCGCAATGATGCATTATACTGATTAATGCATCATGCTTATTTGTGCAAACAAATTGAGACAGTTCGGTAAGCATTTCCACATGAAGATCCTACTCCTTTAACCAGTCTGAAACATCAGCAACAAAATAGAGATACAGATAAAGTACAATAGCAACACAGAGAAAGGGTTAAAACTGTATTGGCTAAATTTAAATGCTTAAAAAAACCTCACTGAATCAGTGCAATGTTAAAACTTGCAAAATCTCAAGTGTGGGCTGGAACTGTTCATTCTCAATTTTAACAAGCAACAGTTGTGAAGCAGCGGCAATCCCAATTCCAGGAAACAGATTGAGCAATTAACATCAAGAAAACAAGGAATAGGAGCAGAAGCAGAGATTGTAGCCTTTTGAGCCTGCCCATCATTCCATAAATCATACTGACCTTGGGCTTCATCTCCACTTCCCTGTCTATGCAAACACCACCCCCCTGCCCTCTCCAGCCCCAAACCCCACCTGCCATATCCCTTGATTCACTGCATTAGAGATCAAAGTCTGTACTTTCCAGCCTCAGATATTCATTGAATTGAATTGAATTTATTGTCACGTGTACCGAGGCACAGTGAAAAGCTTTGTCTTGCGAGCAATACAGGCAGATCACAGAGTTAAATAGCATAGATAAGTAAATAATAGGTAAACAGCAGCAAAAACAAAAAACACAGGTACAGACAAATGTTAATTAGTAACTTAAATTTGCACACAGGAGCTTGCAAGGAGTCAAAGATATCCGGGGCCAATTCAACAGTAGAGTATTCAAAGCACACTGGATGGAGAATTCCAAACCATTAATAATCCTTTGAAATAAGTAATTTCTCCTCATCACATTCCCAAATGATCATCCCCTAATTCTGAGACTGTGCCTCTGTGTTTTTGATTCCCTGAGCTATGGAAGCAATTTTTGTGTCAACCCCCGTAAGCCCTGTTGTATGTGTCAATCAGATTGCCCCTCTTTTTTTTGAATCCTGGAGAATCGAGATTCAATTTATACATCCTTACATCATTAGACCACAGCTTCATTCCAGGGACCAATTTAGTAAACCCTCTCTGTCATTATTAGCTGTCCTTTGAGTTGAGGATGCCAGTGACTCAGGGTCACAAATCTCTGCCACTGGACTTTTTGTGACCAATTCCTGACCTTCTGACCTTTGGGTACTTTGTCAAGATATTCTCTAAGGGACTTGGATCTGGAGTCCAAATATGGTTTCCTTTTCTTTCCTTCTCTGTCGCCACTCCGCCTCATTTTTCAAAACATTTAAACATAAAGCATGATACAGCTCAATGGACAAGTTGTTGTCATGTTGAATGAATTGTAGCAAGCTCTTCCTAATTCTTAATGTCAATGCTTACATTCTTAAATAACAGCTTCAGAATAAATTTGAAGCATTTGTTTTGTCATCTGCTGGAATGTTAACTGCTTGAGAGTTGAGAAAATAGGATGTTTGTTGAGAGTTATCCAGATATAGTACCAGATTCTGGATTAGTGGTGCTGGAAGAGCACAGCAGTTCAGGCAGCATCCAAGGAGCTTCGAAATCGACGTTTCGGGCAAAAGCCCTTCATCAGGAATAAAGGCAGTACCAGTCCACACTAGTTGATTTTGCAGTTTTATTTGAATGTTCATGTAGCATTAAGAAAAATACAAACATTTGAGGTTGTGACAGAGGCATTGCTGTAGGAATTTTTCTGGTGATCTTATGTGTTCCTAATATATAGTCCAGGTCATAGGTAGTAGAATAGATGGGAGAGAACCAGTGGATGTGGACTATTTAGAACTTCTATAAAGTTCCATGTAAAAGCTTGGTGTAAGAAAATCAAAGCACAATGGATTGGTGGTAATGTACTGGCATTGATTGAGAATTGGTTAACAAGCAGGAAATAAATGGTATAAATGTATCAATGGCGATGACAACATTGGCACCACAGAGATCAGTGCTTAGATCCCAGCTTGTCACAATATCAAATGTAATACTTTCATGTTTTCTGATGACATAAGACTAAATAGAATTGTATGGGGTGAGAACGATATAAAGAGCATTCAAGGTAATTTGGATATTGACTGAGTGGGCAATGCATGGCAGATGCAGCACAATGTGGAAAAGAGTGAAGTTGTCCACGTCAGTAGCTTTAATAAGATTTCACATGGCTATCTGAAAATCCAGGTCAGTAACTTTGCAATTAATTATCTTGGACTTTACTGTATAAACAGTACATTCTGTGAGACTTAGATTGAGAATAGTGAAGAGAGAAGATGTTGCACATGTGCTTAAACTTTGCACTAGTGTACTGCTGTCTGTTGTCAGACACAATTTGCTGAGGAACACAAAATGGATTGAATACGGTGGTTAATTTGTCTACATCTGTTGCACGAGTTGTATCTTTGATTTGTGTAACAAAAGGGAATTTGTTGAAAACGTTGGTCACCAGGGTGAATAAATTTGATGTGAGTTCACTAGCTTTGAAGACTCAGTTGGAATACTATTAAGACTACAGGTTTAGTTATTCTTCATCTGGTTGATTGCGTGTTGGAGCTTTTCCATTTGTGGTGCTTTACAGATGTATCCTGCCACAGAGAGTAGGCATGGTGAGGTGAGTATCAGCTGCCACTGTGGATTCACGGGTCAGCAGTCGTTGAAATGCTCTTTCCAGCAGTGATAGCTTGGAGTGTCAGCCTAAAGAAGAGAAAAACCATCCTGTGATCAAAAGGGATTTTATCTATTTGACCTTGGTCTGTGTATAGACATGGCCCTTGCGCTATCAAAAAAGCTTTGCATGTCATTATAATCAGGATATTGTTTTCTTCCTACCCACTTGCCCTTTATTTTTTAGGGATATTTTTCGTTGTGAGCTTTGAGCTGTTAGAATACTGTCTCCTTGATTTGTAAACTTGACTAGCTTTGTATGATCTTCAAACTTAAATGCATTAGTTTCCATCTCTCCTTCCAAATTATTAACATAGCTTGTAAAGAACTGAGGCCCCAGCGCTGATCCATGTGGCATACTATTAGCCACTGCCACCCAACATGAAAATGTCACCTTTCTACACACTTGTTGCCTCCTGTACATTAACCAACCCTTTATCCATGCTGACATATTCCTCCAATTCTATGAATATTTTACCTTTTCTATTAATCTTTGGTGTGGTACTTCAGTGAGTGCCTGTTGGGAATCTGTTGCTTTTTACTAGATTAACATTCTGAAAGTCCTTTCCAAACAATTGTACAGGAATACCTACAACACACAGGCTTCAGTGATTCAAGAAGGCAGCTCATCAGAACACACAGAAGAGAACTTGGCAATGAATAAGAAGTGCTGGCCCAGTTAGCAATGCTCTCAACCTGGGAAAGAACAAATGCTAAGAAAAACTGGCTCTTCTTTATCTACTCTATTAGAACCTCAAAAAGCTCTAAGAAATTCATCAAATAGGACTTCCCTTTTGTAAAACAATGTTGACTCATTGTATTTCTGTGAAGTTGCGCCGTCTTTGGTTTAACCTGCTTATAACAAATATTCTGTCCCTCACACACACTCCTCAGCGTGTTTGGTAGAAATGTGAAGTTGAGGTCACAACTTGATCAGCCATGATATTATTAAATGATGAAGCAGACTCAAGGGGCCGATTGGCCTACTCTTTCATTGTAAAGACTTATAACATGGGGTAAAAAGGCCCTTCAGCCCATCACATTCATGCTGGTCATCAAGCATCTAGCTAATTCAATTTTCCAGCACTTCCCTGTAGCCTTGTGGCAGTTCAAGTATTCATCTGAATAATTCTTAAAAAAAATAGATATTGATGGTTCCTGTCTTTACTACCCATTCAGGCAGTGGGTTCCAGTTACCACCATCCTCTGCGTGAAAAGTTCTTTCCTCAAATCCCCTTCAAACTGTTTGTTCCTTACCTTCAATCTGTGCCCCCTGGTTACTGAGCCCTCCACTAAGTGAAATGTTTTTCTTTATCCGTCCTATCTATGCTTCTCAGAACTTGGTACACTTCAATCAGGTTCCCCTCGCCACCCCCAATCCTTCTCTGTTTGAAGGAAAACACTCCAGTCTATCCTGTCTTCCTTCATAACTGAATTACTCCAGTCCAGGCACCATCCTGGTGAACCTTCTTTGCGCCCTATCTTATGCAATCATATCCTTCCTGTAGTGTGATGACCAGAAGTGCACATAGTGCTCCTCCTGTAGCCTAATTAAAATTATATACAGCTCCATCATTACCATTTGTATTCAGTGCCTTGACTAATAAAGGCAAGTATCTCGTATGCCTTCATTATCACCTTATCTGCCTGTCCTGCTGTCATTAAGGAGGACATGCATGTCAAGGTCTTTCTATACTTCCTGCAGGTGGAAGTCAACGGTTACTTCTTTGCCTTGTTTTTCCTCTCACAATATGTCATGACACATTTGTCAGGACTAAATTCCATTTGCCAATGTTTGGCCCATCTGACCAGCCATCTATGTGATTATGTAGTCTAAGGCTTTCCTCTTTACAATTTAAGACAACATCAATTTTCTCCTAATTCACAGGTTCATATGTGTCAGCAACAATATCTGTGACCTATTCTAGATGGCTGATTCCCTGACAAGATAAATAGGCTCTCTATAGGGTGGGGAAATCGATCAAAGCTGAACTATGTGCACTGTCAAGTTCACATTAAGCTCCACAACCTTTGGTGAACTTTGACAAAAATTCTAGACCTCCTCCCCAACCCACTCAGCACACCTCATCAGAATCAGTCCTTTGGTTTTCATCCTTTGTCCTTCATTGAAATCTCATCTTGCTGATGCAGTGAAAGCTCTCATTGACAACTCTTGGGATTCCCAAATGACCTGATGAGATTACAATGACTTTAGCCTGAAAATATAAGTGAATAAAATTACAGGATGCATTTATTTTCAGAATGTGCAATTAAAGATACTGAATTGTTGATACAGATACCATAGCCATCCATGATTACTTTAGATTTCAGGGCCAATTTTAAAAAATCAGATTTTGTGTACATATTATTCACTTTATGCAATATTATGTATCTCATTAAAATTGCACGAAAAGCAGCCTGAAATGTACTAAACACATAGTGTGAGATTGCCTTGCTGAGAGCAGATATGCTGAAATACAGTGGAATTGCACAGAATCATAGCAATGTTCCAGAACAAAAGTATGCCATTCACCCCATCGTGCCTGCACGAGCTCTTCAAATGAACATCGTTACCTAATGCCAATCTCCTGCTATTTCCCAATATCATTGTATGTTACTATTATCCAAATAATCAGCCATTGCTTTCTTGAATGCCTCAATTGAACCTGCCTTCAGGACACTTCCAGGCAATGCTTAACATAACTAACTACTCACTTGGTGAAAAGATTTTTGGCATATTATCCTTACTTCTTTTACAAATCACATGAAATCTATGTCCTCTCATTCTTGTTATTTTTAAAAGGAAGAACTGTGTGTTCTTCAATTTATCTCATAGTATTTCACAAGACCTTGGTTACACTTTGCTCAGCATGACTCCAACCAATGGACAGTTTCCCTACGATTCCCATCAACTTTCAGTTTTTACCAGGGCCCTCTCATGCAGTCCTGAGTCAAATGTTCCTTTGACGTTGTGAGCAGCCACTTTCACCTCATGTCTGAAAGTCAGCTTTTTCTCTATGTATGGACCAAGGATCTAATGAAGTAAGGAGCCGAGTGGCCCTGGCAGAACCCAAACTGAGTGTAAGTGAGTACATCTATTGTTGGGTAAGTGCCACTGGATAGCGCCGTTAATGATCCTATCAATATTGATCAAAAAGTAGACTAATGGGATAGCAATTGGCCAAGTTGGATTTGTCCTACTTTTTGTATCGAGGACATACTTGGGCCAGTTTGTGCAGTGCCGGGTAGATGCTCCACCAATGTATTTGGAAACTCGATCTCTCCAGAGAAGCAAGGAATTAGTTGAAAACACTCTAATGAATTTGTTGATCAAAGAATTCTTGCACAGCTTGGTATAACTTATTGGGTCTTTTTAATGACCATGAAGAAAGGAAATAATAAATTTAATTTGTCTATTGGTGGAAGGTTATGGACCAGATCCTTCACTTTAAACCATTGATTGTTATCTTTCTAAACTTCCAAACATGAAACTTTGTATTGCAAAGAATCAAGTCTCCTGATTATCTTTTCAACATACCTGTTTGCATATCCCTTCTTTGGAATTTCTCTAATTCTTAGGGATTTCAGAAATGGCATGAAACACTGAAGGAATGTTTGATGGGAGGCCTACTATTTTGGGCCATGATGAATCAAAAATGGAAAAAAAAAAGAGCCTTGTTGAAGCAGTACTAATAAAAGCATATCAAATTGTTTAATGATGAGGAACTAAAATATTTTTGTGATCATTTCTGTGGAAATGAATAAAAGCAAGAGCTTTTTGAAGTTGAAGCATAATTTCACATTGTTCAGTTCACTGACAACAAAAGATTCAGAGATTTCAAGAGATGATTATCTGTAGTACATTGTTTCAAAAACAGCAAGATAACTCCCTTCTTCAGAGCTACTTCCTGAAGAAAGAAGTTGACTTGTCCCCAGCTGTCATCCTGAAAAGAATGTGTTGAGATTAAGGGATCATCTTGCAAACCCCCTTAATGCCAGTAAAGAATTTGTAGAAGAACCATCGAAATTTGCAAGGTGGATAGAGTTATTTGGTCCTTTTCTTTGTGCTGGTCCTTTGTTGGAACAATCTATAACTCATCCAAAAGACAAATAATTTGTGGCTGTTTTTGATGGAAGATTAAAGTGAGATTTGATAGAGATTTTTAAAATGATGATTGAATAGATGGAAGCTGACTAGTCCAATTGTAATTCCCTGTTGGAATCAGGCAGTTTGGGTCTGAAGCCAACCACAAATCAGTGGTGAAGTCTGTGTGATTTTAGGTCTGCCATCATCTACATGTTTGCTCAGAGACTTCTGTCTGAAGCAAGCAGGAAACCTAACCTTGCCAATCAGCAGGAGCAAAGGACCCACACCTTTGGGTGGCAGGAGGTCACTGCCAGGAATCCCAATGAATGGTTGCCAGACAAAGGAGATCTTCCATTCCACTTATTCTTAAACGAAAGCAGCAAAGATATACTATATTTTGTGGCTTCTCTTGTCACGTATTTCTATTAAAATCAGCAATGGAATAAATGATCAGTTTGCATGAGTGATGTTGATCGAAAGATAAAAATAAATCAGAACACTGGCTGAAATAATTTAAGAGGTGCAATTCTTTTAATGGTACCATATGATGTTTTATATCTAACTGGAAAGTACACCGAACTGTTAATCCATGGCTCATCTGAAATTTATTTCTAACAGTGTGTAGCAGTTTGCTAGGCCTGGGTTGTGTGCTCCCATACTCAAGGTGAGTTTAGAAACCCTAAATTTCTGATTGAGAGTTAAGAGTATGACCACCAAGCCAAGACTATCACAAGAGGTTCCCTTTCCTCCTTCCCATCCCACTCCCCCATCTGACTGACTCCTATGCAAACACATTGCCACATTAACCCCTCTCTTTCCATACAACCCACTTCCAGCATTTACCTCTTCATATATAATCACTCCAATTTGAAACTTTCTTCCCCCCCCCCATCTCTCCACTCTTTTTATTTCATATTATTTCACTTGCTTGGCAAAAGAGGAGTATAGCATAGCTTTAGAATTAGAAGTGATATAAATGATTAAGAGATTGGTAATGCATTAACATAAACAGAAATGTAAATGTAATTGGTAGTCCTTGTGGAATAAGGTTAAATTTTAACCATGAAAAAGACCTAGGCAGTTACCTGAGACTGCAACAATGCACTGGAGCAGGCATCACAGAATGAAAAATGAAAATTCAATAACAGCTCTTTGAAAAAGAGTCATAAATTGGTGGCCATGTTGACAGTGTTCTCAAAAAGCTTCAGGGAATGCAATGTTTTCAAAAACAGACAGGATATCTTACCTGAAAGATAGAAACAAGGGAATGTTTCTTATTGACAGATTGAGCAGAATGTGTGTAACTCCCATGAGCAGAAGATTGAAAACATGTCAATTTAAAGAAACAGAAAAACAGCATAAGCATTGGAAACCATAACATTTTGCAATGCCTTCAGTTGTCTAAGAACGAATTAACAAAGAATCATACACCAGCTAGGGAGGTCATTTAGTCCAGTTAACTTGTGTCAGAGTACAAAAATATTTTTTTATTTTTGATGATATCATGATTCAACTCAGTACAGAACCAAGTGGTCTTATGGTACAATGAATAATGCCCTTAGCTCTATATCAGAGTTCCAGGTTTGAGTTCCACTCCTGGATTTGATGGCCATAGAAGATATGTCCATAATGTGGCCAAGCAGGTTGAATAGTAATCTTTAACTCCTGCCAATGTGCCTATAGCAGATGATAAGAGTAGAAGAATCTTCTCTGACTCATGCTGTACAGTAGCACCTCTTAAACTATAGCCTATGATGACAGGCTAATGACTTTGTTCCAAGGGGAAAAAAAACTAACTATGGAAACTGACATGAGCATGCACTTTGTATCAAAGCTGTTGTATAAATGAAATTGCTGCAATTGGCAATAGATGTAATGCCACAAGAAAAGTGTCATGGCAAATTTCTTTATACTTCAAGATTAATGGTGAATAGACCTCACAGAAAGAACTGATATTCAAGTGTCAGTTGCATAACTGTTCATCAGGAAATACAAAGTATGTGGTTTGCTCAAGGCATGTGCAATTCCAAGTTAGCTTCTGACATATAAAACTATGATAGGAGACACATAACTAGGCCTAAGATGTCAAGGCATTTCAAGCAGAACAGTTAATGGAGTCTTTGGAAAGACTCTCTGTAATACTATAAATTTCAAGTCCACTACCCTGTGAACAAAGCAATGAGAATAGATGAAAAAAAGTGACTTTTTAAAACTGCAATGTTTTGAACTGTTGGATCCTTTATTAAGTATAAACGTAGCAATTTGTCAAATGTTCTTGCATAAAAGCTTATATTCTTTAGATGTAGTTATATGAGATGTAGTTATATTAGTTATTATATTTGTGTGAACTTATATTATTCATGCAATTCGCTACTTGTTCCCTGTAATTTGGAAGTGATTATATGATAGACGACTCCAAGTAATATGGTTGAAGATTACTGAAGGCAATGTCTTAAACTCTGAAGTCTCCTTATTTGAATTGCTTGACTGATGGTGACAAATACTACGATGTTGATCCAGAGCAGGTTATGTCACACTGAATCAACACATGCCTCTGTGTCATGTCTCAAGGTCTTCTTCCATAACATTTTAGGATCTAGACATCATAAATTACTGTGATAAACCTGAGAAAAAAACATGACTTCTGGAATTCTTACATTGAAACTAGGAGCAAGAGCAGGCCATACAGCCTTTTAAATCTACTTCAATATCATCCTGGCTGATCTTCCATCTGATCTTCACTTTCCTGCTTTCTCTTAATACACCTTGACTCTTTGATGTTTCGTGTATTTTGATATTTATGTCCTCGTTGTCTACAGGAATAGTGCAGAAGACTGGAGGATAGCAAATGTGGTTCCCTTGTTCAAGAAGGGGAGTAGGGATAATCCTAGTAACTATAGGCCGGTGAGTCTCACTTCTGTTGTGGGCAAAGTCTTAGAGAGAATTGTAAGGGATAGGATTTATGAACATCTGGATAGGAATAATGTGATCTTCTTCATGGAGTGCCGTCACTCGCGGTGTTCCGCAAGGATCTGTTTTGGGACCATTGTTGTTTGTCATTTTTATAAATGACCTGGAAGAGGGGTTAGAAGGTTGGGTGAGCAAGTTTGCGGATGATACGAAAGTCGGAGGAGTTGTTGACAGTGAGGAAGGATGTGTCAGGTTACAGCGGGATATATATAAGCTGCAGAACTGGGCAGAACGGTGGCAAATGGAGTTCAATGTAGGTAAGTATGAGTTGATTCACTTTGGTAAGAGTAACAAAAAGATGGGTAAGTCGCCACCCAGGTAAATAGTGCTGTGAAGAAGGCATATGGCATATTGGCTTTTATTGGTAGAGGAATTGAGTTCCGGAGTCCTGAGGTCAAGCTGCAGTTATTTCAGACTCTGGTGCGGCCGCATCTGGAGTATTGTGTGCAGTTTTGGTCGCCATACTATAGGAAGGATGTGGAGGCACTGGAACGGGTGCAGAGGAGGTTTACCAGGATGTTGCCTGGTATGGTAGGAAGATCGTATGAGGAAAGGTTGAGGCACTTGGGGCTGTTTTCATTGAAGAAAAGAAGGTTTGGGGTGACTTGATAGAGGTGTAGAAGATGATTAGGGGTTTAGATAGGGTTGACCATGAGAACATTTTTCCATGTATGGAGAAAGCTATTACGAGGGGGCATAGCTTTAAATTAAGGGATGGTAGGTATAGGACAGATGTTCTTTACTCAGGGAGTCGTGAGTTCATGGAATGCCCTGCCAGTAGCAGTGGTGGACTCTCCCTCTTTATGGGCATTTAAACAGGCATTGGATAGGCATATGGAGGATAGGCATATGGTGGGCTTGGATCGGCGCAACATCGAGGGCCAAAGGGCCTGTACTGCGTCGTATTTTTCTATGTTCTATATGTTGATTGAATAAGAAAAAAGGGTATTGAAATTTTAAATAATGCAGTTTAGACATGAAGCAACACTCATGGGAAGAAAAGATTAACTAATTTTGAGAATTTTGTTTTTATTTGTAGTGGATTGAGATAGTAATCCAGATTTCTACTATCACGGTCTATAGCTTATTGGGAAAAGTTGTGGGATAGAGCCATCCCTGGAAGCAGGTCAAAGGCAACCACAGGCTCGTTAAAAGGCTCACCTCAGTTGTCAGGAATGTTTTCCCACTATTCTTAACAGCTATCAGGCCATCTAAGCTTAACCTCTCACACCCATCATCACCCAACTGTGCCTTGTGGTCTCTTTTGTCCTCCATGTCAACTCATGCCTTCTCCCAGTTCCTTCATGATTTCTAATGGAACCCATGACAAGTCAATGTATCTATGTTCACACTCATACAAATGACCCATAATGCCCTCCATGGCATCAATGACACACAAAATGTTCTAAATCCGGAACAAAAACCCAGGCAGGTGTCACTTTGCACATTGGTATTTAGGAATAAAATCTGATCTTAAAGTCAAAGTCCTAAATTACAAGAAATATTTTAATTCAAAACAAAATCAATTCACATTGCAAACCTTTTCAGTCTCAAATGGCTTGGGTAAAATACTTCATCAATTTTGTTGAAGCAGCCTCGACATGTAGGGGTATTTTTTTAAACTGCTGACAGGAAATGATTCAAGACTGCAATTGATGGGCCTCTCCATCTGAAAAAGTTTTCATTTTTGCCATTTGATTGAGGAAAATATACACATTGAAGTAAGATCACAATTAAGGAATATTTCATTATTTATCACAACTCATTTCTCCTGTTTTCTTTAAAAGCTGTTTGAAAAGTTATATTATCTAAAGTCATGGTGCTTTCTCTTGACAACATCCAAAAAAGAGCTTAGGGAAAAAGATACTTCTGTTATTCATAGTGTGTTAGCTAAAATTCTTTGATAGGCTGAATAAAGAAATGTCAGTATTCCAGCCAACATTGCATCTTAATTGGCCTATTGCTGCGAGCAGAGTAGATAATGTGAGATAATTGAGGATCATGTTGTCTGTAAATTGATATGCTGTGCTGAAAATGTTATGGATTGTGTAAGAAGTGATTTAACTCATTTGGGTATGAGCTCTAATGCAGAGTTGAACAGGTAAGAGAAAAATAAATGACCAAAATTTTCCAGTGCTCAGGAGAACAGGGAGAAAGTACACCCATGATGAATTAATACAAAACCTGCTTGTACCACATTGAGGCTATTGAGCTTGGAGAGATGTCATTTTCACCACTGCATCATCAAGTCTTACAATTTAACTAATGATTTCATCTATTTCTAAATAATGAATGGGAAATGAAATGTTTAAGGATTGATGAGCGCGCGAATGTTGCGAATTTAATTTGTAACCTATGATTTCTCAAGATGCATTTCCTATGAATGACATCAATCATTAGCAGCATGGAATCTTGTACCAACCATTTTAATGAACAATTGCACATGATTGCAAATTCCTTTAGATGAAAAAGATGCTGATCAATCTTTAATTAGTACTGTTTGGAGTACAGCCTTACAATTAAATAATGACGAGTATGGGGTGACGGAGTCATATAACTTTGTACAATGGTCTAATCTTTGGAACCAGGCAATAATTTGTCTCAAGGACATCTAATTTATCAATCTTTATGTTACAAACTATGTTACTTCTGTCACATAATGTTGCTTGTGGCACAGTGGTGGTGTCCCTACCTCTGAGCCAAGAGGCCCAGGTTCATGTCCCACCTACCCCAGCAGTGTTTTTAATGTCCCTAAGTGGGTTGATTAAAAATAAATACAGCTGCCACTTCTAATCATTCTAAAGTCAACCTCTGACAATATCTGCATCATCGTCTAACTGAATGAACACGAATCCATGAGCTGCAGTCAGACTTATTTCTGGCTTTTATTGGTAGAGGAATTGAGTTCCGGAGTACTGAGGTCATGTTGCAGTTGTATAAGACTCTGGTGCGGCCGCATCTGGAGTATTGTGTGCAGTTTTGGTCGCCCTACTATAGGAAGGATGTGGAGGCACTGGAACGGGTGCAGAGGAGGTTTACCAGGATGTTGCCTGGTATGGTAGGAAGATCGTATGAGGAAAGGCTGAGGCACTTGGGGTTGTTTTCATTGGAGAAAAGAAGGTTTAGGGGTGACTTGATAGAGGTGTACAAGATGATTAGAGGTTTAGATAGGGTCGACAGTGAGAATCTTTTTCCACGTATGGAGTCAGCCATTACAAGGGGGCATAGCTTTAAATTAAGGGGGGGTAGGTATAGGACAGATGTTAGGGGTAGGTTCTTTACTCAGCGAGTCGTGAGTTCATGGAATGCCCTGCCAGTAGCAGTGGTGGACTCTCCCTCATTATGGGCATTTAAGCGGGCATTGGATAGGCATATGGAGGATAGTGGGCTAGTGTAGGTTAGGTGGGCTTGGATCGGCGCAACATCGAGGGCCGAAGGGCCTGTACTGCGCTGTATTCTTCTATGTTCTATGTTCTATGTTCTATGGTCTCAGGGGGGCAGGGGTGTGTAGTGGGAGAAGGCAGGAGCTAGCAGAGAATCAAATGATGTTTCCTTAGGATGGGCATGCATACTCATCAGCTATGAGACAGCAGCAGCTGAAAGCCCCCCTGAGGGGTCATTTAGCATCCTCACTAACAATGTGCCAGTAGCAGAGTGATCCCCTGTGACATGGAGAAGTTACTATCTCAGCTAAGATAGTTTCCCTGCCACATGCTAGGAAATGGAGAAAGGGGAGGTGGTATGATGATAAGGTGCACACTGAAGCTGGAAGGGCTGTTGGAAAGGGAGGCTGCACTTCAGTAATGTTATCATTTGCACCCTATAAAGAATACCTCCATTTTCAGATAGCCTCAGGTTCTCAGATCTGTTTAGGGTAGCAAGTTACAAGTACCCCATAAGAAGAACCATTGGGAAAATAGTCCACCTTATCTGCCTCCTGGTAAATGTGGGCTCTTGACCCCTGTTTTGTCCTGAGTAGCATTTATGTGACAGTCTGTGCATAATGTTCCATTTCATATGTCTGTTCATAATCCCAGATTCCAATTGAGATATTTCCTCGTCTTTTCATTGATATGCAATAACTAAGATCTCTTTCTTCATATTTTATTGGCTACTGTTTAAAAACCTTTAGAAAGCTTAAATTATTACTTTGTGGTGGCGAGTCTGGCATGAACCTCAATATGATATCTCAATTATGCAAATAAAGGGCATGACATAGGATTGCTTGAAAGTGCTGAGCTTACTTATTTATTTTGTCATTCCCACTTATTTTGTTGTGTTATATCCTCTCTTTAATTGAACTATTGTGGAGTCTATTGCTATAAACATGAAGAGGAGAAATAGTTCTATCTACAACTATTTATTCGAGTTTTTTTCAATGCACTAATTTTTCATTAAAATATAAACAGAAAATGCTGGAAATACTCAACAAGTCGGGCACTAACCACGGAGAAAGTTCTCTGGTTTTGACCTTGTGTCAATTTTTGTTATACAATGTAATTATTCTGTTTTGAACTGTATAACTTCTATTAAGTAATTCTACTAAATCATCTGAATGTTATTGCAAAACCATTGGCATCCCTAATCATTCACTATAAATAATTTTGTATGTTGCCATTATCTAAAAGTAAAGTCTATGCCAGAAACAAGTCAGAGAAAGGCATAAGGGGAATGTTGAGCTGTGACTTTAAATTTGTTGTGAAATTATCATTAAAATATTTGATTAAAAGAAAATATCTTCATCAAATATGATTTCAGTGAAAACGTGACACGTTATAGTCTGCACAATGCACATTTCTGTGGGCAATGAGTGATGCATCTTTATTCCAGTCCATGCCCTTTATGATGAAGTGTTATTTGCTTTATCAACACTTCATTATAGAAACAATTTCACTTTATCTGGATGCATTGGGAACAGTTTTTAATTATAACCAAACACATCAAGACCGATTTCAGTTTAGAGAACAGTTCCCATCATTTATGCGTTAGTACTTGTGTCACACAGGCAACATATAACTATTCGTAATTACTGTAGGCATGAACTATAAAAAATGCAACTTAAACTTTATTCACTTGGCAGGTTATTTTAGATAGCTCATGTGGCAAGATCATTAAATCCTAAACCCAATGTAAACCAAAAGAGGTGACACTAATCGCATATTGAAAAGCAGCTTCTTCTTTTTCTTCAATGAACTGTCACTGACCAACAACTAAGAGTTCTTGAAAGATAATTACAACTGAAACAGGAGATTATTGGAAATACGACAACACAGGTTACTGCTTGCTCCAGTTTTTGATTGTCCCTGTCAGTCTAGCTTCTGCTTAAAAAGTTTTAGGGCTCTAGTGCCAACAAAGCTGTCAGATTCATTGGTGTACTCCCTTTTGGAATAAATTGTTAGTGAAAAAGCTAGGATTAACAATGATATTTACGTTTGTGTATCACAATTATTGAGAGGTCCAATGGATTTTCTAGTCACCGTGCATAGCTGGCAATCATCTTGAAATGAACATGCCTGTGATATATAATAGTATATGTATTATTGAATGGTGTGCATGTAGGTATATGGATTTAACACAATTCTAATGGTCAAGGTCTTTTAATTCTGTACATTTTGTCACTATACTATGGCTTTAAGAGCAGTCTTTTGTTCTGTTTCTTTTTTTGTGAAGAAAAGTTGAGACAGAGATACCGAGGAATATACTCCAAAGCCAATAAAGTGAACAGTTTGTGAGGCCTTAGAGCTTTAAAAAAAGATTAAAACAATAGAAGCAGCCTGAATGGGTTGGGCCAAGCTCCCACAAAACCAGGATTTTAATTTTGGCTTTCTACAGTTGCTAGGTGTTGAAGCTCACTGTGAAAACTCTTATTCCTCTCTCTGTAACAGCTAAAAGTTAGGGTTCTTTTCCTGCTGCTAGAATTACATGTGAGACAGATCTATTTTACAGAATTTGCCTTTGCCAAGGGTGTGTTTATGAAATGTTACTGTATTGGAACAGTTAATTAATAGTACTTTATACATGTATTATTTTGTTAAGCATTTTGGTGGAGTTAGTATTAAGCCAATTCTTTTTATTTTATCTGTATTTTATCTGTATCCGTAGCAATATGATAAATAGTAAAAGTAATTTGGAGTCAATTTATGTGAATCCCAAATCATTCTGGAAAGATGAAAGATCCAATAGAGGACCTCATGGCAAGAATTTATCATCGTATGGAAGAGGGTTTTTTTTTACTCCTCCTTTGACGGGATGAAAGGCGGCAAGATTGGCAGAATGGCTCAGGAAGTATCAGATGCTGTGCCCAATATCTTCTTGTCACTGTGTCATTTTGTCAGTAGTGGAAACCCTGGCTCAGCAGATGCCTAATTCAACCATTAAAGTATCCTGTCAAGAGGCTTTTACTGCCTTCACTGACATTTTACTGGCAGTAGAAAGACCCTTCTCTGTGTGGGAAGACTGTCCAGTGAAATGTTCTAGTCTCCAGGAAGCCCATCTTTTTGGTGCTACCTGATCCCATGGAGGGGCATTTTGACATCATTTGGTTTCCCCGCGGCAACATCATTTAGCAACATCCCACAACTCCACCTCAATTGCCAAGGGCTCCCTGCTTGACTCTGATGTCATCGGACTCCACTTATTTGTCTTAAAGGCACACAACCTTCAATGTGCCCTCATTTTGCAGATGGATCTCAGCAATGGCTACTTCGAGTGGTGGCATTGCTGAGCTGCTGATCCTTCTGATTTGTTTTGAAAACACTTGGGGTTGGGGGTGAAGCAGGTACTATCCTCAACTTAGACAGCATTTCGTGGTCCTTTCAGTTGGGATTAGGACTCCTGTACCCCAACCTCCCATTTTCAGATCCTGTCGCAGGGACTAATCCTTTGTCATAAAATTTAGCCCTTGGCATCAGTTTGATGTACAAGTGGTGATGTAAAATTCAGTTTCCATCCTTAACACCTTTCATCACCCAATAATTCTTCTGTCCAATAAAGGTTCAAATTCAAAGCTCACTGAAAGAAAGTGCCTCAAAGTCATTGCTGTCAAATCTTGTTTTTCCTTCCTGTGTAAAAAAAATAGAAAAAGATACTCTATATTTTGCACAATAATTTATGATTAACTTGAAAATCAAGGAGTCCAGGTAATTACAGACGAATAGGCTTAACTTACAGTAGAAAAGTGTCAGAGCCTTTAAAACAAAGCTAAAATTGAAATATTCAGTACTTAAAAAAGAAACAGCCAACAAAGATTTCAAAAGAGATGATTTTGTGCTTGAAAAACCACACAAAATCATTTGAGGCTGGATCAGACATGCCATGGAAGAAATACTTTGTAGTTGGAATATACATGGATTTTGAAAAAAAGCCTTTATAAAGAAACTATATGTGAAATTACAAGAGAATATTAAAGGGAATTAGGAATGAGGAGTCAGTTTGCAAACCTAACAAAATCTTGGTTAGAAAGGGAAAAAAATAGGCAGTAAGAGTAACAGACATTTAACCAGAAAGGCTGCAGCTTAGTATTGTTGTCCCTCAGGATTCAGTACATTTCACTTGTACTTCAATAAGCTTAAGTAGATTTAGAAAGAGTGGTGTTAAAACTTTAAGTGCATAAGAATATTTAGATAATAAAACAGAAACTACTGAGAATACTTACTGGTAAGGCAGCATCTGTAGGAAAGAAAATGGGAACATCAGAATTGGAGTAGGCCATTCAGCTCATTAAGCCTACTCCACCATTTAATACCATCATAGCTGGTTAATAACGTCAATCAACCCATCCCAAATCCCAGTAAATCATTGTTAATCAGAAATATATTATTATATATAAACCATAAACATACTCAAGGACGGATTTTCCATAGAGACCTGTGTGGTAGAGAATTCAAAATGTATACAACCCTGAAAGTAAAGTATTCTTTTCTTTATCTCACAACTAAGTGGTATTCCTCACATTTTAATATTATGCTCCCTGGTTCTCAACTCCCCTAACATCAGAAAGGTCTAAAGTCCATCTCCCCTGTCTATATTTTTACATATTTTCTACACTTCAAGTAGATAACCTCTTTTTTTTGAAACTCTTGAAAATAAAAGTTTAACCAATGTCTCTTCATGGAACAGTCCTGCTATCCTGGGAAACAATCTCATGAACTTCCATTGCATTTCCTCTACTGCAGTAATATCTTTCCTGAGATAAGGAGACCAAAACTGCACATGATACTGCAGGTGCGATATAACCAAGCTCCTATATCATTGAAGCAAGGTTCACTACTCCTGTACTCAAATTCTCTTGCAATAAAGTCTAATATTCCATTAACCTTCCTAATAGCGTGCTGCATCTGCAAGTTAGTTTTCAGTGATTCATTAATGAGTGTCCCTTTGTTCTTCTATGCTTTCCAGCTGCTTACTTTTAAGAAGAGTTTTGTATATCTAATGCTGGTACCAAAGTGGATATCATCACATAAAATTGCAAGATAATGCTCCACCTGCCATGTCTTGGCCATGTCCTAAGTCTTCTGACAATCCAAGTCCACTACATCAATCAATTCCCTTTTATCAATTTTAATAACATCTTTAAAAGAATTCCCAACAGGTTTGTCAAACACAATTTCCCATTTTCAAATCCAATCAAATAATTATTGTCCAAGTGACCATTTATCATATTCTTTATAGTGGTTTCTAGCCTTTTCCTGGCTACCGATGTAAAGCTAACATTCCGTACTGCTGTGTTTTCTGTCTGGTTCCCTTTTTAAATGGTGGTGTGACATTTGTGACCTTGCAATCCACAGGAATCATTCTAGAATATGTAGAATCTTGGAAGGTAATGACTGATGCTTAGACTTCCTCAATAGCCATTTCCTTCAAACTCTGATGTAGACTAACAGGTCTTGGACATTTAACAAATTTCAGCCTCAGTAATTTCTCCACCACAATCTTCTTAATAATATTAATTTTCGTAACTCTACATTCTCCCCAGCCACTAGTCCTAGTTCTGGGAAATTTCTGGATCATCCTCATGCATAAAGTAATCATTGAGCATCTCTCTCATTTCTTAGTTATTCATTATAAATTCTTCTGATTCTGCATATGTTGAACCCACATTCATTTTGGCTAAGCATTTTTTTTATATACCTATCAAAACATTTACTATCTGTTTTAATGTTTTTTATAGTTTGCATTAATATTCTGTTCTCCCTTCTCAGTTTCTTGGTCCTCCTTTGCTGTATTCTATAAACCTCACAATCCTCACAATTACTGCAGTTTTTTTCAGTATTATACAATTCTGAATTTCCTTTGTCAGCCATGTTTTAATGACACCTTTTGAATTTTTGCATTTTGAAGGAATGTAATGTTGTTCCAAGTTATGTATTAGTTCTTTAAAGACTACTCATTGCCTATGTATAAGCCATGCCTTTCAATACATTGTTCTACTTCTCTTCGACCAAATTTTTTACTCATGCCTTCATAATAAGCTAGCTTTAGCAAATAGAATTAAGGAGAATCCAAAGGGGTTTTACAACTACATTAAGGACAAAAGGGTAACTAGGGAGAGAATAGGGCCCCTCAAAGATCAGCAAGGCAGCCTTTGTGTGGAGCCACAGAAAATGGGGGAGATACTAAATCAATATTTTGCATCAGTATTTACTGTGGAAAAGGATATGGAAGATATAGACTGTAGGGAAACAGATGGTGACATCTTGCAAAATGTCCAGATTACAGAGGAGGAAGTGCTGGATGTCTTGAAATGGTTAAAAGTGAATAACTCCCCAGGACCTGATCAGGTGTACCCGAGAACTCTGTGGGAAGTGACAGAAGTGATTGCTGGGCCTCTTGCTGAGATATTTGTATCATCCATAGTCACAGGTGAGGTGCCAGAAGACTGGAGGTTGGCAAATGTGGTGCCACTGTTTAAGAAGGGTGGTAAGGACAAACCAGGGAACTATAGACCTGGCTATAGACTGACGTCGGTGGTGCAAATTGTTGGAGGGAATGCTGAGGGACAGGATGTACATGTATTTGGAATGGCAAGGACTGATTCGGGATAGTCAACATGGCTTTGTGCGTGGGAAATCATGTCTCACAAACTTGATTGGGTTTTTTGAAGTAGTAACAAATTTTGTCATTTACATAAATGATTTGGATGTGAGCATAAGAGGTACAGTTAGTAAGTTTGTAGATGACACCAAATTTGGAGGTGTAGTGGACAGTGAAGAGAGCTACCTCAGATTACAACAGGATCTGGACCAGATGGGCCAATGGGCTGAGAAGTGGCAGATGGAGTTTAATTCAGATAAATGCTAGGTGCTGCATTTTGGGAAAGCAAATCTTAGCAGGACTTATACACTTAATGGTAAGGTCCTAGGGAGTGTTGCTGAACAAAGAAACCTTGGAGTGCAGGTTCATACCTCCTTGAAAGTGGAGTCACAGGTAGATAGGATAGTGAAGAAGGTGTTTGGTATGCTTTCCTTTATTGGTCAGAGTATTTAGTACAGGAGTTGGGAGGTCGTGTTGCGGGTGTACAGGACATTGGTTAGGCCACTTTTGGAATATTGCGTGCAATTCTGGTCTCCTTCCTATCAGAAAGACGTTGTGAAACCTGAAAGGTTTCAGAAAAGATATACAAGGATGTTGCCAAGGTTGGAGGATTTGAGCTACAGGGAGAGGCTGAACAGGCTGGGGCTGTTTTCCCTGGAGCATCAGAGGCTGAGGGGTGACCTTACAGAGGTTTACAAAATTATGAAGGGCATGGATAGGATAGATAAACAAAGTATTTTCCCTGGGCTCGGGGAGTCCAGAACTAGAGGGCATAGGTTTAGGGTGAGAGGGGAAAGATATAAAAGAGACCTAAGGGGCAAGTTTTTCACACAGAGGGTGGTACGTGTATGGAATGAGTTGCCAGAGGATGTGGTGGAGGCTGGTACAATTGCAACATTTAAGAGGCATTTGGATGGGTATATGAATAGGAAGGGTTTGGAGGGATATGGGCCGGGTGCTGGCAGGTGGGACTAGATTGGGTTGGGATATCTGGTCGGCATGGATGGGTTGGACCAAAGGGTCTGTTTCCATGCTGTACATCTCTATGACTCTAATTTCCTTTATTCAAATTTAGTGCCCTTGCTTTCCATTGAACATCATTACTTTTAAACATTGTGGTCACTCAATCTTAAAAGTTCTCATCATCAAGAATATTAATTACTTGTTTTTTTAATTGTATGCTACTAGATCTAAAGTAGCATTTCCTCTGGTTGGGTTCTCAACATCCTGTGCTGGAAAATTATGCCTAACACACACTCCAAAAACTCGCCCTCTAGGTTTTTATGCTCACTGGTTACCCAGTCTATATTTGGAATGAAGTCACCCATGACAATCTTGCTGTTCATGCCATGCTTATCTATGCATACCTATCACTACTATTTGGTCACCTGTAAGTAACTCCAACAAAGTCTGCTGTCTCGTACTGTTTCTTAGATCTACCTAAACAGAATCCACGCATTGTTTTACCAAGTTGAGATTATCCACTAATGTACGTATATGAAAAGATATACAAGATATCCATCTTGAAATAGCACAACAAGGTGCTGATTGCTCACATTTCTTCATCCCCAGACACCCCCCGGACATTCCCAAGCCAGACCATGTCCTCACCCATTCTCAGATGGTCCCTCTGCTACATTGCCAACCCAAGTATTTATACACACTTCCAGCTCCTGCCATACACTCCATTCCATCTTATGGCCTGCTTCCTATCCCGCACAGCACCTTATAGACTTTATGCTGACTTAGTGTCAACTTATCCCTGCTCTTGCATCTTCCATGCCAATTCACCCAGTGTCCGCCAGGGATAGACTTCTATGCTGGGTATGAATAAAATAAAGTACTGAATTACTCACAGACTTGACTATATTTATTCCACTTAAATTCATCGAGTATATGAGTTGGGAAGTCATGTGGCTGTGCGTGACTTTGGTTCGGCGACTTTTGGAATATTGTGTGCAATTCTTGTCTCCATTTTATTGGAAGGATTTTGTGAAATTTGAAAGGGTTCAGAAAGGATTTACAAGCAAGTTGCCAGGGTTGAGGGTTTGAGCTATAGGGAGAGGCTTAAAAAGACTGGGGATGTTTTTTCCTAGAGAGTGGAAGGCTGAGGGGTGATTTATAAAGGTTGATAAAATCATGTGGGGCATGGGTAGGGTAAATAGATAAGAATCTTTCCCTGGGGTGGAAGAGTCCAGAAGTAGAGGACATAGGTTTAGGATGAGAGGGGAAAGATTTAAAAGAGACTTAAGGGCAAATTTTTCATGCAGAGGGTGGTGCATGTGTGGAATAGCTGCCAGAGGAAGTGGTGGAGGCTGGGACAGTTACAACATTTAAAAGGCATCTGAATGGGTATATGAATAGGAAGGATTTGGAGGGATATGGGCCGGGTGCTGGGAGGTGGGAGTAGTTTGGGTTGGAATATCTGGTCGGCATGGATAAGTTGGACCGAAGTGTCTGTTTCCATGTTGTACATGTCTATGACTTTATGACTCTACTCAATTCCTTCTAACACACAAACATTTGTATCTGTAGCTTATAACCACCAGTACCTGTCATTCAAACTGTGAATTTACACTACACTCCTGTGATGATAGGTTGTGAAAGCAGTCATGCAGGACCAATACTGTAATAATAGCCAGACCTATGTCAACAGCAACCGTTGAAATTGGAACCAATGAATTTTTTTCAACTGAGACAACAGTGGCATTTTTTTCAAAATTTAAATAAAAGAGGATTAAAATAAATTGACAGCTGGACAACTCTTATACCCATTTTATGCACATTTATGTATAATCTTAACAATCCAAAAGGGGTAGCAATCCTCTAAAAAAGGAACTCTTCAAAATAAAGCTCGAGTAGATTTAGATAAAACAAAGAACCGTGGATGCTGGAGATCTGAAACAAAAGCAAAAACTGTTGGAGAATCTTCAGCAGGTCTGGCGGCATCTATGGAGAGAACGTATACCGATAGATTGAGAACTTTCCTTTAAACTCTTAAAGCTCAGGCTTCATATTGCAAAAACCTGGATGGCAAAAGGTACCTATAGGTAAAGGCAGTCACACTTTTAAATGTGTTGCTGCCTCCTTGAACTGCATTTGTGCAAATATACCTCCCACCTTTAGTCAAAATAGTTGGTGCCAGATATAAGGGAGGATCTTCCAGAATCAGGGTGCTGGAAACATTTTAGAAAAGGCGTGGAGCTGTACTGTATCTGTGACAAATCATGACTAATAGCAGAAAAGAGTGAGTCTTCATCAGTTCAGTGATTTTTAGTTTGGTTATATTCAGGGAAAATTTCAACCTGTTAGAAGGGTAGAATCACCGATAGGACTTCCTGCATTCTCACATTTGACAGTGCATTTGTTGACTCCAGAAGTTGCCATCATTTTCACAGAAATGAAAATGACAAACACTGATAGTTACACCGATTTTATTCTAGTAAAATCTAGATTAAAATCACTTTTGTAAATAGGGCTCAAATATGGTTTTTAATAATGCTATTGTGAAATGTCTTGGGGAAGGTTTACTACAACGTAGGAACAACATTAGTTCAAAAAAGCAACTCAATGAGAGGCAGAGACATAGAGGTCTACAGCATAGAATAAAACTCTTCAACCCACTACAGAACTGCAGACAATACTCTAGCTGTAGCCAAACCAATGTTTTATACAGTTAATCAAAATAACCTCTTCACTTTCCAAAAGTTGAACTTTTGTATGTACCAATTTATTTTACTGATCCACAATTGTGTCAAAATAATTTAGTCAGAAATTGGCTTCATTCTCTGTTTCTCTAGCTAATTTTATTTCTGTCAATTATAATGGCCCACATATTAATTTACCTGCCCCACTGGGTGTGGGAGCAGTGCTGGTAAGATGTAGGGAACTCAGAAGTTGGGAGTCCCATCATGCTGTCAACTTCACCTCTACCGCCCATGTGTGATGTCATCAATCAGTTCCCCACCCAAAGATTGACAGACTTCTCGCCCAGCAGGGAGCATGTTGGTGAAATTGGTTCACCAAGGGGATGGGAGGGAGTGAGGTCCTAGCAATGGGTGATCATTCTTGAGGGAAGGGGTGTTCGGAAAGGATTGGTCAACCTGGGAGAGGAGGGGAAGAAGGTCAGTTTGCTGGTGTTTTAACTGAGATCTCGTTGAGATAAGGAGGCAGTTATTCATAGTGTCCTGGGAATATTTATTGTTCAATCAGAAATGTCAGGAAAAAAAAATGCAACTCGTTACCATTAAATTGTTTCTTAGTAACTTCTGCCACCAAGTAAGTTGCTACATTCCCTACAGGGCAGCATAGTGGCTCATTGGTTAGCATTACTGCCTCACAGAGCTAGAGAACCGGGTTCAATTCCAGCCTCGGGCAACTGTCTGTGTGGAGTTTGTACATTCTCCCTGTGTCTGTGTGGGTTTCCTACCATAGTCCAAATATGTACAGGTTAGGTGAATTGGTCATGCTAAATTGCCCATATTGTTCAGGGATGTGTAGGCTAGGTACCCTACTTAGGGGAATGGGTCTGGGTGGGATACTGTTCGGAGGGTCAGACTGGAATTAGAACATAGAACATAGAAGAATACAGCGCAGTACAGGCCCTTCGGCCCTCGATGTTGCGCCGATCCAAGCCCACCCAACCTACACTAGCCCACTATCCTCCATATGCCTATCCAATGCCCGCTTAAATGCCCATAATGAGGGAGAGTCCACCATTTCTCCAATGAAACAACCCCAAGTGCCTCAGCCTTTCCTGATACGATCTTTCTACCATACCAGGCAACATCCTGGTAAACCTCCTCTGCACCCGTTCCAGTGCCTCCACATCCTTCCTATAGTATGGCGACCAAAACTGCACACAATACTCCAGATGCGGCCGCACCAGACTCTTATACAACTGCAACAATTACTGGGACAAAATGGCCTGTTTCCACACAGTAGGGATTCTGTGATTATACTAGGAGAAAGTGTGGACTGCAGATGCTGGAGACCAGAGTTGAAAAATGTGGTGCTGGAAAAACATAGCAGGCCAGGCAGCATCCGAGGAGCAGGAGAATCGACGTTTCGGGTATAAGCCCTTCTTCAGGATTGTTCATTCCTGAAGAAGGGTTTATGCCCGAAACGTCAATTCTCCTGCTCCTCGGATGTTGCCTGGCCTGCTGTGTTTTTCCAGCACCACATTTTTCAATTCTATGATTATAGCAGTGATGACATTTTAAAAGTACTGTATTGTCTGTTAAGCCCACAATGCGATGTCTATTGGTCATGAAGAATTAATATGCAAATACAAATTGTTCTCTTTATTCATGGTGTCAAACCACCTCTTTGGTATGGGTTAGTTTGGCACCAAGTTTTCTACTTAAAGCTGGTTGTAATGGGAGCAGATACCGGTCAGGATTCAGATTTAATGTTTTGACACTCGACCCACCCAGCCTTAACCTGAAGGGTTAATTGGAGGAAAGGATAAAATTTCTCTTTAACGTGTTTTATTTCACTGACTCTGCTTAGCAACCTCTCAACACATAAAAACAGAAACTCATTGTCTCACTGAAGACTAATTTCTGACCTTCTGCTAATTAATCTTTTGTTACCTAGATTTGCATACTTCATTTGAATTATTGAAATGCTAATGGGATTACAAGTGGCAATTTCTTAGCACCTTTGACGAAGCAACTTTTCTTCAGCCTAATGTCTGTTTTTCAGGAAAAAGTATACTCTGAATTGATGCTTTGGTTTTGCTGCCAATTTATTTCTGAAACTTTGCAATTTCAGGTTCCACTGTAATTGTAAGTTGTTGTGATTCTCGTTAAAAATTTTGACTTCATAGAGTCATAGAGATATACAGCATGGAAACAGACCCTTCGATCCAACTCGCTGAACAGATATCCCAACTCAATCTAGTCCCACTTGCCAGCACCCAGCCCATATCCCTCCAAATCCTTCCTAATCATGTACCCATCCATACGCCTTTTAAATGTTGCAATTGTACCAGCCTCCACTATTTCCTCTGGCAGCTCATTCCATACACATACCACCCTCTGTTTGAAAATGTTAAACCTTAGGTCTCTTTTATATCTTTCTACTTTCACCCTAAAACTATATGCCATCTACTTCTGTACTCCCCTACCCCAGTGCAGAGACTTTGTCTATTTATCCTATCCATGCCTCTCATGACTTTATAAACCTTTATAAGGTCACCCTTCAGCCTCTGATGCTCCAGGGAAAACAGCCCCAGCCTATACAACCTCCCCCTATAGCTCAAAACCTCCAACCCTGCAAACATCCTTGTAAATCTTTTCTGAACCCTTTCAAGTTTCACAACATCCTTCCAATAGGAAGGAGACCAAAATTGCATGCAATATTCCAAAAGTGGCCTTACCAATGTCCTGTACAGCTGCAACATGACCTCCCAACTCCTATACTCAGTACTCTGACCAATAAAAGAAAGCACACCAAACGCCTTCTTCACTATCCTGCGACTCCACTTTCAAGGAGGTATGAACCTGCACTCCAAGGTCTCTTTGTTCAGCAACACTCCCTAGGACCTTACCATTAAGTGCACAAGTCCTGCTAAGATTTGCTTTCCCAAAATGCAGCACCTTGCATTTATCTGAATTAAACTCCATCTGCCACTTCTCAGCCCATTGGCCCATCTGGTCAAGATTCTGTTGTACTTTGAGGTAACCTTCATGGCTGTCCACTACACCTCCAATTTTGGTGTCATCTGCAAACTTACTAACTATACCTCCTATGTTCATATCCAAATCATTTATATCCACAAAAGTAATCTATATTATTTTTTATGTAAAGGAGAAGTGCGTTTTACTGAATGATTACAGAATTCCTCAATATTGTAGCAGGAAATAGCAGTGCATCTAATTTTTACACATTGTCGTTATGGATGGAGCTGATGGCTAGAAATTGGTCTGGGTACAGATAATTTATAAAGAGATTTCCCTTAGTTAAATGTCTAAATTATGGGAATAACTTACAGTATGAAAGAATAAATCTTACCTCAGTCCCATGTTCATACTTGTGTTCTTGCTCGGTTGGTTTAGAAGAATTTAGAAAAATTGTGGTTCACAAATCAGAATCTTTCCTTTGATTCAGAATTGTGCATTTATCAAAAATTCCTTGAGTGAATTTAAAATGAAAATAACTTTGTTATCAAAATTGCATTTAAGTTTTCTGTCCTGTAATTTTGAAAAACAAATTGTTCATGGGATGTGGGGATCACTGTGTAGGGCACCATTCATTCCGCATCTTTAATTATTCTGGAGAAGGTGGTGATGAGCTATTGCAGGTGTAGGAACGTGCACAGTATTATGAAGAAAGTTCTAGGATTTTGATCCTGCAGCAGCAAAGGAATAGCAATATAGTTCTGAGTCAGGGTAGCATGCAGTATGTGGATAAAACCAGACATCCTGTCTGTCTAGCTGCTCTGAATGCATCAACAGATTAAACACAAAAGTTCGCCATTGTGGTTAGAACAAGGAGGAGAAGTTATAATCCAAAGTTGCTCATTTTGACGTTGCGACCAGAAGGCTGTAGAGAGATGATTTGAAAGATAAGGTGTTGTTCCTCAGAACTGCATCGAAGCCATGCACAGAAAAATCAGCATAGAAGTGAAGTAGCAATTAAAATGACAAATATCTTGAAGCTCGGAGTAATACTTGCGTAAAGAATGGAGGCATTATGTAAAGCAGTCACCTAGTCTTCATTTTCTCTCCACAATACAGAAGACCACGTAATGAATAGATAACACAGAAATTAAATTGGAAGAAGTACAAACAAATTACTGTTTCACTTGGAAAGAACATTTAGAACGTTCGACACGAGGAAGAGAGCTGTTGCATTTCTTGTCCATTTCTTGGAAAGAAAGGTTAGAGACAAAAAAAACCTGCAGATGCTGGAATCCAACGTAGACAGGCAGGAGGCTGGAAGAACACAGCAAGCATCAGGAGGCTGAGAAGTTGACATTTTGGGTGTAACTCTTAATGAAGGAGTGGATTACTGTGTTACAGAGGGAACAGTACCTTCAGACTGTTGAAAGTAGATGTGTAGGGATGTATGGTTTGGTAATTTTGGTGGTTGCATTATGTTGGAGCCAGGGAAAATGCTGGGGATGACCTGTTAAATAAAGATGTAGTGGGGATAGAAGGTGTAGGAAAGGAACAGTGGTATTGGGGGGGAGGGAAAAGGCTGAGAACAAGAGTGTGGGAAATGGCTTGAATACTTTGGAGGGCCCTGTCACCCACATCAGGTGAGAATCATCAGTTAAGGAAATGTGAAGACATGCCAATCATGAGAACAGATGTGAAGGAGACCGAGTTAACAAGAGAATTTAATGGGCCCTTTCCTCATTTTTCTTTGGCTGGCAGCTGCAGCCAAGCAAGAACTGCGATCCCCAGAGTCTTGATTCGATGAGAAAGTTCAGTGGTGACCTTGGTGCTGCCTGATTGGTGTGTGGCTCAATGTGCCTTCCTGTCTGGTTCTTCAGCTGGCTGATGAGACCACTGCCACCTGTACATTCTCCACAGGATGCTGCTTGATCTTCTGATTTTTTTCAGTTATTTTTGTACAGTTGTCAAACTTCCAGCCGCCACAGGGTTTTCCCTTTGCCCTCTGAAGTGCCACTGTTTCCGACTTTTGCTTTTTCTCTCTTCTCTCTTCCTTCTACCCTTGCTGAGCAATGACTTTCTGTAACCAAATCATTAATATATAATAAGAATTCTAGACACTCCAGCACTAAGCCTAGGGCACCCCATGTCAGTGTGTACTCCCAATGCAACATCACTCATCTATAAGTTATCAAATCCCTCCTTGAAGTAACTCTTCAACATTACTCAGATTTCACTTAGATTCCTACTGTTTTCACGATCAAGAGTTAGGATCAGAGGTTTGGTGCATGAAATTATAGGTCTGCAGCATATGGTCAAGTGGGGGCATAAAATATAAACATTTCAATTAAGCAATTAAAAAAAAACTAGCTTGATGGTTTCATTAAAGAGGAGTAGGTGGCTAAAATTAATATATGTTGTTAAATAAGTGTCAGTATAGATTTACCGAGAAAAGAATGTCAGTGCAAAAGACTAGGCTAAATCACTTGCAACCAGTTCAACCAGAAGTGCCATGCGCATCCATTTGATCTCTTCCCGAGATAGGACAACAACACAGTCTTCAAACTGCCTGATTGCTCCCATGTGAAACAGCTGAAGGCACTGAAGACCCTCTCAATTTCCAGCTGTCATTTGGAAGGTTTGTACTTCGGAACTAGGCAGACCTCTATACAAACTATTGGATTCATCAAAATCACTGGAATCTATCTAATGATGTTGAAAGTTGCCCAAACACTGCCCACAAAAAAAAGGACAATTAGGCTAAAATTGTCAATCAACTTTCTCACTATTTATGATCAGTAACAAATGCTGGTCCATTACTGATGCTCACAACTCATGAAAGAATTAAGAAAAATCCCAATGGTTAGGCAGAGATTTCTAATTAAGATCAGAAATCCTACTAGGCTGAGCTGCCTCGGATTAGCATTTCAGCATTTACAAGAAAAATATGGCAGTGATAATAACCATATCAGTCTGCCATACCTACGTGAATTAGGTTGAAGTTTCCAAAGAGTGGTATTTACATGCAGATTGTCAATTCATTCATTCTTCCATCACAATTCAAAAGATATTTATGTTTCTGACAAAAGACTCCGATAAGGACTGCCACAGAAATGCAGAGCTGTTCTTGCATTCTGACAGGTTCCTTACAGGAGGGTTGGGTGCCAGGTGGGTAAGGGGTAGGCTACCAGTAAGTCAGGTGGCAAAATAAAGTGGCAACCTTGAGGCTGTAAGGAGGCAAGGGGGCTGGGTAAGTGATTGGAATGTGTATGGTTGGTTGGGGAATGTGGAAGATCGTTGAGTCTGACAGAGGAGTAGTGTTGGTTCCTGGGGGGTGATTATTGAGTCTGGCAGCAAGGGGATTGTCAGGTTCAGAGTGGGCAAGGTGTCAAATCAGGTAGCAAGAGTAGGGGTGTCAGGTCTTGTGGAAAGAAGATGGAGGGGTTGGCTCCCAGGATTGAGGCAAGGGAGGCTAGTCCAGAGCTGGTTGGAGGGTTGTTGGGTTCCGATGGTGTGTTGTGTTGGGTCAGGGTCTGGGGTTGTAAGAGATCTGGAGAAGGTCTAATTAGGGGATGTATGGGTAAACTGGGGAAGAAGAGAATATCCACCAAGACACCAAACTTGTGGTTTGAAAGATTGTTGACTGCTATAAAATTAGAACAATGAAAGATTTAAGGAAGAAAAACCTTTCAGTTTTAAGCCTCTCAGAAAAATAAAAGTTTGTTATTTTAAGAGCTGAACCTTGATTTGTTTTTTGACAAAATTCTGAGGGATAGAATTTGGACCTTATTGTCATTAATCATGAGGCTCTTCTTGCAGGACATCAGAGATACTTTCAATGTCTGAAAGCAGGTCAAAAGAACTTTCTATTTTTATGACATGGAAGAAAGCTGTGATTGGCAGGGGGTACATGTTGATGAGCTAAGTGAGGAAAATATATCTTTCTCATCCATATCCCTTTTGTGATCTTAGTGCTTTGGATTCTAAAGATTGTTTTTTCATCATTCAACTCTAATTTGAATGAATGATTCATACTTCTTTGACCTTCTGCTTGTGTCTTTTAACATAATCTTAAACATACTTTGCTCAATACATGTTTAAACAATATTTCCGAATTAATTCATTTCAATTCAAACCTCATTCCATTTGAAGAGTTTTTAAAGTCATGACATATTAAATGACAGTGAGGAAAGCAAAATAACTCTCCGTTCTTCACGGGATAGTGCCATAGAATCTTTTGCATCCTTCATAGCAGATGAGAGAGATGCTGAATTAAACATTTCATCCAAAAGGCATCATTTCTAACAATGAAACTATCCTCCTATACAAATGTATCTTCGAGAAAATATCATGGTTGTCAAGTAGTAAGAAATCTGGGATTCGTGAATGCAGGGGAGTACTGGTTGTTGGATCAGTAATGCAGACATGCAGGGTAGATGCTACGTGGACTTGGGTTCGAACCTCACCATGGCAAATGGTGAAATTTGAATCCAATTAATAAATTTAGAGTGAAAAGGCTAACCTAATAGTGACCACAAAATCATTGTCAATTGTCATAAAATTATTTGTCATAATTGAAGTCATATCTGATACAAATTAAGATGGTTCTGGCAGTTAGACGACAGTCATCTCAGCACCAGGACATCTCTGCAGGAGTTCTGCAGGGTAATGTCCTAGGCCCAACCATCCTCAGCTGCTTCATCAATGATCTTCCCTTCATAAGGTCAGAAGTGGGGATGTTTGCTGATGATTGCACAATGTTCAGCATCATTAAGGGAGGTGATGGCTCAGTAGTATTATCACTAGATTATAGATTCAGAGATGAGAGTGTGTTGCTGGAAAAGCACAGCAGGTCAGGCACATCTGAGGAGCAAGAAAATCGACGTTTCGGGCCGGAGCACTTCATCAGGAATGAAGGCCCAGACAATGTTCTGGGGATCTGGGTTTGAAAATGCCAAATGATGGAATTTGAATTAAGTAACCATTTGGAATGAAACATCAAATGATGACCATGCGAATTATCAGAAAAATCTACCTGGTTGACTAATGTTCTTCAGGAAAGGGAATCTGCAGTCCTTATCTGGTCTGGGCTACATGTAACTCCAGATCCACAGCAATGTGGGTGACTCTTAACTACCTTCTGGGCAATTAGGATGGGCAATATATACTGGCCTAGCCAGGGACACCAAGATCCCATGAATGAATTTTTTAAAAATTGCAAATCCTGTGTAATTGAAACAGTCCATGTCAAATGCAATAAAATCTGGGCAGCATCAGGCTTGGGTTGATAAGTGGCTAGCAACATTTGTACTACACAAATGCTAGGCAATGATCAACAAGGCTGATGACTATGCATTGATGTAAAAATAAAGTGTCCATATACTCATAGGGTTAGTACAGTATTCATGACTGCAACCCTGGTATTTTTCATGTCTGAACTGTTACCACCAACAGAATTTCACAAATCAATGATAGTTCCTTCTTAATGCTTAGGTTAGACTAGGTCCAACATCTGCTCAGTGCATAGTAAAGCATCAAATTTACAGATGTTGCAGAAAAAAATAAGCTTTCACTTGCCAGAATGAATGATGTCTCATATTTTCCTATTATGCCATTCCAGAGTAAACATCAATACTAAATGTTCAAGTTAGCAATTAGAAATGAGCTGTTTGATCCCAGGAGAGCTTCCTGCCTTGTGAATTTCATACATGTACACTCAGTTACCTGGATTCTCCATTCATAATTATTTACACTTCTGTCATGAATATTGAAGCTGTTCAGAACTCTCAGGAAAATGTAATTTTCTTTCTAGTGCTGTAAAATTTCATTCCATTAATCATTACCTTGACATTGCACAAAACCGTTGAACATATTAGTTTTAAGTTACTTTCCTATGTATGTACATAGCTGAAAATGTGTTGCTGGAACAGCGCAGCAGGTCAGGCAGCATCCAGGGAACAGGAGAATCGACGTTTCGGGCATAAGCCCTTCCAGCAACATATTTTCAGCTCTGATCTCCAGCATCTGCAGACCTCACTTTCTCCTACGTGTGTACATAAAATATATAGCAAAGTGAATAGTAACTCACATTTAAGTACCAAGGCTTTGTAAGCTTTTAGATTAGATTAGATTCCCTACAGTGTGGAAACAGGCCCTTCGGCCCAACAAGTCTACACCGACCCTCCGAAGAACAACCCACCCTGACCCATTCCTCTACATTTACCCCTGACTAACGCATCTAACACTACGGGCAATTTAGCATGGCCAAGTCACCTAATGTGCACATCTTTGGATTGTGGTAGGAAACCAGAGCACCCGCAGGAAACCCACGCGGACACGGGAAGAATGTGCAAACTTCACACAGACGATTGCCCGAGGTGGGAATTGAACCTGGGTCCCTGGTGCTGTGAGGTAGCAGTGCTAACCACTGAGCTACCGTGTTTGGACAAAATATACCAAGACATTATTCAAGGAGAGCAGGGGAGTCACTGGACAGGGCCAGTGTTTATCCCTGAACTAAAAATACTAAAACAGATTATACATTAAATTTTATAGCCTCTATAATTGGACATGAGAGTACAATGCATGAATAATTTGATTTTTAGCTGAAAGCAGCCTGTCTAAGATGAACTATCATCATTGACCAAGTTGATGCAGAAGTCCTGAAATAGTCACATACACCAGAAGCCCAATGCCTGTTTGAGATGTGGCAGCTGAGCCATATATGCTAGTGGTGGTATCTGTTTACTTGATGGTGATAGAGTGCAAGAGTCACTACCCAAAATTTGTCCTTGATACACCTTCTTAAAATGCATAGACTAAACACTATGAAGTCTAGTTTGCACTTCAGGGGCTGTTCTTAGAACTAAGCTATTCAATATGTCATCCAGGTGTCAAAATAAATAAGCACCTACCAGAATGGAATACATTTCCATTCATATACTATTATCATGCTGGTAAATACTGAATACATTTTTATGTCTAGTGGGAATAGTCCACATTCCTTAAATCCTGTTGTACTTCAAAAAAAAGAAAAAAAGTAACAATAAATTTAGTAACTCATGGAAATGTTCAAATTTTTCTTCTCATGTTTGTGTCTATATTTCATCACTGAACAGAATTACATTTATACGTACATTTTGTTCATTGCTTCGATTAAAAGTTCCACACAGTACAGACGGCATTAGCATGCTTGCCTTCAATCTCAAGCCATTGAGTACAGGAATTGTGATGTCATTTTGCGGTTGTACAGAGCGTTGGTGAGGCTACTTTTGGAGTACTGTGTACAGGTCTGGTCACCCTGCTATAGGAGGGTTATTATCAAATTGAAGAGGGTTCCGAAAGGATTGACATGGATTTTGCCAGAGGACATAGGGAGAGGCTAGATATGCGGGGGGCCTTTTTCAGTGGAGCACAGGAGGTTGAGGAGTCACCTTATAGAGGTTTATAAAATCATGAGAGTATAGGTAAGGTGAATAGCAAATATCTTTTCCCTAGTGCAAGGGGCATAACTACAGGGCATAGTTTTAAGATGAGAGGAGAAAGATTTAAAAGGGACCTGAGGGGCAACTTTTTTGCACAGAGAGTAGTTCATATGTGGAATAAACTGCCAGAGGAAGTGATAGGTGGAGGTACAGTTACAATATTTTAAAAGGCATTTTGACAGGTACATGAATAGGAAAGGTTTCGAGGCCAAATGCAGGCAATGGGCTTTGTTTAGTTTTGGAAACTTGATTTGCAGGGGACAAGTTGGACCATGTTTCCACATTGTATGACTTTATGATTCTATGACTCTAGAGGCCAGAAATGACGTGACAAGTAATGCCCCAAATGAAAGCTCTTATCCCACCATGACACTACACTTCAAAACCTATCCTCCATCAGGAAGGCACAAGCCAGCATTTGGATCGAACACTTTCTCCTTGCTTGAATGAGTGCATCTTCACCAGTTAAGAAGCTGAACACTATCAAGAACAAAGCGGTCTGCTTGATTTGTGAATCCACTCTCCAGTTTAAATATTCATTTGCTCCTGTTAAGACTATTTTTTCTCATTTTGGGTTTGGAATTGAGAGTTGAAGTTGAGAATTGAACTTCGAACTGCAGCTTGTTTTATAAAAAGTGAGAACAAAGGCAGTTGCTTACTGTAGGGAACTGGCCTGGAAAGATAATGCTGGTTAATTGTTCCTATAAGGACGCCAGGCATTTTGGCATGAGTTATTGCTATAAATAGGGATTGACACTCGGTTGAATATTGAATTGGTCAATCAAGGGAGGACTGGTGCTGGCCAGCCATCCACAGAAAATGTCGAAGAAAAAAGAGAAAACAAGGAGTGAACCAGTTCTGACTGGTTTTAGAGCAGCACACAGTTTTGTCCTTTGAAAGTTCCCAGATGGTGCTGCTTTTGCTTTCTCTGGTTTCACTCCAGTTACTGACTTGTTGAATGTTCTGAAAAGAAAATCACACTCTGTAGGAAGTGGCCAAATGATTCTGGAAGTTTGCATTGACTGGTAGTTTTGGAATTCATGCAAGATGTACAGTCCTATGTGCCTATAACACAACCCATTCTCCAAGAATTTCATAAATGCCTTTATTTTTATTTTCTTAATTTATCCCTTTATGTCTATCTGTCAGTGTGTGAATGGGTTTATGATCAAAGAACATTAGACTTTTTAGATTTTAATGAGATTGCCTTGATGTTTGTGGTCTGCTAAAGATACATTATTAGCAACAAATTGTTAACTTTTGATGAGGTAATAAACTTGGTGTCCAAGGTCTGTTACTTATAAAGTCTGTTTAGGAACAATTGTGCAAATTTGACTCTCATTGAATGTTTTAATTTCACTGTGTTATGAATCAAGCGATAGTGAGGCAGACTTGATTTGGCTTGCTATTAATGTGTTGTAACATTCCACACTGACACACCATGGCTGCCTGAAACATTGATTTTCCTGCTCCTCGGATGCTGCCTGACCTGCTGTGCTTTTCCAGCACCACACTCTTGACTCTAATCTCCAGCATCTGCAGTCCTCACTTTCTCCTGCAGTACATTTGGAAGATGTACTGCAGCAACTTGCTAGGTCTTCTTTAACAGCATTTCACCACTCACAATCATTACCACCTAAAAGATCAAGGCTACAAGTGTTTGAGAATACCACCACCTGCAGACTCAACTCCAAGTTACATAACAACCTGACTCAGAAATATATCACTGTTTCTTCATTAGCCCTGGGGGTCTTGTATGTCTCTACCTAACAGCACTGTGGAGAGACCTACTAAACAAAGGCTGGGGTAGACTGAGGAAAAAGAGCGGCATCACTTTTTTGAGGAAAATTTGGATGTGCATTGAACCCTAGCCTTGCCTGGCTTATTCAAAGTCCATGAACAAATAAAGAATATCAGAATTTCTTATTGTTGCCACACTTAAAGATATTGTAAGTACAGCTTTGTATTTTAGATTGTTGGTGGTAATATTTTCCTTTTGGGTAATCAAAAAATGTATAAATAAATGTTACCTTCAGTTTCCATCTGTCAGAGTGTACAGAAAAATATACAGGACACAGCATGTGGTCTGAGGAATACCGCAGGAGAAAGATTCTTCTGTTGCATACTATTTGCTACTTACTGGACATAAAATTGCAAACTTCAAATCAAAGATGAATCTATTTGTGAAAACCTCTTTTAGTTGTGAACATAAATAGAGAGTTAGGATAAATTGCGAAATGTAACAATAGATTAGTGGCACCTCAAACAAGTTTCTCAACGTCATTAGTCTTTTTCATCTAACACTCAATAGTTTAAGTATGAATAGGAGAGTCGATGCAGACTGTCTGAATAATGGTGAAAAGAAATCACAAAATCCTTGTAAATGCTTTGAGAAATTAGTTGTGAGTTCTTCAAATAGTATTCTACATTTGCTGTAATATTTTTAATTTATTTTCATGGCTTTCATATTCTCAAACACCAAAGACCTTCTCATTTCTAACTGAGTGAGCTTGGACTGACTAATGTTTAGGAAAAAGTGAGGACTGCAGATGCTGGAGATCAGACTCAAAAGCACAGCCAGTCAGGCAGCATCTGAGGAGCAGGAGAATGAACGTTTCAGGCATAAGCCCTTCATCTGGAATCATGACTAATTTTTAGCTTAAGTCTGAGTTGCATCAAATTTGTTGGGAAGATTTTCACATGAGACTAGCAAGTTTTCTTTTGCATCTGACCAAACTAACCTCATTAATTACCTAATCGGCTCCTATGGCATCTGGCACATTTAATTCTGGTCCCATTTTACCATATTCCATTCCCAGAACAACTCGCCATTTGAATTCAGCAGACTCCCAGAATTCATTGGCATCACTCATGCCCTTATCACCCTTTAAAGGCCTATTATTTACACAGACAAGTACTGACAGTCTGGAATTGCCCTGCATAGTTCCTGGTATTTGCCCTGCATGTGGCAGACAGAGGGAATTTGGCAGTATCCTGGAGATCCTGGTGGGTGACTGGTGCACAGGTGTGACTTCCTGTTCCTGCAGGACCAACAGTGGAGGAGGCTATACCAGACCATCCTAGACTGTTCCAGGATCAGTGCAGTCTCAGGTGTGTGGGGGAATGCATAGCTGTGTAGGAAAAAGGTCAATACCTTCTCCAATTCATCAGTGCAAGCTTCCATACTTACACCATCACTATAACTCTGCCTTTGTATGTCACCTCCCACCACAGTCTTGCTATAATGGTCTCACTTTTGCCTGCAATATTGTCCTGCATTCTCTGTCAGCCATCCCAACTTTTGACAACACTAACCCTGCAAGCCTTCTGCGCTGCCTGCTCACTTGATTAGGATGTCATGCCAACCTGCTGAAGCATAACATTCATACCGCCCACTTTGATGTCCCTTAACACATGAGTTTGTTTCATTTCAAGAAGTAGGTCGCACCCAATAGAGCTAAAAGACTCAACCCTCAGACTTAGAAGAGGAAGACAGTATGAAAATGATCAGGAATATATGTTCAGACACAGCAGATAAGATGACACTTATGAGAAGGGCGTGGTCAATGCAGGACTGATGGTGTTTTGCTTAAATGCTCACGGCAAATGAAAAAAAGTAATTGAGCTCATACGGCAGATTGAAATTGGCATGTACCAGGTTGAGGGTATCACGAGATGTGGCTGCGAAGGGATATAGCTGGAAACTAAATATCCAAGGATATACGTGCTACCAAAAAAAACAAGCAGATGGGCGGGGTTGCCTTTATAGTAAGATATTAATTTAAATTGATTAGTGAGCTTAAGATGAAGTAGCCATAATGTGATAGAATTCACTGTGCAGTTTGAGAGGGAGAAGCTAGAATCGAATGTCGTAATTGCATAAGGAGAACCACAAAACCATGAGTGAGAAGCAAGCCAGCATTGCTGGGTATGGGAGCCTTTTTGGGAAGATGGTGATACAGCAATGGCAGGAGGTTCCTGAGGTAATTGGGAGGCACAGCAGAAATTCATCCCGAAGAAGAAGAAACGTACTTCGGGGAGGTTGAGGCAGCCATGGCTGACAAACGAAGTCAGGGACAGCATAAAAACAAAAGTAAAAGGTATACAATTCTGTGAAGGTTAGTGGGAGGCCAGAGAATTGGAGAGCCTTTGAAAACCAGCAGAAGATACCTAAAGAGCAATCGGGTTTAGGGGGGCGGTGGATGAAATACAAGAGTTAGAGGAGTGAAAAATGGCTGATGTAACACCACTGTTTAAGAAGGGGGGGAGGCAGAAGACAGGAAACTATAGGCTGGCTGTCTTGACTTTGGTTGTTGGTAAAATTTTAAAGCCCATTATTAAGTATGAGATTACAGAGTCTTTGAAGTACATGGTAAAATAAAGCTTAGTCAGCACAGTTTTGTCAAGGGGAGATAATGCCTGACAAATCTGTTAGAATTCTTTGAGGAGGTAACGAGCAAATTAGACGAGAGAGTCAGTGGATCTGATTTATTTGAATCTCCAGAAGGCCTTTGACAAGGTGCCAAGCAGGAGGCTGCTAAATAAGTCAAGAGCCCATGGTGTTAAGGGTAAGGTGCTGGCAAGTATAAACTCGAAGAAGGCAGAAAGTAGGGATGAAGGAGTCTTTTTCAGGATGACAGCTGGTGACTAGAGGAGTCTGCAGAGGTCATTGATGGCACCACACCTATTCATGTGATACATTAAGGAACTGACAAAGGAATTGAGGACATTGTTGCTAAGTTTGCAGCAGACACAAAGGTAGGTAGAGGCACAAGTAGTGTTGAGGAAGCTGGGGAAACTGCAGAAGGACTTGGACAGACTAGGAGAGTGGGCAAAGAGTTAGTGGATTGAATACAATGTGGGAATGTGTAAGATTATGCAGTTTGGTGGGAAGAATAGAGGTGCAGATTATTTTCTAAATTGGGAAAGGCTTAGGAAATCTGAAACACAAAGTGACTTGGAGTCCTAGTTTAGGATTCTTTTAAGGTGAGGAATGCTGTGGAGGCCGAGTCATTGAGTGAATTTTTGGCAGAGGTGGATATGTTCTTGTTTGGCAGGGGGATCAATGGTTGCAAAGAGAAGGCAGGAGAATGGGATTAAGAAAAATGTCAGCCATGATTGAATGGCAGAGCAGACCCGATGGACTGAATGGACTAATTCTGTTTCTGTATCTCATGGTCTAATACAGATGCTGGGCCGCTCAACATTCAGTTCATTGCCCCTTATGTGGAGAGTATTCTAACTTTATTACCTTGAGTGGCTGGGAAACCCTGACTGAAGAATATTCCTCTTGACTTGGCTGTGCCCTGTTGACAACCTTGATATGCTTTCTGGCTTTGTGGATGTGCTAAATGATAAGGCAAGACAGAAATAATATGAACTTCAAATCTCTGTCTGAGAGAGGTAAAATGTACAAAGTTTAGGCAGGTATGCTGTGATCAACCAGGTAGGGTTAAACTGAGTGAGTGCTATGACAGAGAGTGAAGAGCTTGGACATGTAACTTGGCCCAATCCTTGAGCTGATCATTGCCAGCACAGCCTGGGATACAACCTTGAAGTGTCGAAGTATTCTTTAAGTGGATTGGAGATATCTCATGAGGCTTCTTGGAGTTTGGCACAAATCAGATGCCACTCTCTGTGGATGTGTGGTACATGTGGCCCATAGTCCTGCCCTTAGATATTGTTGCTCGATGTCCAACCTAGAGATCATTCAGAAGAAGTAGCAAGCTGAATCTGCAAAGTATCAATCTGGCTTGCTTTCATTGCTCAGACCATTGAGTGTAGGAATTGGGACATTACGTTGACGCTCCACAGGACGTTGGTGAGGTCACTTTTGGAGTACTGTGTAAATTTCTGGTTACCCTGTTGTACGAAAGATATTATGATATTGGAGAAGGTTCAGAAAAGGTTTACTAGGACATTGCCGGGACTGAGGTGTTTGAATTATAATGATAGGTGAGGTAGAATGATAGGATCGTAGAATTCCTACAGTGTGGAAAGAAGTCATTCAGCCAATTGAGTCTGCACTGACCCACCGAAGAGCATCCCATCAGACCAGACCCCACCTTATCTCCATAACCTCACATTTTACCATGGCTAGCCCACCTAGTCTGGACACTATGGACAATTTAGCATAGCCAATCCATCTAACCTGCACATCTTTGGACTGCAAGAGGAAACCAAAACACCTGGAGGAACCCCACGCAGACACAGGAAAAATGTGCAAACTACACACAGATGGTCACCCAACGTTAGTACTTCTTTCATTGGCACATAGGAGGTTGAAGGGTGACATTATAGATGTTTATAAAATTATGAGGGGCATAGATAAGGTGAATAGCAAAGGTCTTTTCTTAGAGTGGGTGAGTTCAATTAATGAAACATAAAACCTCCTTTTTCTTTCAGCTTGACTTATTGCATTCTCTGTCACCATGTCCTCTCTCCCCTTCCCACCCACATATTTTCAAGATAAGAGGAGAAAGCTTTAAAAGGGACCTGAGGGGCAACCTTTTCACACATAAGGTGGTTCATTTGTGGAATAAATTGATGTGTGGGGACAGTTACAACATTCCAAAGACATTTGGACAGATGCATGAATTGGAAAGGCATAGAGGGAAATGGGCCAAACACAGGCAAGTGGGACAAGTTGAGTTTAGGAAACTTGGTTGGCATGGATGAGTTGGACCGAAGGGTCTATTTCTGTGCTGTACAATTCTGCAAGTCTGTGGATTCCATGTTGAGCTTTTCTTTTGTATATAGCTTGTTTGGCAAGTTTACTGAATAGAAAGCAGGATATTAATGAAGTGAAAACAAAAAACACCGGAAATCACAGTGGGTCAGGCGTCGTTCATGGAGAGAGAGCAAGCTAACATTTCAAATCTAGATGACTTCATCAGAGCTGACATGAAGTGTGGAGGGGACAATGTTTATGCAATATTGGAATGTGAGAGGAGCAGAACAGGTGCGTCTAACTGTCAAGCTGGAAAGAACAGATGGTCCTACTGGAGTGGGCAGGAAGGGGAGAGAGGACATGGTGACAAATAATGTAACAAGTCAAGCTAAAAGATAAAGGAGGTTTTGAGTTTCATTAATTGACCTTCCGATAGCCGGATTTTACCCCCCAGCTGACAAAACCCACATTTGGAGGTTCAAATTACTGACAAAAGTACTGACAGTAATGAAAATTGTATTTGCAATAACCTTTTGGGAATGCTGACTCTAATGTCTCTTTACACAAGTATCAGGTTGTGACCTGGCACATTTTCTAGCTCAGGGATATTGGCTTCTATGGGGAATGGACTGGTAAGTTTAATGGTGTATGGAGCTGTAATTTCAAACTTACGAGTCCATTCTCACAGAAGCCAAGTCTTTTTTCTTGCCTTTCTTTTAGCTTTACCTGTTGCATTTTCTGTCACCGTGTCCTTTCTCCCCTTTCCCCACTCTGCCTGTTCTTTCCAGTCTGGCAATTGGACACACCATTGTTCTGCCACTCTCACATTCCAATATTGCATAAATGCTGCCTTCTCCACACTTCACATTAGCTCTGGTGAAGACTCAAAATGTTAGCTTCTTCTTTCTCCATGGATTCTGCCTGGCCCGCTGTGATTTCCAGCATCCTTTTTTTCAATCCAGATACTAGCATCTGCAGTAATTTATTCCCTTTTAATGAGGTGAATTGGGCTATCAACAAGGTACTTAACAAGCAATATTTCCCTTTAATTGGACACTCCTCACTGCCGAGGGAGAAATTCACTATACCACTTGTGAAAAGCTTACAAGATGGAGTGAGACATTCCCAATTTGAGATTGGCTTCACTGGGCTTCTCATCTGATTCTGCCACAGATCTGGCTTAGAGCTCACATCATTCAGTTTCCTATGAGATTCTACCCATTGTCCTTAACAATAAACAAGACATTTATAACCACAACCAATTTATGAAAAATGATATGTGGTTTCCACAATAAATTATCTTAATCGTAGAGGTGATTCTTAATACCTTGCATGATATGTATTCACTTTCACATGCTTGCTCATGAGATTTTTGATCAGTTAATAGTTGTGACTTTTGATTTGCAGACCTAAAATGTAGGAGGTTTTTTTTAATCATTACTTCATATCTCGACAGTCAAGTACATATGGTCATTCTATGTATTTCTCTAGTATGCTACAAGTTTCCATTAAGCACCAACTGGTTCAAATTGAAATATTTTGTAGCTCAGCCAACTATTAAGAAATCCTGTCAATTTTGAAGAATAGTTAGCCAGAGCCTTGCAAATCAAGGTAAGATATCGAAATTCAGTTGTCTATTGGTTGAGATTTTATGAAGACCTGACTTATGCATTTGAGAGGATTCTGAAGATCAGCCAGATGACAAATGCTTCTGTTAACTACACTTACACTTAAAACAGCTAGTAGCTGAATTGCAGCCTGATGGTGTGTAAAGAATTTCTATGTAATAGTCATTCAATACTGTTCAAGAGCTGCAAGTACGCTGGATTTTACCCTCCAGCTGACCAAACCCACATTTGGAGGTTCAAATTGGTGGTATATGGAGATGTAATTTCAAACTTACCAGTCCATTCCCCATAGAAGGCAATATCCCTGAGCTAGAAAATGTGCCAGATCACAACCTGATACTCGTGTAAAGAGACTTTAGAGTCAGCATTCCCAAAAGTTTATTGCAAATACAATTTTCATTACTGTCAGTACTTTTGTCAAGATCGAGCCACCACCTTGTTCTCTGAGCAACCTCTTTGTCTTGGGCTTGCTGCTCCAGTGAAGCTCACGCAAGCTGGAAGAACAGCATTTTCCACTTGGGGACCCTTCCTGAAGAAGGGCTTGTACCCGAAACGTCGATTCTCCTGTTCCTTGGATGCTGCCTGACCCGCTGCGCTTTTCCAGCAACACATTTTCTACTCTATAGCCTTCTATACTCAATATCAAGTGTAACAATTTTATGGCTTGAAGCACCTTCTCCGACGTCCTTTACACAGACACACACACACACACACAGACACACACACACCCTTGTTATCATATAGGGTGCTATTGCACACAACCCATTGTTAGCCTTGCCCAACTATCCTTCTCTGTCTTTGGGCTCTATCTCCACCTATCATTTACTCTTTATTCCCTCCCTGCCATCTATCTTCTGCATTAAAAAAACTGACAATAAAGTCTAAATTTAAAAGCTAAAAATCTAAAATCTAAAAAATAACTTGTTCCTAATTACTACCAGTTCTGAAGAAGGACCACTAGACTCGAAACTCGGATCCCTCTCCACAGATGGTGACAGCTGGCGATTTTTTCTAGCAATTTCTGTTTCCATTTTTTTTCTAGTTTGGCCTGTTCACTCCAATCCAAGAATGGGAAGTGTGTGTGTGTGCCATTTTTATAGATCAGATTTGTGGAGCCAAAAATCCTCCATCAGTGCGTACCTCACCTGGAGAAGAAACATAAATCCTAGGGGTGTGTTCTTTAACAGCCAACTTTCAAATGCAACAATGTTTCGACCATCAGCTACATGCTGTCACTTCTTGCCAGCCAAAGCCCAATCTTCAGGTCCATTATTCTGTGAGAGTACAGCTTTCAGAGTAAGTTGCCAGGTAGGCTGGTGTTGGGCCTGTTATTGGGCTTGTGATGGCAAGCACAATTTTCATGCATGATGTATTCCAAATGTGCACCTGGTGGTTCAGATTCCCACTCCCACTTACAACTCTGCAAATAAAAATTAAACTAAGTTGCTCTGTAGTGTCCAAGGAAGTGTGGGTTAGGTGAATTAGCCATACAAAAAGAAAAGTGCTGGGTAACAGGGTTAGGGTGAGGGGCAAGGTCTGGATGAGATTCCCTTTGGAGTGTCAGTGCTGGCTCGATGGGCTAAATGGCAGCTTTCTGCAGTGGAGGAATCATATGATTCTCTGTGAAAAGGCTGGTTTTCAATTATTGGGAGTTCATTACCAGAAACTGGCCTGACTCACGGTCTAAGTCAAATCCAACCCTGTGACCTGATTCAGGATTTTGAGAATATCTCCAGAATGTAGGCATTTAGATACTTTTTTGATTATTCTAACCAACTTGATTTACTGGGGTTGAGTGGCCTTCTATCAAGCAGAAAGACAGACGGAAACATAATCTGATTTTCTTCTTTCTTAACTTGGGCAAGGACTAGATCTTCATTGCTCAGATTGCATTAGGATTTGTGAGTGAAAAATCATTGCTTGACTCCATTATGCATTAGAGTTTCAGGGTGCTCTATTGTGCTGCCAATTATTTGTAGTATTTTCAATTTACTGCAAATAATAAAAGACACATCTTAATTAAGAGAATGCTTTCAAATTACTTCTCAGAAACTGTTGAGTAAAACACAACTGTACTAAATGTATAACTATATTGGCGTTTAATGATCAGCCCAAAATATCCAACTATGAACAGGGTGATTTCCTGCAGATATGTATTAGGTGATTGCAGCACAGTGTTTTTCTTAGAACCACTAATCTTCCTCTGTTAGATGTATGTTCAATTTGAAATTTTGAGAAGTATTTCCTCTAGTCTATTGTTAAGCTCAATACAAATGAGAAAATAAATTTAAAAAATGATTACACACTGCAAATCACAAAAATCTGAATTACAGATATGAAATTCTTGAAAAGAACCTCTTAACAGAACTGTTGGATAATTAAATATTTCAGATAGACTGGGGGAAAAAACAAGAGGGAGGAATTCTTCAATCCGCTATGATTCAGTTCATTATCTTACTGAAGTTCATTTTGAAGTTGCTTGCCAGATGATTCATATATTAGAATACAGGGCAGAATTTTACATGGGGCTTGCAAAAATTCATTCATTTCAGATTTATCATAGAATACTGAGCTAATGACCACTACTTTTTGTGAAGATGTGTCCTGTTCTTTGACCACCCTCTGCCTCAAGAGGAGTATCATACTTGTCTCTTGAGTGGCCTGGCTCTCATTGAAAATAAAACAAAGAACTGTGAATACTGGAGATATGAAACAAAAATAGAAATTGCTTGAGAAACTCAGCATGAGAAGCATTTAAAACCCAACTCAGAACTAGCTGAAAGATTTTGTTCTACCCTATCAACTCATTTCAGAATCCTAAGAGTCTCCGTTCCTCAAACTTTTAAAATTATTTTTGTACCTGGCCACTACAAACATTGATTTGTGTACATGGATCCCTTAAACTCTTGGAACATGTTGCCACATTTTTAGATCGAAAAATGTTGGGGTTATTCATTTTTGGTCCAAAAGGGTGACTTCACTCGTCACTGATTTGAAGTCAAGCTGCCATAAGTTTCATCCGTTTACTTGTGATGTTTGTACATTGCAGTACCATTATGAGATAAAAAGAAAAGATCAGTAAAATATTAGAAAAAACTACTGGATTGTTTGAAGTTACATAATTTTCAAAGGTCGAACTTGATTTTACATTAGTAAGACAGAAGCAGTATAGTACTGAACAATTTAATGTGTGGACTTCAGCGGTTCAAGAAGGCAGCTCACTATGACCTTCTCAAGGGTAACGAGGAATGCTGACCCAGCTAGTGTCACACAATCTTATGAATGATTTCAAGCAATTGAAGGCAATTTCTGACTTATTCCTTTAGGAAGTTTTACCTATTCCATTTATAACAATGGCATGTGTTGTGCTTGCGAATATGACTAATTGCTCCGAAAAATATCAGTCTCCATCATCAAGATATAGGACAAACTGCTGTCAATCTGATTAAATGGGACTGACTTAGGGCAGGAGCTACTCCCAAATAGGGATAGCAGTCCCAGTCTGCTCCCAGCATGATATCATGGTGAGGTAGTGGGAGTTCAGATAGGTGCACTGATACCTGACTTTTCAGAAAAGGAGGTGGAGAATATGATTTGTGAAAAATCCAACCTCAGGTTATAGAAGGAGATATTCAGAATGATGACAAAAAGCCGGGTCAAAGTGGAATATTTTTAGAAGTGTGTTAATGAAGGAAAGAATGGTTACCACACAGAAAGATTCAGGATAAATATGATGGTTTCTGTCTAGTGTGATCATATCCAAAATGTTAATTATTTCTTCTTTCTTCATGTCCAAAAAGATCTGACATATATTTCCAGCCTTTCTTTTCTTACCTTGCTCTATTGCAGTACAAATGCTTCATAGTTATTTTGTTGCAAGGATTGAGGATCTTTTTATGAAGTTGAAATTGTATTACTGTGCAGTTCTCCAAAGACTTGACAACAAGAGTATTACATGGTCACTTGTGTAAACACAATGTACTTTTCAATTTGGATTTTCATTTCATTCTGGTTCCACTAGGTCAGATCTTCTTTTCATTTTATAGAAACTGGGACACCAGTTTGGTGCATTTTAAATAAATTCTCTTGAGTAGTCAGGCTAGAACAGTTTAAAACAAAATGCCAGGAAAACAAAGAACATTAAAACATTGATGAATATTAAATCTCAACACTTGTCACATCTTTTCATAAAATAATATGGAAAATAGTCTAAAAATATTTTCTAAATTTGTACTGCGCCAAGTTTGATTGAACTTATACCAAGTAAGTAACAGACGTAGCAAGGTCATATCAAGGTTGTAGAAAAAGAGAGAGAGAGAGAGCCAAGTATGACTTTAAAAAACAATTACGTACCTTATATACATAAGAACTAGGAACAGGAGTAGGCAATTCAGCTCCTCGAGACTGTATTGTATAGTGACACAATCATGACTTCAAATCCACCTTCCTGCAAACTCACTATTATCCTTCAACCCTTATGAATTAAAGATCTGCCTATGTCCTCCTAAAATTTATTGTATGTCCCAACATCAGGAGTGAATTCCACTGATTCATGGCCGTTTAGGAGAAGTAATTTCTCCTCATCTCTGTTTTAAACTGCTACCCCTTATCCTAAAGCTATGATCTCTCATTTGAGATTTTCCCACAAGAGGAAATATCCTCTCTACATCTACTTTGTCAATCCCGTTTAGCACCTTATGTACCTTAATTAGATCACCTTTTATTCCTCTAAACTCCAGTGAGTATAAGCCTAAACTGGATAATCTCTCTTCATAAGACAATCCCCTTACCTCTGAAACTAATTTTCTATGAACTGCCTCCAATGCAAGTACATCCCTCAACTAATGGGATCAAAACTGTATGCATTACTCCAGGGATGGTCTCGTTAATGCCATGTACAGGTGTAGCAACATTTCCCTAACTTCGATACTCCACTCCTTTAGCAATAAATGCCATAATTCGATTTGCCTTCCTTAATACCTGCTGTACCTGCATACTAGTTTTCTGCAATTCTTGCACAAGAACACCCAGAGCCCTCTGCTGAATCATTTTGAATTTTATCAGCATTTATGTAATATCTTGTCTTTCTATTCTTCTGACCAAAATGAATAACCTCACATTTATCCTCCTTAAACTCTATTTTGGGCCATTCAGCAAACATGTGAATGTCCATCCAAATTTCTTGCTTCTTCCTATCAACTTACTTTCCCATCTATTTTAGCGTCATCTGCAAATTTGGCTGTAGTACCTTCTCTCCTTGAAACCAAGTCATTAATATAGATTGACAATAGTTGTGGAAAGAGGTAAGAAATCTGTGTAATCCCACTAGTTACAACTTGACATCAAGAAAAAGAACCATTTATCCCAAATCTCTGCTTGCTGTTGGTTGACCAATCCTGAAGAAGCGTCCTGCCCGATACGTAGACTCTCTTGTTCCTCAGATCCTGCCTGCCCTGCAGTGCCTTCCCCAGTGCCATGCTTTCTCAAATCTGACAGTCCAGCATAAACAGTCTCCCAGTCCCCTATCCAACATAATAAATTACACCTAGTCCCATGAGATCTTGCTTTATGCATTAATCTGTTGTACGATACCTTAACAAATACCTCTGGTAGTTCAGGTGTCCAACATCTACATGATCTCTACTACTCACTTTGTTTGTTACAACCTCAAATAACTCTAACAAATTAGTCAAACACAATTCATTTTTCATAAAACAATGCTGACTCTGGATTGTGTTTTGATTTTCAAAATGTCCTGTTACTACTTCCTTAACAATGGATTTGAACAATTTCCCAATGGCAGATTTTAAACTAACTGGTTTATAATTTCCTACTTTCTGCCTCCCTTTCTTTTCATATCCACTAGAATGTTTCCCATACTCAGGGAAATTTAGAATGTCATAACTAGAGCATCCACTAGCTCTGCAACCGGATGTATGTCCCATCGAGCTCTGGGAATTGTCTTCCTTCAATCCTAATAGTTTGCTTAGTACTTTTTCCCCATGATAATTATTATTTTAAGTTCCTTCCTTTCTATAACCCTGCATTATCTGTTACTATTTGAATGCTACTATGAAAACTGAGACAAAATATCAATTTAGTATCTACACCATTTCTGCGTTCCCCAGTATTCATTTAGGTTAAGTGTGTAGGCAAGGATCTGGCAGATGGAGTATAATGTTGGCATATGGGAGGTCATCCATGTTGGCAGAAATAGCAACAAAATGTACTGTTATTTTAATGTTGAAAAATTGCAACTTGCTGTTGTGCAGAGATACCTGGGTGTCCTTGTGCATGAATTACAAAAAATTGATTTGCAGGTGCAGCAAGTAATTATGAAGGCAAGCGGAAAAAAGTCCTCCATTGCTAGAGGGATGTAGGTTAAAAACAGGGAGGTTATGCTCCAGCTGTATCGAGTGCTGTGTACAGTTTTGGTCTTCTTACTTGAGAAAGGATGTACTGGAATGGGCGGGGGTGTAGAGGAGGTTCACAAGGTTGATCCTGGAATTGAAATGGTTGGTTTATGAGAAGAGATTGAACAGACTGGGATTAAATTCGAACAATTATAGAAGAATGAGGAGGGAACTTACAGAAATGTGTAACATTACGAAGGGAATAGATAAGTAGAAGCAGGAAGGTTGTTTTCACTGGTGAATGAAACTAGAACTTGTGGGCACAGCCTGAAAATAAGGGGGAGCACATTAGGATTGAGTTGAGGAGGAACCTCCCCAAAGTGAAAAATCACACAACACTCGGTTATAGTCCAACAGATTTATTTGGAAGCACTAGCTTTCAGAGTGCTGCTCTTTCATCAGGTGGTTGTGGAGTATAAAATCATAAGACACAGAATTGATAGCAAAAGTGTACAATGTGATGTAACTGAAATTATATATTGAAAAAAGACCTGGATTGGTTGTTAAGTCTCTCATCTTTTAGAATGACCATGTTGGTTTCAGTTCTTTCATATGCAAATCCCAGAACTTTTTTAAAGTTAAATTCTCAAGTGAACTTTAACAATAGGTGCCATGTCGGCCCATAATTTCAATTACATCACACAGTAAACCTTTGCTATAAACTCTGTGTCTGACAATTTTATCCTCCACAGCCACCTGATGAAGGAGCAGCACTCCAAAAGCTAGTGCTTCCAAATAAACCTGTTGGACTATAACCTGGTGCTCTATGATTTTTAACTTTGTTCACACCAGCCCATCACCGGCACCTCCAAATCACTCCCCCAAGGGTTGTGATTCTGTGGAATTCCCTGCCTAGTGGAGCAGTTGAGGCTACCTCATTGAAGGTGAAGATAAGATTTTTGACCATTAAAGGAATTAAGGGTGGGCGGATAAGTGGAGCTAAGTCCATGAGAAGATCATGAACTTAGAGTCATAGAGTCATAGAGATGTACAGCATGGAAACAGACCCTTCGGTCCAACTTGTCCATGTCGACCAGATATCTCAACACAATGTAGTCCCACCTGCCAGCACCTAGCCCATATCCCTCCAAACCCTTCCTATTCGTATACCCATCCAGATGCCTTTTAAACATTGCAATTGTACCAGCCTCCACCACTTCCTCTGGCAGCTCATTCCATACACCTACCATTCTCTGCATGAAAAGGTTACCCCTTATGTCTCTTTTATATCTTTCCCCTCTCATCCTAAACCTATGCCCTCTAGTTCTGGACTCCCCCACCCCAGGGAAAAGACTTTGTCTATTTGTCCTATCCATGCCCCTCATAATTTTATAAACCTCTATAAGTTCACCCCTCAGCCTTGAAGGTTCCAGGGAAAACAGCCCCAGCCTATTCAGCCTCTTCCTATAGCTCAAATCCTCTCATCCTGGCAACATCCTTGTCAATCTTTTCTGAACCTTTCAAGTTTCACAACATCCTTCCAATAGGAAGGAGACGAGAATTGTATGCAAAATTGCAAAAATGATCTAACCAATGTCCTGTATAGCTGCAACATGACCTCTCAACACCTGTACTCAATACTCTAACCAATAAAGGAAAATATACCAAACGTCCTCTTCACTATCCTGTCTACCTGCGACTCCACTTTCAAGGAGCTATGAACCTGCACTCCAAGGTCTCTTTGTTCAGCAACACTCCCTAGGACCTTACCGTTAAGTGTATGAGCCCTGCTAAGGCTTGATGGATGGAATCCTGCTTCTATTTCTTATGTTCTTATGTCTCATCCACCAATAGACCAACATTCACTTTAGCTATTCTCTTCCCTTTTATATACTTATAAAAGCTTTAGCTCTCCCTTTTTCTATTTTCGACTTGTTTTCTTTCATAATTTATCTTTTTAAAATTATTTTTTAAGTATCCCTTTATTGATCTTTAAAAGTTTCCAATTTTCCACTGTCATTGGCTGTTGCAATATGATATAACTTACTTTTCGTCTTTGTTATTTTAACGTCCTTGCTTAGCCGTAGACATTTTATCCTCCTTGCAATTTTCTCCTTCATTGGATTATATTTTAGTTGGAGGAAATTGAATACCTCCTTAAACATCAGCCACTGATCATCAGCTGTCCTACCATTTAGTCTTCTTTCCCAGTCCGCTCGGGCCAAGTCTGTCCTCGTCCTGATGTAATTGCCTTTGTTTTACTCCAGAGTGCTAGAGTGGGACCCCAGTTTCTTGTCCTCAAAATGAATTTGAAATTCTCACATGATATGATCAGTGTTCCCTCGGGGATCTTTTTATGTGGACACCATTAATTAATCCTAGCTCATTACACAACTCCAAATCCAGATTGGACTGCTCCCTGTTTGGTTCCCCAACATATTGCTCCAAGAAACAATTTCTAATCCTGCACTGAACTCCTCTTAAAGATACACTTGGCAGTTTATTGATCCAGTCTATATGCATATTAAAATCACTCATCATTATTGTCAAACCTTTTTAACAAGCTTGTGGTACTTCCTGGTTGATACTGTGCCCCACTGCAGAACTACTGTATGGAGACCGATAGATTACTCCCACCAGGGACTACTTTCCTTTGCTATTTCTTGGTTGTACCCAGACTGATTCTCTGTATTGATCAATAGGTCTGATATCATTTCTCAGGGTAGCAATCATCTTTTCTTTTATTAATAAAGCTACACCACCTCTTTTTCCTTCTTGCCTGAAAAATGGGTAGGAGTGAGCATTCTTAGAAGCTTGCAGCCCTGGAGTTCTCATTCTGAGTGAGTTCCTGGATGTCAGGAGGCATCATGGATGATGTGTGTTCATCATTAACATATTGGAACTTTACTGTAACCCTACAACCAGTGAGTCATCATTGTAGCCAAATGAAACTTCCTTGGCAAGCACTGGAACATGTACACTGTCAACATATTGATAACTGATCAACAAATTTGTCAATGTACTAAGATTTAACAGGAATGAGTGAATAATATTCGAATATTTGGACCAAGACTTCATAAAAAGCAGCGAGAGTATACAAATGTAAATACGTTACAGAAAATTAAAGTTTGATGCTCCAATGAAAGACAAATTTGTAGAATAATATTGTAGTTGAATTCCTAACAGTTACCTTTAGATTTTGCATCAATTTAATGGAATTCTTTTAATTTTGCTATTATTATTCAATTTTTCCACATCATTTTTCTTGAAGCTGACCATTTTACTAAATCTGCCTTTCAAAAGAGTAAATGTAAATTGGATTAATATCCTAGCCTCTTTTATAGGACTTTTCCAGATTAGACATATGCCTCTGATCATTCCTCTTAAGTATGAGAGTGACAAACTTTACAGGAGCTTGAATGGGCCTGAAGAATTGTTGCAATTCTCTCTGAAGAAAAGGAACCATCTAAAAATATTACCATACTCCAGATCAACCTTCAAACAAATTTCAGCCAAGTTATTACAGTTGGATATTATAAGGGTCTGGGTAACTCTCCCCAATGTTGTACTTGTCCACTGGAGTGTATATGAAAATGGATTCTTGCATTTGGATATAGAAGACTGTATGAGACAATACGTTATATAAAAGTTCTTTAAAAAAAACTGAACATGCCATGCACATTTGATGCAAAGTTAATTACAACATTAATAGTTCTAAGATAAGAAAGAGTAATCTTGTTTCTAATAGAGAATCTACATTTATTTAATGTTACAGAAGGTTATTTAAAAGATATCCATTATCAGTTGAAGGAGCATCACCTTAAATCTTTGAGGAGAAAATTGCAGAGCTTAGTGAGATAATTCTATCCCAATTAAAGGGAGAAGTATCATAGCTATAACACAGTGGCAGTACATTTATCATGAGAGATGTTGGAATGAATCCAAAGAATCTGAAAAACCTGTGAGATTCCAATTGTTATTCCTTTATAACGATCTAATCAATAAGAAACATTTGAGCACACATGCTGGTCAACATTCTTTGTATTAATCGGCATGATTTGTGAATCAATATCATGCAGGATGCTGTTGGTATATTTTTCTTTATTCCTTTAGAAGCAGACATCATGAACCCAGTGTTTAATCCTTTAATTTCTGAATCATATTCATTGAATTAACCTATTAGAACTCCTGATCACCCCTTATTATAGCTGGATTATTTCACAAATATGATCTTGGGCCTGGGCCCATTAGTACAATCGACTTATGCCTAAAGCAAGAGGCCTCAGGCCTGATGGAAACTGTTTCTGGACCTCATTGACATACATGATATGAACTTTGGGTTGTGTCTGAATTAACTGAAGACATCAAAGACAATCCCACTTGCATTCTCAGCACCTGTCCTTACTCCAGGAAGACATTTGGGTTTGGCTAGACAGTAGACACAAGACCCTGTCTTGCAAAGCATTAAACAAACTCTTATTCTTTAAAGAAAAGAGTTATTAAGCAAGGGGGTTGACAATTCTCGAGGTGGATTCAGGTTACAATTGGATCAGTGATGATCTTATTGAATGGAGGGATGGTTAAGAGTTGTTCCTGGGATGGTGGGATTGTCCTATGAAGACAGATGAGGGAAACTGGGCCCATATCTTCGAGAATTTTGAAAAATGAGAGTTACCATCATTGAAGCCTACAAAATACCTATAAGGGATAAACAGGGTAGATGCACCTAAGTTGATTTCCATGGTTATGGAATCTTGATCCACAGGCACAGTTTGAAAAAAAGGGGGACATTACTTAGGTCTGAGATGAGGCGAATTTTTTTTACTAAAATTTTCTACCACAAAGGAATGTAGAAGCTCAGTCTTTAACAATGCTTAAGTTAGCAACAAATGGATTTCTGATTACAAATGGTGTAAAGAATTATGGGATTGTGTCGATAAAAGGCATTGAAGTGTTCAATCAGCCATGATTCATATTGAATAGTGGAGCAAGCTCAACAGGCTGAATGATCTACTCTAATGCCTATGTTCCTAAGAGATTTGATATTAAAATCTCAAGTTGCTTTTTTTAATGTAACCCAATGTTGATTGATAAATGATGTAAAAAAACTTAACACTAGCTTCTTTTATCATATTGCAGATTATACTTTGGTTACACTTAATCCTATAGTTTACATATGGCTATCAGAAGGGATTCAGAGTCAATGGTAAAAGATCCTCGATATCCGCACATTTCTTCCTCCACTTAATTTTCTTCTGGATTTCTTTCAAAATTAAAATTAATTAACATTTTCACAAGGAAAATAATTGGATCCCATGATTTTAAATTAATTATTTTTGATTATCAGAGAGTGAATGCTGTTACGGTTATGAAGTTTATATAATGTGTCGTGTTGCTGTATCCAAAGTTTTGGGTAATATATGGAAAGAGCTGGAGTTGTAGTAAAACTGGTAATGACAAATTTTTGGAGTGATGGGTCCAAATCCAATCATGGCACATGGTAAAATTTGAGTTCAATAAAAACGCAAAGAATAAAAAAGTAATTGATAATCAAATCGGGATTTCTTGCAAGTGGCAGAGTTGCTCTTGGCAGTCTTAAAGGAAATCTTGAAACCAAAGGTTTGATTTGGCAAGTGAAATGGCAATCAGCTTGCCTGACAGAGTTAAAAAGGGACAGATAATTAAAGGTAGTAGGATGGGGATTTGGGTTTAAAGGAAATGCAAAAGAGATTGAATACTTCAGGTAGTGATGTGTCAGAAAGAGCGATACACAGTTATGGTTAAAACAACTTAAGTAAGAAGAGAAAATGAAGTAAACTGGAGATAGAATTTCAAAAGGGTAAAAAAAATTCGAAAAAAGATGACAATGGAAATAAAAAGACAGGAAATAGAAACGAGAAGATTGGAATTAGAAGCACAAAGGAAAGATAAAGTGAGAGAACAGGATTAGAATGATGCTGGTGAAACAGGAGACATCAGATGCTGATTTATGCTTTAGTGGATGGAGTATCTGAGTCATGATTTAAAGTTCATTAAAAAATGTTTAAGATTGTACACACTCTACTAAACTTTGAGGAAAAGGGATGTGGAGATGTTCTTCATTCATTTGAGAGAATGGCAAGGCAAATAAATTGGGCAAAAGAGGACTAGATATTGCTCGTGCAGAACAAGGAAACTACATTGGCTGCATGTAGGCAGATTCTGGAATTTAAGGAGGCAGCTTGGCTGAACCTATGTTGAATTCAGAAGGGTTAAATGAAGTAATTTTAACACGTGAATTAGAGTATTCAAAGGTGAAACCACATATGAAGCTCTCAGGTTATTTTGTCACAGAAATTTCAAGCTCACTACATTCTGAAAATAAGAACTTATATTGAGGACCAAAGGGTTGCAAATGGTAGACAGATGGCAGTAATGGCTGGCAAGTATGTGTTAATCCAGAAAATTAGACCTTTTTCCTGTCACCCTCATAAATTTAAAAAAAAACATGCAAATGATAGTGTGAAACGAAAGCAAGCAGCAAATGTAAGGACTGGTTAGCTGGGAATGCCCCAAGGTCTCCTCCTTAGATCAGGAAAGAAACAATGGAAGAACATAAGAACTAGGAGCAGAAGTCAGCAATTCATCCCCTCGAGCCTACTCCACCATTTGATATTACCATGGCTGATCTCATTTTGGCTGCAACTCACATTGCTGCCCACTCTCCTACAATCTGTTGCTCATTAAAATTCTGTTTATCTCCTCCTTAAATTTACTTAATGTCGTCTGCACTCTCGTTAATGAATTCCATAGATTGATGACCGTTGAGAAAATGAGATTTGAAGATTGGTGTTAGCTCTTCAACACTTTAAAGTTTATGTCTGACATGGGAAACAGGGACACACTAATTTACACTAATCATAATCCACTAGCCTTCACTGAGAAATTTAAATATCAGATAGTGCCTTTTGTTGCAACCATTTAATGCAAAAATTGTTCATATTAATGGAAAATAAAATAAAATAATGGATACATTATCCCAAATGTAAAGTATAAGAATAAGTTAAAATTTAAGAATATCAAAGATTGTGCAAGTTAAGAATAATGAATTGATGTAAGTCCTGTTTTAAAGTTGTGTATTACATTTCTCTTAGAACAATTGTCATAAAAATGTGTCCAGTTCACTAATGTCCTTTTGTTAGGGAAATCTGGTGTCCTTACCTAGTCTGGTCTACGTGAGACTCCAGGCCCACAGCAGTATGGTTACTTCTAAACTGCTATTTGAAATGGTTTAGCAAAACACTCAGTTACATCAAAATGAAACCAGATGCACTACCTGGCTTTGACATAGGTAGAATATGACAATGGCAAACCTAGCCCTGTTGACCTAGTAAACTTCTATGAATATATGGGGCCTTGTGCCAAAATTAGTTGTACCATGGACTAGTCAAACACCAACCTGACCTAATCATACTTATAGAATTACACCTCAGGACACTTATATCTCATGAAAATATCCCAACCAATTACCATTCCTGCCTGTATCCTGTCCCATGGGAAGCGCAGAGCCAGTAGAAGACCAACACAATGGTATACAGTTGGGAGAGATTGGACCTGGGAGTCCTCAACATTGATGCTGAACATCATGAAATTTCATATCATCAGGTCAAACATGGGTATGGATGCCTCCTGATGATTATCATCTCGTGCCTCTCTCAACCGATGAATCAGTCATATTGTACACCACTTGGAGGAGGTCTCTCTTGTCTAATTAACTAATTTTTAGCTATAGATTTTTCTGGACCCATGATTATTTTGCTGTTGTATAGTGTAAACTCAGAAAACAAGATACTTTTTCATCACAAGAACTCCAAAATCATCAAGTATAAAGACATATTTAGTTGGAGATTGAGACATGATGACAGCAACCAGGCTTGGGTTTCCAGACCGTGGGACATTAACATGAAAAAGCTATCAGTCATCCTTCAGGACCATTGATATAGACAATCCCAGTAAAAGAAAATCAGATATACAAACAGGAATAGCACTGACAAGATCATGCTTCAATATTTAATCATCTGGGACATTAAAATGTTATTTTCTATATGTTTAGATAAATATCATTGCAGCTAAATCCTGAACTATTTTAACATTGTAAATCACAGAATGATGTCAAATGAAATGTCATAAAAATGATTGCATTAATCTGCACAAAAGTATGTTCTATTATATATATTTTATGTGAATGTCGGATATGCTGGTCATTAATGCACATTATATTGCAAAAATTGGGTATATGAATATTTATAAATCACTCAGTGATTTTCATGCTGTAATTCTTTATGAGATTAGTGTATGCAGTGCCTTCAGCAATTGTAGGATCCTCCGTTTTTTAGATAAATGCTGTTTTGTCAGAATCAATTTTGGGGTAAGCGTAACATAAATAAAATTATCAAAATCATGAAAGAGGCTTAATTCTATACATAACTCATTTTGCAGGTCATATGATTAGGATACTTTGGTGAAATGGTAGTGTAGGGGTGTTGGGAGTTCAATGTGGTTCCGATGGATGTTTTTTTAAGGGAAAAATGAACTTGCCAGCAGTTGGGAATGGAAGTAACTGATGGAAAATCTAAGCAAGTGGGCTCAATGGAATCAAAACAAATCAATTTTCTCATCAAGATTTATGCTTACCTCCATTTGACTCCTGGTTTACCAGAAAGAGACTTTATCCCCTCACTACAAGTGATGCTATGTTGAACTTTACATCCTCAACATGACGATAAACTAAATATGTGGAAACAAATTATGCTACAGAGCAAGTTAACATGTGGGAGAGTGCAAACATTTCATATAATACAACTTTTTTTTCAAGATATCAATGAATATTATTTAAATAGAGAAAGACTGCAGAAGGCTACAAAACAGAGAGATTTAGGAGTCATTGTCCATAAATCACAAAAAACAGGTATCTACGTTTCGCAGGCAATAGCAAAGGCATATGGAAGGTTGGCTTTTATTTCAAAAGGATTATAAAATTAGAAAGAGTTTGTTAAAACAATGCAAGGCACTAGTCAGAACTAGCTGAAATGTTGATTTGGGCCTTACCTAAGGAAAGATATATTGGCATTGGAGACAGTTCAGAGAAGGTTTATGAGGTTGATACCGGGTATGTAGGGCAAGTCTTGGGAGGAAAGGATGATGTTATGGACTAGCCCAAACACCCTTCACATCTAACAAAGAGATAACCTACACACAAACTTTTATCTTATTTAAAGGAAAATGTAAGGTGCTGAATTCCAGGTATAATTCGATTGGTCAGACTATTCGACTTTAAGCAAAACACACTTTTATCTTATATCCAATTAAATACAAGCAAAAGAAAGAAGAATTGTATAACAATTGGAAAACTTAACGGAATATTAGATTATTTAACTACTAAACAGCAACTGTTCCAATATAGTAACCTCCCATATATACACCCTTGGCAAAGGCAAATTCAGTGAAATAGATTGTCTCACCTGCAGTGTTTCTCCAGTCCAGGAGATAAGAACCCCAGAGAGAGAGCTCTAGCTTCTTGCTGTGGCAGAGAAATATGGATCGCAGCTTCTACCGCCAACTTCAAAACCCAACAACCAAAAGCTAAATTAAAACCTTGATTCTGTGGAAGCCTGACTCCACCCAGTCATGCTACTTTTATTGTCCTAACTTTAAAAAAAGACCCAGGGCCTCACAACCCACTTACTTAATTGGCTTGGAAGAGATAACTTGGACCCTCTGGTTCAAATCATCTCTTCAAAAAAATCTCCAGGACAAAATATACCTCTTTAAAGCCATAGTATAATCACAATGAATACTTGGGCCTTACGCACTGGAATTTTGAAGAATATGATACATCCTTATTGAAACATACAGGATTCTTACACATCTTGACAGGGAGGTTGTTTCCCTTTGTTGGAGAGTCGATCACCAAAACACATCATCTCAAAATAGAAGCTTGCACATTTCGTACAGAGATGAGGAAAATGTTTGTTTTCTCTGAGGCTCTGTGAAATTCTTTACTGCTGAGGCATGTAGAAGTTGGATCATTAAGTAGACTTGAGGCTGAAATAAGCAGATTTTTAATCAGTAAGGGAATCGAGAGTTATAGGCAAAGACAAGAAAGTGGAGTTGAGGATTGGCAGATCTCATTGAATGGCGTAGCAGACTCGATGGGCTGAATGATGTCGTTGTGCTCCTACGTCTTATGTTCTTAAGTCTACCACAGTCAAAAATTTTCTCTTTTGTCTTCAATCTGACTTTGCTGTAAAGAAATGATCAATTACTGGGCTTTGAACTCACCCACTCTGAATATAGTGCACATATCATTGTCAATCTCTTACAACCACTATTTTTTGAAAACGTATGTAATTCAGAAGAGTAATTTGAGATATAAATGCAAGTGATGCTATAAGCCTGTAAGTACAATTGTTAGCATCTGGAATTGGTATTTGCAAGGTCAGAAGTGTTGCCTAGGTACAACATGTATTTTGACTTGACTTTATTGTGTAAGGTGTTTCAGCAGCAGTATTTGCAACTGAATATTTGCAGCCAATCATCCCAAAGTTCTGGATTCTTTGTTCTCTAAAATTTAAAATGCAATGAGACCCAGATGGCTCATTTTTTCCTAAATAAAAAAAAACTAAAAAAGCTGCAGATACTGGAATTCAGAACCAAAAGCAGAACTTGCTGAAAAGTCTCAGTAGATCTGCCAGTATCTGTGGAGAGAAATCAGAGTTAACATTTTGGGCCCACTGACTCTTCATCTGAACTGATGGTAGCTAGAAAAAGGTTGGTATTTGTACAGAAGATAGTGTGGGGAGGGAGGAGTGTATACGGTAGATGGAAATGGAGAGAGAAAAACTGTTAGACAGACAAAAGAGTAGTTAAAGGTTAGTCTGGGGGAATGAATTGCTGGCTATTAGTAGCTGATAATGGATTGTGTGTGGTAGCAGCCCACGTGATGACAAGGCCTTGTGTGTGGGGGTATTGGGGTAAGAACTTGGCTTCAAGCCCGACTAATAGCCCCCATTAGCAGTAAATTTATGAAACTCTTTGTGCATTTGGACGCAGGCTGAGCTTGGGTTTCACCGAGATAATAGCAGAGTGACAAAACTTGTCTAATGTCTAATTGTGATTTACTCTTCACCAAGTACTTCTTGCTGTGTGTTGCTAGCCAAATTGCCACTTGTTTTACTTTGTTTTCAGCAAATTTTAGCCTTTTGTGACTGCAGTATTACTTGATTGGACTGTTTCAACAAAAATCGACATGAAATTAATCAACGCTCAGTAAAACTGAATGAGAACCTTAACAACATCGCAGCAAAGCAAGTTTGTTGGTGTTCTGACTTTGTTATCATGGCAGGGCACTTCTCAAAGGAATTTGAAATTCAGGCATATATCCCGTGTGCGTTTCTGATCACTTATATTGATGGGGGTTAGTTAGCTCATTTGGCTGGTTGGTTTATGTTGCAGAGTGATGCCAACACAATCCTATACCAGCTGATATTACCATGAGTGACTCTCCTCCTCATTATCTCCCCTCACCTGAGGCGTGGTGACCATTAGTTAAGCCATCACTAGTTACCTCTCTCTAACAGAGAGTAGTACTTTGCTGCTTTACCTTACTTTATTAACGTTTGAAAATTACATGCTGTGCTAACTTGAAGAACTGTTACAATGAACATACAAGATTCTCAGACGTGCTAATGAGCTAACATCAGATGTTTGATACGTCAAGCAGCATGACAAATAAGAATGATGTGCGTAATTTTAAAATTGCCTCTCTCAAACCTAAAAATATCTCTTTGCAATTGAACATGTTAATCCAACTTCCAGTTCAGATGAAGCATAACTTCCTCAAGCCATATGTTGGGAATATTAAAAAAAGCTTTGGGTGAAATTTTAACTGTGCTATGCAGTTCCTGGCAGTGGAACATACAATGGATGCCATGTACTACAATGGAATCTTTTTACAAACTGAACACCAGAGCAAACAGAGGAATTCAAAATAATTGTGGCTGTTTTCCCTGGACTGTTGGAGGCTGAGGGGTGACCTTATAGAGGTTTATAAATTCATGAGGGGCATGGATAGGATAAAAAGACAAAGTCTTTTCCCTGGGGTGAGGAGTCCAGAACTAGAGAGCACAGGTTTAGGGTGAGAAGAGAAAGATATAAAAGAGATCTAAGGGGCAATTTCTTTTCACTCAGAGGATGGTACATGTATGGATTGAGCTGCCAGAGGAAGTGGTGGTGGCTAGTACAATTGCAACATTTAAAAGGCATCTAGATGGGTATATGAATAGGAAGGGTTTGGAGGGATGTGGGCCAGGTGCTGGCAGGTGGGACTAGAATGGGTTGGAATATCTGCTCGGCATGGATGAGTTAGATCGAAGGGTCTGTTTCCATGTTGTACATCTCTATGACTATGACTCTGGAGGCATTGGTGGTGTAAGTGGGCAGGGAGGGAGAGAAAGTGATTGCAATGCTGTCCAGGAGATACTCGAGAACCACTTGGAGAAGAGAGTGAGAGAAGGTGATCAGGGTGTGAGTGACACAGTAGCTCAGTGGTTCGCATTGCTACCTCACAGTGCCAGGGTCCTGGGTTCTATTCTAGCCTCAGGTAAATGTCTGTATAGAGTTTGCAAGTTTTCTCTATGTCTCCTTATTTCCTTCCACAGTCTAAAGATGTGCAGGTTAGGTGGATTAGCCATGGGAAATGCTGAGATAGGGTGAGTGTGGGTGGGATGCTCTTTGGAGGATCAGTGTGGACTCAATGGGCCAAATGGCCAGCTTCTACATTTAGGGATTCTAAGAAGGTAATTGCCTTGGGTCAGGAATTGAAGCCTTTGCATCTGTGCCACAAGAAATCAAATTACATTACATGGATGGTCAATATCAGTGAATGGATTTTCATGTGACATCTCCTATTCACTGCTAAAGCAGCTTCTCATGCTGCTCGATGTATTAGACACCTGACATTCACCCATTCACCCATCCAGGTACTCTGGATTCACATTGGCTTCTCTCTTCATCCTCACACAGTTATCAGTGCTGCTCGTCTTACATCCACCTCCCACTGTCTGCACGCATTTCCATTATTTAGCTATGGTGGATGCACCTCTCAAACACAATGCACCATAATCACTGCTGTTGTGCTTTCATAATTGCAGGACAAGTTGGCACACAGTATGAGTGAACCAGAAGACAATAACACCTGCATCTACTGAGCCCTATGAAAGGAATGGTTCTCTGTATCATGATGCCATCTGTAACAGGACCCATTAACATCCAAGGTCACTTGGAATGGTGAGAACATTCATGAAGATGATCTGTTCCTGCTTTATTCTTCTCTCAGCTCCCAGCATACATTTCAGCTTGGTATGTGGCATGAACAGCACTGATGGTGTAACAGTAGATCCCTTGATTTTCATTCCATCCATTTTCACCTGACCAATCTTCCATTTCTGCTGTATGTTTTCAGATGGACAAGGAATGTTAGCTCCTAACTCTCAAGAGCTCCAGCTGTGGACAAGAGAACACCAATAAAACATGGTGGAATCCACGTTGCTTCATTATAATATGTGTTTCTAAATGCTATTAGTTTGACTCAAGCTTGGAAGAAAGTGTGGAACAGAGTATTCAGTCTCCAAACCCTCTATTCTCTTGTCCAGTCGATGTAGAGGCATTGCCACAGCTCCCCTCATACTTGTTGCAGCCTAGATGTGGACAGATCACCTGCTCACCATCCCTACCCACACATTCATTGACTAATGCAACATTTCTCTAAAACATCTCCCCAAAAGCCCGCAAATATAATTCATAAAATTTTTAATAGAAAATTTCCAAAAATGTAACTCATGCAATCAGGATTGCCTGTCCCTTTAAATAATGCCACTGCAGGGTCCTTCTTGCTGCTTTATGCTTCACTGTTCATGAGTAGATATTGTAGATATCGTTGGACAAATTTGAAATCTTGGCAGACCATCAACTCACTGGAGTGTGCATTTTCAGAATAGTGCCAATTAATGTTTAGTGATTATTGTTTACTGGTGCTTAAAGAGTTGTGCCTTTGTGTGACCACATATTTTGGGAAGGCAACCTCTCTCTGTGAAACCCAGACAGACCTTTATCATTTGAGCGGCAACGCGCAAGTGTCATGTGTTAACTAGTTGTTTTGTTGAAGTGTCTGGCAATACTTTTGGATAATACGTTTTGTTGCAAACCAATGCAAGCTTTACAGAGTAACTCCAAATGAACTGGACATCAATGCCCATGGATATTATTGCATAAGCACGCAGCACAAGGGCACACTCCATATTGAAAATATCATTGGATGGGATCTGATTGCAGCAGCACCTCCTTGGTCATTTTTGAAAGTTCTGATTAAATTTGAAGTCCATCTGGTGCAATGTTCCTGTTTGTTTAAGGGATGAGATTCCTTCCTCGAAGATTTGTTAGCCAAGGGGTTGGCACGGTGGCTCAGTGGTTAGCACTGATGCCTCACAGCGCCAGGGACCCGGGTTGGATTCCTGCCTCGGGTGACTATCTGTGTGGAATTTGCGCATTCTCCCTGTGTCTGCGTGGGTTTCCTCCGGCTGCTCTAGTTTCCTCCCACAGTCCAAAAATATGCAGGTCAGGTGAAATGGCCATGCTAAATTGTCCCTTAGTGTTAGGTGCATTAGTCAGGGGTAAGTTTAGGGTAGGGGAATGGGTCCGGGTGGGTTACTCTTCGGAGGGTAGGTGTGGACCTGTTGGGCTGAAGGGCCTGTTTCCACACTGTAGGTAATCTAATCTAATCAATCAGACTAACATCTGACCAAGAAAAGAGTGATGTACATGGTAGTGGAATGACAAGAAGTGGAATCAGCTGCCAGATTGGCAGAGGTTCTGGAGCATTGTGGTAGTTGTTTTCAAAGGCCACAAGGTTCACAGCCAGGAGGCTGCTTGCCCAGAGCCAACAGAGATGCCTCCAATGTAGACTTGATAGTCTCTTTACCTGGTAAGAGACCCACCTGCCAGAAGTAAAATGCCACCATGACAGGAAGAGGGCCTTCGTTGGCCACTCAAGGGTCACAATTACCCCTTTGCAGGAGAGCCTGTCTACCACCTTTCCTTTTTGCTGGTATAATACCAGCTGTGCCAGGAAGGTGTCAAGCAGGTGAACTGACACTCCAGCATCACACTGATTGTTCACATACCTCTCCAGCTCTCAACATGCTTCTTGAGATCCTGTAAAATCCTGACTATTCGGATCTAACAGCATTATTGGATTATTTATGTGACACGACACAAACTAGCCTTTAATTTGACATGATTCCTGAATATTTCATGGACAAATCTGTAGTGATTTGTTTGTAACATGACAACTCAATCTGTGTCAGGAAATGTCTCTCTCAGAAATATGACTTCGTTCGCCATTGACATTTTAAGGAATATTTAAGTTTATGTGTCTATACCACAGAATCAGTTAGCAAAGGTACTGCATTTTGTGTCATTGATCTTAGATCACAAAGGTTTGAAATTTAGTGGCTGAAAGGGTGTCACAAATAGTCTTAGTTTCTCTGCAGAAAGAAAATCTTGTCATTTCTGATTGCCTGATTGCCCACCAGCGATATCTGTGGATGCTTGATGAGAACATGATTTTCAAATGTTGTGAAGGAAGATATGTTGTACACTAAGTATGGATGCTTTTACCTTGAATGCAAGATTATTAGAGTTCCTGTAAATGGAAACAAGAGCATACCAAGATGTAGAAAAAAATACACCAATATGGTTAACATTTTTTACATTGATAAAATCTATAATTTTGAATGGAGTAAATCATTAAAAAATTGAATTCTGTGCACAGATTGTAGCCAGTGGATCCAAATAATTTTCATTTGTTCCAACAAAGTATAAAACACTTTTTCGTGGAAAATTCAACCCTTGCATTTCCCTTGCCAGATCATGTATGCATTTTGGCTCAACTACTTTTGCAATTTTGCATTCACTTGTATAAATTTTACTTATTCCATTTGGCATCTTTATCACACTGAATAAGACTTCCTACCTCTAGATATACTCTTAACAGCTGTAAATCCATATTGGGAACTGCTAAACCCAAATTTATTCAAAGAATCATCGACTGCTGTCATCTTCTACTTCCAACAATTGATCTCTTGCTAAAATTATCTCAAATATCTTTCAGGAAATTCTCTTTCCCACTCTCTATTGTCCTTACACACAGTTTATTTTCTCTCTGAATGAGAAACTGACCATTTTCCCTTCCTGTTCTCCACTCATTCTTGGCAAAGAATAGTGTAGATAATCTGATGGACAGACAGTTGTTGAGGCAGTACAGACTAGAGTTCAAAGTTAAAAATCACACAACACCAGGTTATAGTCCAACAGGTTTAATTGGAAGCATCAGCTTTCCGAGTGCTGTTCTTTTATCAGGTGGTTCAGATGAAGGAGCAGCGCTCCGAAAGCTAGTGCTCCCAATTAAATCTGTTGGACTATAACCTGGTGTTGTGTGATTTTTAACTTTGTACACCCCAGCCCAACATCGGTATCTCCAAATCACACTTGAGTTACATGTCAGGACCATGCAGAACAACCAATGGATTTGTCTCTGAGGGAATTGTCGGGAAATAAAATTTTCATTGGGAATTTCCTCTGCTTCTGGATTCGTCGAAACATAAACATTAATGTTGGAGACTTTGAAGGGTCTGACTCACTTAAGACCACAGGACGACCATAAGATGCAGGAACAAAAGAGACCATTTGGCCCATCGATCTGCTCTACCATTCAGTAAGATGGTGGCTGGTCTGATCATTCTGAACTCCATTTTCCTGCCTTACGTCATACCCTTGATTCCATTACTGATTAAAAATATGTCTATCTCAGCCTTCAATAGATTTAATAGCCTCAACAGCCCTCTGCAGTTTACACAGATTCACTATTCTCTGAGAGAAGGAATTCTTCTCACCTCTGTCTTGAATGTGTGACTCCCTACTCTGAGATTATGCCCTCAGAGGGTTAATCGAAATAGTGTTCTGTGAAAATTTAGGGGATGGAAAGTCTACTCTAAATCTGATTCAAGACTGACACCTCTCTCACTCCCAACCACAAACCTCAACCCCTGATCTTCCCAGCCTTGACAACCTCACCTTCTGACCTAGTAACTCTCTACCCTGCATCTGATAACCCTACTAGGCCTGTCTGAATCCTACCCAACCTGAATCCCCATTAGTGGGACCTAAACCAACACCCCATCCACTTACATGGACATAAATCTGTACACCCTTCTCTGAGCTGCAGGACAAGACTCAAAACATCTCTTCCATCCCTAGGATCAAACTCAGTTTCTGCCTTCACCACCACTCCCAGTTGCTGACCTGATGCCCACTCACTCATTGGGCACCTCACCTTGCTCACACGTCTGGCACCTCACTCATCATGCACACTACTATCATAGAACATAGAACATTACAGCACAGTACAGGCCCTTCGGACCTCGATGTTGCGCCGACCTGTCATATCAACCTGAAGCCCATCTAACCTACACTATTCCATGTACGTCCATATGCTTGTCAAATGACTACTTAAATGTACTTAAAGTTGGCGAATCTACTACGGTTGCAGGCAAAGCATTCCATATCCTTACTACTCTCTGAGTAAAGGAACTACCTCTGACATCTGTCCTATATCTATCACCCCTCACTTTAAAGCTATGTCCTCTCGTGCTCGCTGTCACCATTCTTGGAAAAAGACTGTCCCTGCTCATCCTATCTAACCTTCTGATTATCTTATATGTCTCTATTAAGTCACCTCTCAACCTTCTTCTGTCTAACGAAAACAACTTCAAGTCCCTCAGCTTTTCCTTGTAAGACCTTCCCTCCATACCAGGCAAAATCCTAGTAAATCTCCTCTGCACCCTCTCCAAAGCTTCCACATCCTTCTTATAATACGGTGTCCAGAACTGTACACAATACCCCAAGTGCAGCCGCACCAGAGTTTTGTACAGCTGCAGCATAACCTCATGGTTCCGGAATCTTAACAACCCTGTCAACCTGGGTGGCAACTTTCAAGGATCTGTGTACCTGGACACCGAGATCTCTCTGCTCATCTACACTACCAAGAATCTTACCATTAGCCCAGTACTTTGCATTCCGGTTACTCTGACCAAAGTGAATCACCTCACACTTGTCCGCATTAAACTCCATTTGCCACCTCTCAGCCCAGCTCTGCAGCTTATCTATTTCTCTCTGTAACCTACTACATCCTTCGTCACTATCCACAACTCCACCGACCTTAGTCTCGTCTGCAAATTTACTAACTTACCCTTCCACGCCATCATCCAGGTCGTTTATAAAAATGACGAACAGCAGTGGACCCAACACCGACACTTGCGGTACACCGCTGGTAACTGGACTCCAGGATGAACATTTCCCATCAATCACCACCCTCTTGTCTTCTTTCAGCAAGCCAATTACTGATCCAAACTGCTATATCTCCCACAATTCCATTCCTCCGCATTTTGTACAATAATCCCCTACCTCCACATTTTGTACTATCCTCCTGCTCCACGTGGGCTTGTGTATTTACATTTTTGCAGGAACTGGTAACTTGGCAGGCTATGCTGCTGAACTTTTAAATCGCAGAACACATCGTACTCCTGCAAAAGAGGACATGGTTTCAACAATGATCCTCTTCCATTGCTGCCTGTGAGGATTCCTGGGCAGCACTCCATTGCTTTATTACAGGAGGCTCCTGGAGAGAAATTGCCACAGACATAGCCACCTAAATGTAACTATGTTCAGGGACAGAATTAAGATTTTGCACCTTGATCAGAATTTTAGGCTATTAATATGTTTTATTCCATTATAAAACTTGGTCTCCATCTTAATGGGACAAAATAGACTTGTGGCATTATCACTGGACTATTAACCCAGCGATCCCAGATAATGTTCTGGGGACCTGGGTTCAAATCCTGCCACAGCAGATGGTGGAATTTGAATTCAATAAATAACTGGAATTAAGAGTCGAATGATGACCAATTGTCAGGAAAAAAAAACAATCGGTTCAGTAACATCCTTTCGGGAAAGAAACTGTTGGTCTGGCCAATATGTGTCTCCAAACGCACAGCAAAGTGATTGACTTTTAACTGCCTTCTGGGTGATTAGGGATGGGCAATAAATGTTGCCTGGCCAGCAAATGCCCTCACCACATGAATGAATAAAGAAAAAAAATCTGGGCTGCAGTATAAGATCTGGTGATAATCCCTTATCATTCTCAAAGGTTGTAGCTTCAAACCTGTTATCTCATTTCTTTTATTCTCTGTGTATCTTTCTTGAACATTTACATATATTCATTCAAACCATAGGAAGATACATTGCTTTTATTTTACAGAGAAAGCTTGTGGTAAGATTGCAGTTGGAAGCAATTGGTTATTGACCCAAACCTGTTATCTCATTTCTTTTATTCTCTGTGTATCTTTCTTGAACATTTACATATATTCATTCAAACACAGGAAGATACATTGCTTTTATTTTATAGAGAAAGCTTGTGGTAAGATTGCAGTTGGAAGCAATTGGTTATTGACCCCAGTAACTGGGAAATATAATAAGTTATTACAGTTGGTGGGGGTGGGGGGGTCAAGGGATCTGGCCAGCATTTTGGATGATGTGGGGATTGGGGAATTTTGTAGGCTTTTGTGATGAAGGGGTTAAGAGCATTGGAGCAACAACTGAGAAGCAGAAGAGACAGAGAGACATCAAGGTTTCTATACTTAGGAGTCAGGTTGCTCTTTAGGATGGAAATGAAACCAGGAATCAGGGTGGGCTGTTCTCACCCACATTAAATAAGCCCTTCTTAAACCTGGGTTACTTTTCTCATTTTGACAAGTGCAGTACTGAAGACTCCAATATACATAATTAGGCAAACACATCGACGTGTTTAATATTAAGTATCTCACTTTGAAAGTATCTCTTTTGTTTCCTTTGCTCGTGTTCAGAATTGCAATAAGGTATTGCTGAACTTTGTTTAAGTGGGTCAAGTGGCCAACACATCCAATTGCCCCAATTCCCAACACTAATTCAAATCCTCACTTCTTTAAGTGTCGGTGGGAGCAACACTGAGTTATTCCCCAAACGTGGATATTACATTGAGAAGGGCATTTTGTTTTCTGCAAATTATAGACAGTTATCTCTGATTGCATATCAAGATATACAATGCTTTGTAGCGTATTTCAGGATATTTTCTCGTTGTTTAATCGATCTGTATAACTTCAGACTGCGAAAAGATTGCAATGACAGATTTCCTCTATTCATTTCTTGCGACCAGGAAGATAATGCAAAGATGAAAAATATTAAGAGCGAGACTTTCAGACGACCTTTGTTTTCTAAATATAATGGTAAAGTTGCCGTAGTTCTACTACGGAGAGAAGATTGATGGTCATTTAACCTGAGGGTCACCACATTTCAGGCAAGGGGAGTGGTTGAAAACGAGACATCATCTGTTGCATGAATTGAATCCGTGCTGTTGTCATTACACTGCATTGCAAACCTGCTGTCCAACCAGCTGACACCAGTATATATTCACTCAACGCAGTCTGAGTGTGAATACTTAGGGAAGCTACATTCAGCTTACACCTTCATAAAACCCCGAGCACTATCCCCATGGAGATAATGTAGAAGGTATTCCAATTGCTGCCCAAAGACTTATCCCATCAAATCAATATTTTCATCTGTACCAATCAGTCACCACAGGTCACAATTGCCTTCATTTTTGTTTCCAAAAGGCTCGTTCTGGAGTGGCGTCTAGAGAACCATGCCAAATTAGTTAGATTAAATGTTCATCATTGTATAAGGAACTGATCTCTTCCCTTCATGCTGCACAATTCATTTCCTTCCCAGAAAAAGTAACAGAGGGCTTACTTTCCTATAACTACTGGCACCGAAGCTGTTTAGTAACTTAGTTCATCAACGGAATTAATCTCTACGCGTCAATAGTAGTCAATAAATAGACTAATGTCCTGTTACGCAGTCACATTATGGTCTATCTGAGAAATGTATAAATATCTTGACTAATCTTTGAGAATATGCTAAGCATAAGATCATTTCCATTAGATATCCAAATTTATTAATTACTGTTTTCTTGCTTTATGCAAATTCTAGCATATGCAGATGTTCATAATTTCATATTTAATCTCACTGTGCCCGAGAACAACAATGATGGAACAGTGTTGTTCTCCCAGTTCCATTTACAGAAAGAGTGGTTCAAATATGCAAACAGAGGACTCTGTCAAAGCCAGGGTGTGCCAAACCAAAGCTGATGAAGTGTTGAGTACAAACTGCCTTCTATTAGTCGCTAGGAGGTGGAACAATGCAGCTGTCTCTCTCTAAACATCAGCAAATGTATTTATACCTGTCTCAGGATGCTGAGTTGGTAGAATTTGTCGATGCCATTTTCCTTAACACCTGCTCTGTATCTAAAATAGCAAACTAAAAATGTCAGTTTCTATTGCTTGGGGCCATCTGAAGTTAAATGCAATAATCTGAATCGAAATGCATCAATTCATGGTGTTGCTATCACCACTTGTCTTCAAAGTTGATGACTCGATTTTGACAGGCTATTCCGTGATGGAAAGAAAGATTGACTGTAATCACTTCAAGCTATGACCTAACCAATTGGTTGATAGACTAAAGAGATTAATAGTCTTACCCTTTATTTTCCTATGTAACTACAACGGTGCTCTGAGAAAGTATATAAGATTTTTTCATTTGAGCTTTGCAGCTCTATATTGATTAAACTATGATACATTGTCATACCATAGCTCTCAGCCAGCTGTTCAACTGCTTTGTTGGCCAACTGATATTCAAAGTCTTTAAGAATTCAGGTTAGATGTGTTTGAACTGAAATGAATTTCCCTTTATATCAAGGCAACATTTGCTCCAGTAAAAACGAAGTCAGTGGGAATAAGGGAGTAATCTCTCCACTGGCTTCAATAATACCAAGGTAAGTGGCTGCGGTTGTTGGAGACCAATGACCATAGCAGAGTTTCCATGCGCTCACAAGCCAATCAATGGGCCCAATGGGAGGTGCATTAGATTCCATCCCATTTCACATCTCATTCAACTTTGATGAATGCAACTTTGTCAAGATTTTTACAATGCAATTAAGTCTACAAAGAAGAATTTTCATCAGTCCAATGATTTCCAGCCTAGAGGGTCTTCCAACACTTCATCCTGTGAGGAGGTGTCTGACCACTGACTGCAACCTCTGGCAAATAACTGCTGATATTGCAGAACCTAGGTGTTATTGTCGGTTTTAGAGAAGTAATGATGACAAACGATAACAGTTTTGCTGCAAATACGATCACAAAATCTAAGTCAATGTGTTTTATATTTAAGTTGCATTCTGCTATACAAAACAAGATACCAAGAAATAATTGTACTTCGTGTGAAGATATAGCACAGGATTTGGAAAGCAGAATACTGTTTTAACCAGCAGTTTATTTTTTTAAAAATGGTTACAATTGCTTGCACAGTTATATGAGGAAACAGATCCAGGATTATGTATATGTATTGAGATAACTTGATGAATGATTCCTTCTCTCCATGAGTTGCCAAGCTATAATGTTTATTCGATCCTCACTGTTTTTTCCTATCCTGTGCAGGTAGTTGACCAAATAGACCATCTTACCTGTGACCTACAGCTGGAGGAGGAAATGACTGACAGCTCCAAGACGGACACTATAAATAGCACCTCAAGTAGTACAACTGCCTCCAGTCTTGATAAGGTCAAAGTGCACTCAGTCAGATCAATTTGCAAGACGACGGTGACTTCATCAGCTATCCTAACAGTGCTAAAGAAGGCCAACCCCCCACCTCCACCTCCACGATTAACCCCTGTCCGATGTGAAGATCCCCACAGACAATCTTATTGTGCCAACCCTTTGAAGACCAATGGGGCCTTGCTTCGCAATGGTGCATTCTTATGTAAGACAGATAAAGTGCCAAATGGAGATGTGTGTTGTCTCTCTGGTAACAATCCAGAAAAAATACGTAAACAACCACTGCTGCCCAGAGCTGATAAGGATAAATGCCCACAGGTTACACGGGAAAGAGTTCGATTTAATGAGGAGGTTCAGTACCATGGCTACTGTCCGGATTGTGACGTTCAATATGACATGAGAAATAGGGATATACATTTGCATGGTGAATTGAGTAATGCAAAAGGAAAACCACCTCACCAGTGTGCTCCCCTTGAAAATGGAGGATCAGGCAGTAACTTTAGTCATAATTTCCCAATCATAAAAGGCAAAGTCACACCTCCACAGACTGCTCCAAAGCCTCAAAAAACTATCCTGAGGAAGTCAACAACCACCACAGTTTGATGTAAGGATGTTATAAACTATTTTGTATCCTAAGAAATTGAGCACTTTCTACTCAAGCAATAAAGAGCCAAAATGCATTATACCCAGTGTTCTCCAGTGATGTGACACAGAAGAAATCATGGTAAGTGCATCCATTTCCTCTTTCAAATTTTTCCATTGATTGTGCCAATAGTGTGGCAGTTGGATTGCGTATTCTACAAGGTGAATAACATTGGTTGTTTAACAAATATGAAATATAGTGTGCTGAGGAATAGCATAACTCTCTGATGAACCTTACAGATCATTAAAAGTACCACCACGATAAATATGTCTCCTTCTTGATCACTGTATTTATTCTCCATTCGTTAAGATTCCATTAGTTAACATTCTTTACCAACAATGCCAATTGATCTGTAGGGGTAATTAAGTCAAACAATCATTGTGCTGGTTTTACTCCTGATTCTATGGTAATATTGAAACATTACAGAATATGATGTACGAAAACCAAGGAAGAATTCACTCTTCTTTCTAAGTCACTATTTCAATAGCTGTGTGTTAAGTTTGAAAACCCTAAGCTACACTTTTTTGTCACTTGCACCCATATAATTTAAAAATATGAAAACATAATTATTAACCACCATGTTCTGCCAGAATACATTGCACTGACTAAAAGTACAATATTGCAACAGTAAGATGATGAACTGCTTGAGATTCAATGAACCTAAATTGATGGACCTATTTTTACAATGTAATAATTTCATAAGGAACAGAATTTTTTTGTTAGTTTACATGCTTTATAAAGCGCTATTAAAAACAGGCTTTAAATAGTATTTTGGAGCTATTTTCCATGAGAGAAACATAGAAAGAGAACAAATTGGGTTTTGACTTGGGAATGTTCATCTTTGAGCACCAAAGTGTTGCATCTTTTACGATTCATACTGTTTGATTAGATTCCCTACAATATGGAAACAGGCCCTTCGGCCCAACAAGTCCACACCGACCCTCCAAAGAGTAACCCACCAAGACCCATTCTTCTACCCCTGACTAATGCACCTAACACTATGGACAATTTAGCATGGCCAATTCAACTAACGTGGACATCTTTGGATTGTGGGAGGAAACCAGTGCATCCGGAGAAAACCTATACAGCCATGGGGCAAATGTGCAAATTCCACACAGACAGCCCAAGGCAGGAATCAAACCTGGGTCCCTGGCACTATGAGGCAGTAGTGCTAACCACTGAGCCATCATGCCAACTTTTTTGGCTGTTCTGCACTTTTTCACTGGAAACATGTTTTCTTTTTGGTGGATTAAAAACCTGTACTTTGTTTTTCTGTGCCTGTCTCTTGATTTAGATTTTGATTCAATTGTACTGACGTTTGGGATCACTGCACCCCACTAAAGGAAATTGTTTGCTGTAAAGGCATCATGATGAAAAAAACTAACAGTAATTGAAAAGATTTTATATGCCATTATATCAAATATATGAAATCTGTGTGACTCTTTAATAAGTACAAGTCTAGATTAAGGCTTGAACAAGTTCTCCCACAGAAGCATTAGCTTATAGTTTTTGTTGATGGTAGTCATGATTTGGAGGTGCCAGTATTGGGCTGGGGTGTACGAAGTTAAAAATCACACAACACTAGGTTAGAGTCCAACAGGTTTATTTGAAAGCACTAGCTTTTGGAATGCTGTGTCTTCATCAGGTTCTGCTCCACAACCACCTGAAGAAGAAGCAATGCTTCCAAATAAACCTGTTGGGCTATAACCTGGTATTGTTTCATTTTTAACTATGTTTTTTTTGTTGACAGTGCTGGTTTTTTTTGGTTTTTTTAACTTCAGAAATATACCATTGTTTCACAAATAATTTGGTAGCTGTGCTATTCATTGCTTAACCACAAAGACCATTAATGGGCCTTGCTCTACTCTGCCAAGATTGATCACCATTTCAGATATGCAACTTTCACCCCCTTCTTTCTCTTCTTCACCTTAAACTTTTTCCGTGCCTTTTCCAAACTCATTCTAACAAGTGCAAGAGTCTGGTATACTTCTGTTGTCACTATAAGTTTGAGACCATCTGATCAGCTGCCTCTGCAGCTTTCTTCCACTGCTCTAACCCAACAAACTAATTTCCTTCTGTCCTTCCGCCCTTTCTTTATTCATGAACGTGATTCTTTCTTCAGTTTCTCCTTTACTTTCTCTCATGCTTATTCTTAAGCTCATCTTGTTCACAAAACCCACCTCTTGTTGACTTGAACCTAATCCCACCAAACGTTGACCACTCACTTTCCTTCCTAGATCCCTTTTAACTAATAATGTTCATCATTCCCTCTGAGATATAGTCTCCTCCCCTACAAATCTGTCAACACCACCCCTTTCCTGAATGAAAAACATGCTTTTCAAGCTGAAAGCCCTTTGTCCAGCCTGTTCAATATCCATCAACATATGCTTTCCACATCAGTGTCTAACTTTCTCATAGTTCCTGCATCTGAATCTGATGTCATGGAATTGAAATGACCTTTTAAAAAAAGCCAAAAGTAATATCTTATGTAACCATACCCATGGTTAATTATCCATTCTTCTTCATTCTGCTTGACCTGTCAGCAATCTTTGATGTGCTTGACCACACTATCCTCCTCAAATGTCTCTCCATCATAATCCAGCTTCCTCTTATGGTTTAATTGTTATCTATCCAAATTTAACCACAGAACTATCTGCAATTGCTTCTCTCCTTGCTTCCTACCATTACCTGTTGACTCCCCTCAAGAATTTATCCTTCAACACTTTTTATTTATCATATACAAGATGGTCTAGATGACATTATCTGAATACATGATGCCAACTTCCACATGTGAACTGATGACACCCAGCTCTACCTTACCTATGTTACCACCACTTGTTCGCTGGTTCTACTTTGTCATTCTGCTTGTCCATCACCTACTGCTAGATATGCAGAAATATCCTCTGACAAAATATTGGAAAGACTAAAGTCATTATTTTATGGTTGCAAAATTATCAGGATTTTACTGTATAAATGTTGCAAAGAAACGTATACTTGAAAAGTCTGCATATCAAATAACACAGACACATGATACAAACTCTGTTCTCTAGCCATTAACTTCTTCCCGCAGTTGAATGTGTGAAACTGAATTAGGCTGTTCACAACTAAAAACAAAGTACTGGAAAGACTCAGGAAGTCCGGCAGCATTTGTGGACAAAAAAAAATCAAGTTTTCAGTCTCATATGACTCTTCAGAGCATCCATTTAGGTCTCCAGTATGCACAATATTTCCTATTTGACCTAGCAGGAGTTTCAGACCATATTACCATATGTCACTCTCTATAAACTTGAATCCATCCAAAACTCTGCTTATATTTGACTTGCACTAACCCTGTTCTGCTGTCATTCTCTACTTTCTGCCCAACATCAACTCCTGATCTGTCAAATCCTCAACATAAAATTCTCAAACTTGCAATCTAATATCTTCATAACCTTACCCACCCTATCTCTTTAATCCACCTCAGCCCAATAATTCTCTGAGATCACTACTGTCCTTCAGTTATTGTCTCTTCTTCATCCTAATTCTATTCACTTTTTCATCAATGGTTATGTCTTTACCTGTTTGATCCTAGGATCTGGAATACCTTCTCTCAGGATGGAAATTCTTCTCTCTATCTGCCTCCCCTCCCTTCTGAGATATTTACAAATACCTAACTAAAACAATGCAAACAGTTGACACTAACTGTTCTCATAGTTCCTTCTATGGCTTGGTATTATATTTGTTTGATAACCTTGTGCAAAACATCCCAAGTTGCTTCACAGTTTTAAAGATTCTATATAAATGCAGATTCTTGTTAATTGTATTCGTACTGCTTAGCATGCAGATAGCACTCTGTTGTAGATTCATTCAGTCGCTATTCATCTCGGAATAATCTCTATATTTGAACCTTAACAGGTCTCCCTGTCTGAAGGTGATTGAGAAATGTAGATGTGTTGGGCCATAACTGTACAAATTGCGGTGACGTACAGTTCCATTGTTGCTTATGGCCCATATTGACCCCTGGACATCCCATTTTTTGGTGCTAAATCTTCCCTTGTTTATCCTAAATATTGCAGTTTTGTGTAACACTACAAAATAGAAGTCCTTATAGTTACGATAAATCATTGTCTTCATAGTTTTTCCAATTATGTGTAACTATATCTGCAATTGATGTGCAAGAAGCCAATAGATACTTCCTTATACTGAATTCATCAACATCTCACACAACCCAATAACCCTGCAATGTCTTTCAGAACATAGCCAGTTTGGTCAGTCGATGTACTAATTAGTGTTCTTGGTGATGGAACTTGAGTTTTCTCACCCATGGCACATATTAATTTGATGATTAGATTGTTGCAGATGGATTTGCATGCTTAATTCCTCCATAGTTTTTGAACTGTGTGGAAATTATTGGGAATTGGGAATCTTAGATTATCACACAAAAGGGACTGGAATTATGCTCGGCCAGATTGGGTAAAGTTTGCAAACTCTTTTGAAAAACAAGGTGAACACTATTTTTTGGGACCATTGGCAACTTTCATGGCTATCATTCTGGAATTGAATACTAATTTGCTAATCAAGTAAATACCATTCCACAATATGCCATTGATGATTTAATCTCATGAGCTCTGGGTTTTAAGGCCAGTGGCATGTTCTTAAAAAGGGCCACTGGACTCAAAACACTGGACTCTGTTTCCTCTCCACAGATCAGACCTGCTGAGTTTCTCTGGCAATTTCTGGTATTGTGACAATGTTTATTTATAATGCTAGAATGCATTTGACTGTTTGTGATTCTTTACTCTAAATTATCCATAAATTGTGCTAACAGCAGGTGACACAGGTCAAAGCCTGGTGAATTGCCACCTAGTACTATTTCCCAGGAAGAGCATTTCTATTTATCAACTTGTGGCTTTTGTTGTCATTTTGAACTCATTTTTATGGTCTGTATTTCATAAATCCTTATGTATATTACCAGCTTCACCTGAGGAATTTATTTAAGTAACAACTGGAAATGAATCCAATCTGGTGGTGGTACTTGAACTTCTAGTCATTGACTACGATGGTGAATCTGACTCATCCCTTAAATAGTCCTCATCCATTAGTCCTGAAGCCTCTTCAGAGAATTTCAGTGATTTGTTATACATGCAAGTTTGTTTTGTAAAACTACAATTGAGTAATTGACGCCTCTGAAAAGTTGATAGTTTGGTGCATTCCCATAACATAATACAAACAAATCTAGAGCTTTCTGGATGACTAAAGAATGTAAGATGAAACAGAATAGCTATGTATATGATAGATATTATATGGAGAATACAATTGATAGTCAGGCTCAATACAGAAGGTTCTAATTTTTTTTTTTAAAATCAGCGAAGCAAATAGAGAAAATGAAAAGAGACTGGCAGTTTATTATAGACCTAAAATGGGATGTGTGCATGGAAGCAGGGATCTTAACTGAGATACTAAATGAATACTTGATCAAGGAAAAAAAATCTGTCCTGTTCATGTTGAGAGAAGAGGTAGTTGAAACACTTGATAGATTGAAAATGAGAAGCAGGAGGTATTAGGCTGGTTATATTTGATGTTTATAAGTTATTCAGACTAGATGAGATACATCCAAGAATATTGAGAAAGTAAAGGTAGACATTGTGGACACTCTGTCAAAGTTTTTCAACTCATCTTAGAATTAGGACCAGACCATTCAGGAGAGATGCTAGGAAGAACTTCTACACACAGACTGGTAGATGTTTGAAATTCTCTTCCACAAGTGGCAGTAGATGCTGATTTTAAATCTGAAGTAGGTAAGCTTTTGGGAAACAAAGATGTTAAGGGATATGGGCCAAAGGCAAGTGTATGCAGTTTGACCACAGAAGAGGCATGATCTTATTGAATAGTGGAAAAGGCTTGAGGAGCTGAATGTCCTACTCCTGTTCCTATGTTCTGATATTCCAAGATACAAGGATGGTGTCAGACAACTGGAGAATTGCACTCACATTCAAAAAAATGTGTAAAGACAAGCTCAGTAACCACAGTCCAGTCAGTTTAAATGTGGTGGTGGAGAAATATTTAGAAATTATTTTTGGGAAAAATAAACAGTCACTTGGGCAAATGAGGATTAATTAAGCAAAGCCAGAATGGAATAGTCAAAGGGCAAATCATGTTTAATTTTAATGAATCTTTTGTAAGAAAACACTTCTTTAAATATAATAATTTTGCACAATTAAAACAATTGATTAAAGCTTGCATTATTATTTATTGCTTTCAATCTATAATAAAAAAACTTAATCACATACTTTATTTTACTTGTTTTTTCGTTTAAAAAACTGGTGCAAAATGGGTAGCTGAAGTCAATATTGTGATCTAGATGCCACATTCCCTTCCAATTTACTTTAAAAGGGTCAGGTTCCCATCATCAGATTCGCATGGGATGGATGGGCAAACTATTGAATATTCCTAGCATCTCTCCTGAATATTCACAACATTCTTCATAACTTAGCTCGATTTTGGTTTATGAGGCAACAAAGAAGGGAGATGACAATAATGTAATTGAAGTAGTCTAATCAACCAGTTCAATGTTCACCCAACAGAAAACAGGTGCCCTGTATTTGGGATAAAATAAATTTTTGCTTATTTAAGTTTATTTCTCAACAATACATTTCCATTTAAGAAGACATTAGACACAAACGTTTTAGGAAAGCCATCCATACTACGAATGGACAGAGTTCATTACCTGTAATTTGTTCTTATTAGTAGGAATACTTGGCATTCTGTCTGTTTATTGCTCCCATTGCTTTCTAATAAGCTTTTTATAAAATATCTTTCCAGACAGAATTTTTGACTGGACAGTTGTTTTCACAACTCATCACCATTAAAGCATTCCTACATTGAGCATTAAGTATTGCAATTTTCAAAGTGGATGAGATGAGAAGACTCACCATTTCAGTAGACTAGATGGGTAAATTGTCCTTAATTTGCAGGATTAAAGAAGTGAAGTTTAGTTGTTGTAATATCTTTGAATTGCTAATATGTCTCTGCACATGGCCATTGTTCTCTGATAAGACCATAAGACCATAAGACGTAGGAGCGGAAGTAAGGCCATTCGGCCCATCAAGTACACTCTGCCATTCAATCATGGCTGATGGGCATTTCAGCTCCACTTACCCGCATTCTCCCTGTAGCCCTTAATTCCTTGTGACATCAAAAATTTATCAATTTCTGCCTTGAAGACATTTAGCATCCCAGCCTCCGCTGCACTCTGTGGCAATGAATTCCACAGGCCCACCACTCTCTGGCTGAAGAAATGTCTCCGCATTTCTGTTCTGAATTTACCCCCTCTAATTCTAAGGCTGTGTCCACGGGTCCTAGTCTCCTCGCCTAACGGAAACAATTTCCTAGCGTCCACCCTCGCCAAGCCATGTACTATCTTGTAAGTTTCTATTAGATCTCCCCTTAATCTTCTAAACTCCAATGAATACAATCACAGGATCCTCAGCCGTTCCTCATATGTTAGACCTACCATTCCAGGGATCATCCGTGTGAATCTCCACTGGACACGCTCCAGTGCCAGTATGTCCTTCCTGAGGTGTGGGGACCAAAACTAGACACAGTACTCCAAATGGGCTTTATAAAGTCTCAGTAGCACAACAGTAGCACAACATATTCCAACCCTCTTGAGATAATTGACAACATTGCATTCGCCTTCTTAATTCCGGACTCAACCTGCATGTTTACCTTTAGAGAACCCTTAACTAGCACTCCCAGATCCCTCTGTACTTTGGCTTTACAAATTTTCTCACCGTTTAGAAAGTA
>NC_057711.1:67770278-67792775 GCF_004010195.1 Chiloscyllium plagiosum
TCTCTGACTCCAGTGACTTTTGAAAGATTTCAACCAACGCCTCCGCTATTTCCTCAGCCAGCTCCCTCAGAACTCTAGGATGTAGCCCATCGGGGCCAGGAGATTTGTCAATTTTAAGACCTTTTAGCTTTTCTAGCACTTTCTCTTTTGTAATGGCAACCATACTCAACTCAGCCCCCTGACTCCCTTTAATTGTTGGGATATTACTCATGTCTTCCACTGTGAAGACTGACGCAAAGTACTTATTAAGTTCTCCTGATATTTCCTTATCTCCCATCACTAGGCTTCCAGCATCAGTTTGAAGTGGCCCAATGTCTACTCTTGCCTGTCGTTTGTTTCTTATGTACTGGCTAGCCTACCTTCATATTTGATCCTCTCCTTCCTTATTTCTCTCTTTGTTATCCTCTGTTTGTTTTTGTAGCCTTCCAAATCTTCTGATTTCCCAGTGCTCTTGGCCACTTTATAGGCTCTCTCTTTTTCTTTGATAGATTTCCGGACTTCCTTTGTCAGCCATGGCAGTCTAATCCCTCCCTGGATAATCTTTCTCTTCTTGGGGATGAACCTCTGTACAGTGTCCTCAATTTTACCCACAAACTCCTGCCATTTTTGCTCTACTGTCTTCCCTGCTAGGCTCTGCTTCCAGTCTATTTTCATCAGTTCCTCTCTCATGCCCTCATCATTACCTTTATTTAACTGTAACACCATTACATCCGATTTTGCCTTCTCTCTTTCAATCTCCTTCAAACTGATATTCAGTTAATCTTCATGAAATGACAAATTCATAATATGTTTCAATTATCATGTGACTCAAGAGTAATGAAGAAAAAGTGTTTTTTTTTTGTAAGCACATTATCCACATTCAACTTCATTAAATTGGTTGTAAATTCTAAACATGGTTTAAATGTATGGGGTGCAGAAGGAGAGAATTGAACTAAAAACTTACAGAAATCATGAAAGAAATATACCTTGACAAGAAAACAAATATCATAGAGATGAGTAGCACAGAAACAGGCCTTTCAGTCCAAATCATCCATCCCAACCAGATATCTTAAACTTATCTAGCCCCATTTGCCAGCACTTGGCCCATATCCCTCTAAACCCTTCCTTTTCATATACCCATCCAGATGTCTTTTAAATGTTGTAATTTTACAAGTCTCCACCACTTCCTCTGGCAGCTCATTCCACACAACACCACTCACTGCATTAAAAAGCTGCCCCCTGTGTCCCTTCTAAATCTTTCCCCACTCACCTTAAACCTATGCCCTCTAGTTTTGGACTCCCCCACCCAGGGAAAATACCCGTCTGTTTACCCTATCCATGCCTGTCATGATTTTATAAATGTCTATAAGGTCACCCCTCAGCCTCCAATACTCCAGGGAGAACAGTCCCTCACTATTCAGCCTCTCCCTACAGCTTAAACCCTCCAACCCTGCTAACATCCTCATAAATCTTTCCTGAACCCTTTCAAGTTGAATAACATCTTTCCCATAGCAGGAAGACCAGAATTGAATGCAGTATTCTAAACTTGACCTCACCAATGTCACATACAGCCGCAACATGACCTCCGAACTCTACGCAAGGCATTGACTAATAAAGGCAAGTGTACCAAACGCCACCTTCACTACCCTGTCTACCTGCGACTCCACTTTGAAAGGACTATGAACCTGCACTCCGAGCTCTCTGTGTTTGGCAGCACTCCCCAAGCCCTTAATGTCCTGTCCTGATTTGCCTTTCCAAAGTGCAACACCTCACATTTGTCGAAATTAAACTCCATCTGCCATATCTCTGCCCATTTTCCCTGGGTTGGATCAAGGTCCTGTTGTACTCTGAGGTAACCTTCTTGGCTGTTCCACTGCACCTCCTGTTTTGCTACAAAATATGAGTAACTGGGAAATAAAAGCAACAGGAAAACTGTTGATGAGGAAATTGTAATGTTAAGAAAAACATCATAGAAAAAGAATATTCCTCACTATACATGAAGTTGAGTTTTTCAGAGGCAGGATGAAAGTTACTGTAGGTACTGGAATTCAAGAAAATATCAAAATGGGTTGGGAACCTGAGGCGTGATTGCAGTGCACAGGAGGATGAGAGTAGGGAGAGCATTGACAGGATTTCACGGTCACAGGGATATGCTGGCAGACAGCAAGCTGGTTTGAAGTGTGTCTACTTCAACGCCAGAAGTATCCGAAATAAGGTAGGTGAGCTTGCGGCAAGGACTTCGATGTTGTGGCTATTTTGGAAACATGGATAGAGCAGGGTAAGAAATGGATGTTGCAGGTTCCATGGTTTAGGTCTTTCATTAAGAACAGGCAAGGCGCTAAGAGAGAGGGAGGTGTTGCCTTGTTAGTCAAGGATAGTATAACGGCAGCTGAAAGAACTTTCGATGAGGACTCGTCTACTGAGGTAGTATGGGCTGAGGTTAGAAACAGGAGAGGACAGGTCACACTGCTGGGAGTTTTTAATAGGCCTCTGCAGAGTTCCAGGAGGGTGGAGGAAAGGATTGGCAAAATGATTCTGGGTAGGAGTGAAAGGAACAGGATGGTCATTATGGGGGCCTTTAACTTCCCCAGCATTAACTGGAAATGCTATAACTCTAGTACGTCAGATGGATCAGTTTTTGTCCAATGTGTACAGGAGGGTTTCCTGATACAGTATGTCGAAGGGCCAACAAGAAAGGAGGCCATACTGGATCTGGTCCTTGGTAATGGATCAGGCCAGATGTTTGATTTAGTTGCAGGTGAGTACTTTGGAGAGAATGACCATAATTCAGTTACGTTTCGTTTAGCAATGGAAAGAGATAGATACATGCTACAGGGCAAGAGTTATCGATGGGGCAAGGGCAATTATAATGCGATTAGGCATAACTTCGGATGGATAGAATGTGGTAGCAAAATGCAGGGGATGGGGACAATTGAAATGTGGAGCTGGTTTAAGGAACAGATATTGTGTGTCCTTGATAGGTATGTCCCTGTCAGGCAGGGAGGAAGTGATAAGGTAAGGGAACTGTGGTTTACTACAGAAATTGCATCTCTTGTTAAGCAGAAGAAGGAGGCTTATGTGTTGATGAGACAAGATGGTTCAGATGAGGCGATGGACAGTTACAGATTAGCTAGGAAGGATTTAAAGAGAGAGTTAAGAAGAGCAAAGAAAGGACATGAGCAGTCTTTAGCAGGTAGAATAAAGGAGAACCCTAAAGCTTTCTATAAGTATGTAAGGAATAAAAGGATGGAAATAGGGCCAGTCAAAGACAGAAGTGGGAAATTGAGTGTGGACCCTGTGGAGATCAGAGAGGTGCTAAACAAATATTTCTCATTGGTTTTCACTCAGGAAAGGGAGAATATTGTAGAGGAGAAAAATGAGATACATGATATTAGACTAGAAAGGATCGAGTTTAGTTACAAAGAGTTGTTATCAATTCTAGAAGGAGTGAAAGTAGACACTGGATGGGATTTATCCGAGGATTCTCTGGGAAGCTAGGGAGGAGATAGCAGAGCCTTTGGCTTTGATCTTTGAGTCGTCATTGTCTACAGGTTTAGTACCAGAGGACTGGAGGATTGCAAATGTTGTGCCCTTGTTCAAGAAGGGCAGTAGAGATGACCCATGTAATTATAGACCAGTGAGCCTTAACTTCTGTTGTAGGAAAGGTTTTAGAAAGGGTTATAAGAGATAGGATTTATAATCATCTGGCAAACAACAATTTGATTTCAGATGGTCAACATGGTTTCGTCAAGGGCAGGTCGTGTCTCACAAACCTCATTAAGTTTTTTGAGAAGGTGACCAAGCATGTAGATGAGGGTAGGGCAGTTGACGTGGTGGTCATTGACTTCAGTAAAGCCTTTGATAAGGTTCCACATGGTAGGTTGTTGGAGAAAATGCAGAGGCATGGAATTGAGAGTGATTTAGCAGTTTGAATTGGAAACTGGCTTTCTGGAAGAAGGCAGTGAGTGGTGGTTGATGGAAAATATTCAGCCTGGAGTCCAGTTACTAGTGGTGTACCACAAGGATCTGTTTTGGGACCGCTGCTGTTTTTCATTTTTATAAATGACTTAGACGCAGGCATAGGTGGATGGGTTAGTAAGTTTGCAGATGACACTAAAGTCGGTGGAGTAGTGGACAGTGTGGAAGAATATTACAGGTTGCAGGGGGACTTGGATGAACTGCAGAATTGGGCTGAGAGGTGGCAAATGGAGTTCAATGTAGCTAAATGTGAGGTGATTCACTTTGGGAAGAATAACAGGAAGGCAGATTACTGGATCAATGGAAAGATTCTTGATCATGTGGATGTGCAGAGGGATCTTGGAGTCCATGTACATAGATCCCTGAAAGTTGCCACCCAGGTTGATAGTGCTGTTAAGAAGGCATACGGTGTGCTAGGTTTCATTGGTAGAGGGATTGAGTTCCATAGCCATAATGTCATGCTGCAACTATACAAAATGCTAGTGCGGCTGCACTTGGAATGTTGTGTACAGTTCTGGTCACCCCATTACAGGAAGAACGTAGAAGTATTGGAAAAGGTGCAGAGGAGATTTACCAGGATGTTGCCTGGTCTGGAGGAAAGCTCTTATGAGGAAAGGCTGAGAGACTTGGGTCTGTTCTCATTGGAAAGAAGAAGGCTAAGAGGGGATTTGATAGAGACATACAAGATGATCAGAGGATTAGATAGGGTAGACAGTGAAGGTCTTTTTCGTAGGATGATGATGTCAGCTTGCAAGGGGGGCATAACTACAAATTGAGGGGTGATAGATTTAAATCAGATGTCAGAGGCAGGTTCTTTACTCAGAGAGTGGTAAGGGCTTGGAATGGAAATGTGTTGCTGGAAAAGCGCAGCAGGTCAGGTAGCATCTAGGGAACAGGAGAATCGACGTTTCGGGCATTAGCCCTTCTTCAGGCTAATGCCCGAAACGTCGATTCTCCTGTTCCCTAGATGCTCCCTGACCTGCTGCGCTTTTCCAGCAACACATTTCCATCTCTGATCTCCAGCATCTGCAGACCTCACTTTCTCCTCAAGGGCTTGGAATGCCCTACCTGCCAATGTAGCTAACTCAGCCACATTAGGGAGATTTAAACAACTCTTGGATATGCACACAGATGACGATAAGATCGTGTATGGGGACGAGCTGAGAATAGTTCACAGGTCAGTGCAACATCGAGGGCCGAAGGACATGTTCTGCGCTGTGTTGTTCTATGTTGTATGTTCTAAAACTGCGAAAGAGAACTTTCAAAAAATAAACATTTTTACTGAGAAATTAAAGAAAATACAGACAGAAGGTGTGTTATATTAACTTGAAGCAGAGCCCTATAAACTGCAGTTGACATTTATTTTTACATGTAATTGACACTTGGAAAAAATGCAAATTTCCTCCATCCTTTGCACTGCTTCCTTGTTATGACAGATGTCATACTACTTGAGCCATTAACTTTCTCCAACCCCAAGCATAAGCTGTGAAAGAATATTCTGTATTCATCTAAATTATGCTCAATGCAGCAATGACCAACTTCACTATTTCTGATGTTCAGCAGCTTTTTAAAAAAATTCTGCATACCATCCTGTATTTTTTCATGGCTTCATAAGCTTCAAGAATTAATGTTCTAACATCTATTGAATAAGTAATGATATAAAGAAGGAAGATAATCTGACTCCTGCGCTATGATCTGGAACATTTTGCCCTTGATGACTTATTTTAGCCATGTTTTACATTCTTGAACACGGTACGAAGACTCCCCAGAGGTTTTGTTCATTGTTCACTCATAGTGATCGCCACAAATGTAATTTCTATGAAAGGGAGCAATAGAATGGGGTGTATTTTCTAAGTGTCAATGTTTTTCTAATTGCCATTAGTCTGTGAAAAGTTGTATCAGGGCCAGTCTTTTGGCTTCTTCCTGCACAGTTAGCACAAACTGGCTTCTGAACAAATCTCCCTGCTGTTTGAAATGTTTAACTGCATCTCCAATGTGCAGTTTCAGTTGAATTTGGTGTTTGTCCAGGATACATCATAAATTCCAGAGAATGGGAGGGGGTATATAATGAACTCTCAAACCATTTGGAAATGGTTTCCTTTCATATTGTCTAAACAGCCAAAATTTCAATATTACAATATGACGATCGAATAAATATATTCAGACCATCCAGTTTTCCAAACAAACTGTTGGTTAACTTTTTTAAGCTGGACAATCTTGTAGAAATGGCTTTATTTTAGAGTTTAGTTCTCATGATTGTGGATGGATTAAGAAGCATCTAATTAGAGAGTTCAGGCGATGATTCAGACAATTTAGGAATCTGAATATTCAGAAGAGATAATGAAGAGTCAAATTACGGATCTACATATTCACACCAGGCACTGAATAGGCAAATACTCTCTTCTATCCTGTGTAGAATTTAGATGAATATTCAGAATAAATTGTGATGGTTTTTAATGATATTTTGCAAAAATTATATAGTACATTTTCACCTGCATGTAGGCAGATAGGTAAGAATATTTGCTGTTTTGGTTTGAGGGTTCTGTGTTCCTTATTCATGGTGAAACTATTGTCATTGAATTTCTACATTATGTGGCGTTTGCCTGATGAGCTTGTATGAATTGGTAAGGAGTCACTAATCAGAATGAGGGTCCCCTTTGTTTGCAAGCTACCAACAATATTTTAATGGTAAAATTACTGATCATAATATGCTTAATATTCTGGTTTACACAAATGGCAGTGAGCAGCACATGGCTCCAATCTTCCAGACACATCAACAGTTTGCTTTGTCACAGCTGACTGTCAGCAGAAATCATTTACCAAGTGTAAACGGTGCTTAAACTAGAATTCAGCAGAGGGGCAGCCTACACCTAATTTATGAAGGTATTGATCTCACTGTCTGGCAGATGCAGCCTTTTTTTTCAAGTTTGATGACTAAAGCAGGATATGAAAATGACTATAAAGCAGGCATTAGAAGCCTTGATTATGCAAATTAACAGAATTGTTGAGTTAATTTTTTTATGTGCTAATGCATTGAGTGTAGTGGCACAGTGGTTAGCACTGCTGCCTCACAGCGCCAGAGACCCGGGTTCAATTCCCGACTCAGGTGACTGACTGTGTGGAGTTTGCACATTCTCCCCGTGTCTGCGTGGGTTTCCTCCGGGTGCTCCGGTTTCCTCCCACAGTCCAAAAGATGTGCAGGTCAGGTGAATTGGCCATGCTAAATTGCCTGTAGTGTTAGGTAAGAAGGGGTAAATGTAGGGGTATGGGTGGGTTGCGCTTCGGTGGGTCGGTGTGGACTTGTTGGGCTGAAGGGCCTGTTTCCACACTGTAAATAATCTAATCTAATCTAGTTGGGCAGAGAGGAAATCTGAGTCTCTCTCCGTACTGTGCAGTTTTTAACTCCATAGTGTGTGACTTTTTAGTCTGACAGACTGTCTGCTAGGATGTCAAATTGACATCCATCTGAAAACTTCAAAGAAGGCCACAGGGATGGTAGGCCCAAACCCTGATCCCCAGAGTTGGGGAAAATGATCTCCAATGCCCGGTCCCTTCCTGGGAAGGGATCAAAGCCTCAATAAGGTTCCAATTCTTGACGACCAGGGTAGGAAGAAGTGGGTATATGATCCCTGCTTTCTGTGGGTTGGGCATGTTTGCCTTGGAGCAGGGTGCCTTAGAACTAGGGTGGAGCACTTCCAATCATCATGGCCCTTGGTAGGTTAGTGGAATAGTATCATCTAGGATGACAGAATAAGCACTTAGAGCTAATGGAATGCCATCCCTTAATCTGAGGAAAATTGAATATAGAAGTAGTAAGGTTTTATTTCAGTTTTAGAGCACACTGGTGAGATCACATCTGGGAGTACTGTATATAGTATTGATTACCTCATTTAAGGAAGTTTGCAAATGTGTTAAGGCAGTTCAGAAAAGGGAGACTAATACCTGGTAATGTTATGTGGAGAGAAAAGTTGGACAGGCTAGCCTTATATACACTGGAGTTCAGAAGAGTTTGAGTGGACTAGATTGAAACATAAGATCCCAAGAAATCTTGATGGGGTGGATGTGGATAGAATGTTTCCTCTTATGGGGGAATCTAGGAACAGGACTTTTTTTTAAAAAGGGGTCACCCATATATGACAGAGTTGAGGTGAAACATTTTAACTCAGAGAGTTTTGAGTGTTTGGAACACTCTTCCAGAAAAGGTGGTGGCTTTCTCATTCTCTGAATTTATATGCTCACATGTGATAGCACTTGCCTTCTGCTTCAGCCTGTTCTTGGCATCCTGCTGTTGTTACCTTTCTTGGGTTTGGAAAATGCAACTGGCAAAATAAGTTAGGCATGAGACATCTCACCTCGTTTTTATATTTAACATGCAAAGCCAACTCCCAAGCACAGGTCAGTTCCCTAACTTCTCCCCATTCTCAGTTTAAAAAAAACGTCAATATCATTGCCCTTTTAAATTTCTGACTGCAAGCATTTTCCCAACCACTTATCCACATTGTAATTCCCAGTCCATTAAATTATACAATGCCAAAAGAACCAATACAGGAGAGGAGATGGCTGAGTGGTATTTTCTGAACTGTTAATCCAGAGACTCAGATCATGTTCTGAGAACTCAGGTTTGAATCCTGCCAGGCAGATGTTGGAATTTGAATTCATTTGTAAAGAAATTCTGGAATTAAGTGTCTAATGATGAGCATGAATCCATTGTCAAATGTCCTTTAGGGAAGGAAACTACTACCTTTACCTGGTCTGGCCTACATGTGACTCCAGATCCACAGCAATATGATGACTCAAATGTCCTCTGGACAATTAAGAATGGGCATTAAATGCTGCCTAGTCAGCAACACCGTTATCCCATGAATAAATAAAGAAAACAGAACACTGTGTCTGTACAAACTCTTCAGAGAACCACGCAATTAGTAACACCATTATCCCATGAATAAATAAAGAATGGGCATTAAATGCTGCCTAGTCAGCAACACCGTTATCCCATGAATAAACAAAGAAAACAGAATACTGTGTCTGTACGAACTCTTCAGAGAACCACGCAATTAGTAACACGCTACGAAATTGGGCATATTTATCCAATTCCCTTTTGAAAGTTACCATTGAATATGCTTCCATCACCCTGTCTGACAGTATGTTTCATAACATAATAGCTTCCTGTGAAAACATCTTTATCCTCATATCTCTCGTTCTTTTGTCTATTATCTTCAACCTGCATGCTCTGATAGTGATCTTCTGCCAGTTAAACAGTTTCTCCTTAAGAATGCTATCAAAATCTTTCATAATTTTGTATGTATCTATAAATCTGTCTTCGACCTTCTCTGCTCTGAGGACGACAAACCAACATCTGACATCCTTGGTGTGCTTCCTATAAATTTCCCCTGCACCTGTGAACTCTTTGTAATTTTGTGTTGAAAGTTTTCTAGAATACCCAAACTGGATCTGAAAATGTAATTTACAGCAAAACTCAGCACCATAAAAACCAGAGTACTCGACAAACCACAACATCCACTTTCCTCGATAAAATAGATGTAGTAATGATTGTAAATACTTTTTGCATAGTATTTTTCTTCAATATTAGTTAAGTCCATGGGAATTATTATTTGCAGATTAATTTGTTTCTGATTCCACCTTTGGTATTTAACTGAAGAAATATTATTTGAAAGAGAAATGTTGAATAAGACCACTTGCTGTGGAAATGCAGTCGCAGTTGTGGTTGAAGATCAGCCTGCTGGGATAAGACCCCACCTCCCCACCGCCCCCACTATGACTATACTTTACTGCTTCTATTTTTATTTTCTTTATACAGGCAGTTGAACCTGTAACCTTCCTAAGCTGTAGGAATAATTTCCTTCACAATCAGGAAACTTGGTGCCTCCTGTATTTGCTCATCAAGGCAATATTGTGAGATTCAAGCAACAATGAGTATGTTATTCTTTCAGAAAATTAAACTCATTAACTAGCATTTTTCATTTATTGATACCAATGGTTTCCAGTGCATACTGGATAATATGCATTTTACTGTGTAAAGGTTTGTCATAACTTCCTTTCTTGTGTTTTCTCTAATCATGAAACCACAGATACAGCATTTTTAACAGCCTTATCAACTTGTGCTGTTACCTTGAAAGAAATGTGTACGTACACACCCAAGATTCACTATTCCTGTCCCCCATTACATTTGTGCCTTTTAGATTATACTGCTTCTCCTCATTGTTTCTCCCAAAATGCATCACTTCACTTTTCTCAACATTTAAGTTTAATGCCCAAGTCACTAATTTATTTCTCCTAAAGTCTACTCCTATCTTCCTCACTGCATACTATATTTACAAGATTATTTTATCCTCTGAAAACTTCAAAATTATATCTTGCATCCAAACCGAGGTCATTAATATTTATAAAAAGCAATGAGTTGTTTCTAGTTTGAACCATTCTATATTAGTGTACAGACCTAAAAACCAACTATTCATCAATAATCCTAATTTTCTGTTTTTTAGCCTATTATAATCTATGTTGTCATTGTATCTTAATTTTACGTTTCAATTTTGCTCACATGTCAGTTATATGTTTTTTTTTAAAAAATGTCTTTTGTAAGTCCATATACCAGATATCAATCATATTACCTGAACCATTTCCTTTTCTTCATCATAGGTCACGTTAGTAAACCATAATCTACCTCTAACACACTATGCTCCCATTCACTTCTTAACTCAGATTTTTCCATATGACTATTCTTTTTATCTTTGCTTATCCTTAATAATATACTCTCTAGCCACATTGGGCTGAGTGACCTGTGTTTTTTGGGCATATCTTCCCCCTTTTGTGTATGTGTGAATCGCAATCCACCAGATCTCTGGCACTACTTCAATATATAAGGAGGATGGAAGAAGAAAAAAGACTGTCTTGCAAAAGAAATGTATTTTGGCCCTCTGGCACATGTCACTATTATTTTTATAACAACTAACACCACAAATTATGTGTATGTCTAGTTATTCATGCAAAGTAAATGTCCTAATGTGGATGATTTGAGATTTAGAAACAGCACAGAATATTTATTTTTCTCTATTAGATTATTCATCCAAATTTGTTCTCATCATTTGTAATGCACTTATAATCTACAATACTGACTGTTGTGCTTTTACTCAGAATTGTGTTTATATGATATGCTATTTTTGGGACAAGGCTTTTCACTGAAGCAGATGCAATTACCATAATTATAGAGTGAATAATTGTAGGTTATTTTGTTTGTGTATAGAATTAACCCTTTGAAGGGACTACACAGTGCAACTGCACTGTTTTTTCTCAGTAAACACAGCAAAAAAAAAACTGAAAATGAAAAGCGAACACATCAGCTAGTTCCAGTGATCTTTTTGTAAGATGGCATCTTCATCATGAGCATTCAATGCATTCAGCGAGGATTTGATTTCTTGAAACATCCAGCCTTCCAGCATAAGCTCAGTGGTTTTATGTTGATACTTTGGTAGCTCTCCAAATTTTACAACCTTTTTTTTAGCAGTAGAACATATAGTTTAGTTAATCCTAGCTCTGTTACCAAAGATTGGGCTGACCTATTTGTTTTCTTTCCACAAACCTATGGTTTGCTGCTAAATCCTTCCTTATTAAGAGTGGATGACTCATCCACAAACATATGGACATTGAAAATTGGAGCAAACCCATTTGGCCACTGCTAAGAAAATGAGATCTTGGCTCATCTTTGAGGTCTTAACTCCACTTTCCTGTTTGCCTCTCCAGAACCCTTACTCCCTTATAAATCAGACATTTATTTAATCTAACTGTGAGTACAGATTTTTAAAAATTGTTTCATTGGAAGTAGGCATCAGTGACAAAGCCAGAATTTGTTACCCATTATTAATTGGCTTGAACTGAGTAGCTTGAGTGTAACTAAATGTTAATTCCATTGCTGTGGGTCTGGAGCTGCTTGTAGGCCAGACCAGGTGAAGATGGTAAATTTTCTTCCCTCATGAATATTAATTGACACTGCCTCTACCACACTTTAACATGGTGCATTCTAAACCCTAATCACACACTGCACAAAAATATTTCTTCGCACATCATATTCAACTCTTTTGTAAATCTTTTAAAACCTGGGTCCTTTTGTTCTTCTTTTATTTATGGACAGAAACAGTTTCTCCCTATCTACTTGTCCAGACCTCTTGCGATTTTGGAAACATCAATGAAGTTTGCTCTTACCCTTCGGCTCTCTAAGGTTGATTATCACTGCTTCACCTATTCGTCTTCATTATTAGAACTATGCTTATTTTTTTTTCTGTACTCCCTCCACTATTTTCACATTCTAGCTAAAGTATGGTGAACAGAACTGTGCATACTATTCCAGCTGAGATCTAACTTTCACAAGTTCAGCATACCTTCTCTGCTCTTGTAATCTCTCCATTATTAATAAATCCTAAGATACTGTATTCTTTATTAACCACTGAGTCTTAACTTTTTCTGACACCTTTGATAACTTTGCACACATGCAGCTAAGTCTCTCTGCTTCTGCGCATCCTTTTGAGTGATACCTTTATTTTATACAGTCTCCTCATATTCTTTCTACCAAAATCTATCACCTCATGTTTCTCCACCAACTTCACTAATTACCTACCTCCCCCCTCCACGAGCTTATCAATGTCCTGTTGAAATTCTGCATTGTCTTCTTCATGGTATACAATGCTTCGAAGTTTTGTATCATCTGCAAACTTTGAAATGATCCTCCAGTCTTAGAGATGTAGAGCAAGGCCTCTAATACCAACTCTTGAGGAACCTGACTACATATTTTACAAATAAAAATCTATTAACCATTCCTCTCTTCCCTGTCAGTCCTATTGAATGGCAGATCAGGCTTAAGGGACCAAATGACCTCATGTTGTAACTATTTTTATCGCCTTTTGGTTCTGTCACAGCTCATTTCTTAGCAGAATTGAAATGCAATTACCAATCACTGGAATATTCTTCCTTGTTGATTATTGTCATGAATGTTTCTTCTGTACGGTTCTTAAATCTTCAGCCCTTTTGCTGATTGTGCTGTATGAGTATGTGGGAGGCGGGGTCAGGGTGGTGAAGTGGGGATAGGTGAAGTCAAGTAGAGGGTACGGCCTGGATTGGTCAATAGGAAGAATGAATCCAGTTGGTGGCAGGGAGCAGTGGAAGGGATGTGGAGGGGCTGGGAAGGGGGTCAAGGGATGGGAAGGGAGGTTATTTGAAATTGAAGAACTCAATGTTCTGTCCTCCGTGCTGCAGGCTGAAAATGCCCAGATGGAAAATGAGGTGTTGTTCCTCCAATTTGTGGTGTGGTTCGTTGTGGCAATGGAGGAGGCCAAAGGTGGTCATGTTGGAAAGGGAGTGGGAAGGGGAATTAAAATGGGTGGTGACTGGGAGGTCTAGATGGCATTCGGGCATAATCCTGGTTTACACTTGGTCTCCCCCATGTAGAGAAGACCACATTGTGAGCACCTGATGCAGTAAACTAGGTTATTAGAGAGGCAGGTGAACCTCTGTCTCATCTGGAAGGACTGTTTGGGGCCCTGGATAGAGGTGAGTGAAGGGACTGGTCCTTGTAGAAGGCAGAGAGCGATGGGGAGGGGAAGATGTTCATGGAGGTGGGGTCTAGTTGGAGTTGGCGGAAGTGTTTAAGGATGATGCGTTGGATGCAGAGACTGGTGGGGTGGGAGGTGTTGTCTGAGCAGTCAAATCAAATCTGCAGTGTAGCCTACTCTATAGGTTGGCTATGCCAATTCATTACACTGTATGAGCTGCTGCCAGCATCCTCTTTAACTCTAGGAAATTACAGGGTCACGCTGGTCTGGTGTGGTAGAGAAAAACCACTTCCTGACCTAACTTTAAATGAACACACAAGACCTCAGGCTCGCAGAAAGACAATCGACAGTCTTTCACCCAGTCTTCCAATCAGATGAGCATATGTTCTAGAAAAAAGTGAAGCCTTTAGATCGCCAGGGTTTCTAAAGTCAGAGTCATCGCAAGGGTTGGGATAATTGTAAATGTAATCATGTACACTAATGTATAATATAAATGATGAGAATAAATGCTTCGTGGGGGGCTGTTGTATATGGAGTTGAAATATTTTATACCCAGGGTACCAGGATGATTGGAAATGAACTTGTAGGCAGAAGAATTGTGATCTCAAATGAGTGGAACTTAAAATCTGGTCCTGTTCAAAGTCTCTTTAACAACGTCTGTTGTGTCAATGTACCCTGTAACTAATTGTGATAATGCAATAAACTAGACTTTGTTAACTATAGAGACTGTTCTAGTTGGACGAGGCAAGCAAGTTCTGTAGTTTGTTACACCGAGTGAATGGTCACAACCTTCACTATGAGCAGCATCTTGTACATTGTGCTGAGTGGGTGTACCCAGAAAACAGGAACAGGAGTCTCCAAAATATCGTGAAGAGGGAGCAGCTGGCAGTAAAGGTCACACTCACAGGACAAAGGATGCAGCCAGACGAGGTTCCCATCCACTTCGAGGAGTATCACTGTACTTCCCATGAACAATTTTAACATAAAATACATTTCATCTCTGTGTTGAGATGCCTTTGCACAATCCAATCTGCTTCACCGTTGCCTAGAGAGGTTGTCAAGACTCCGGAACTTGCACCCTTCTGTTTGGAACAGTTGAGAGCTCACTCTCTGTACTTATTAGGAGTACAAGTATTGAGGCATCCAAAAAGGAAACTGCCAACAGGAAGATTCCGCTGTTGGCCGTGTTGTCAATAACTATCAATGGACTCTTATAAGAATCTCAGCGATTTGGCCTATGGTGAGATTTGTAGCAGAGTTGGGTGAGAAGTCCAGTGAGGCATCTGAGGGGCATCTCGCTACATCTTTTATGCATTTGCTGAACAGTAACACCAGCGTCTCCCTGGGCAGTGGCGAGTTACCAATTCAGAAGGACTGTTGCTTAGTATGTGCCTTACTAATGGTACAACATCACAAAGGATTCAGAATGAGCACCTGGCAACTTTAGCATTCCTGATAAGGAGCTTATGCCTGAAACATCCACTCTCCTGCTCCTCGGATGCTGCCTGACCTGCTGTGCTTTTCCAGAGTAACACTTTGCGACTTTAACTGCCAGCTTGCTCTATTGGCCTCTGTGTTTAACACTGGACAATAACAACTCAGGTCACATTTCATGGGCATGAGTCACATCCAGTTCTTGTTCATGATATTGGTATCTGACATATACCACCCTCTAAGAACCCAGAGTGTACATTTTTACTCCACTTACAGGATGCTTCTGCACTTCAACAGTGTACCTTGGGCTGCACTGGCAACAGTCTTTGTAGTGCAGCATCAAGGAAACTGTACATCCAGGGAAATGCATCCAGCTCTTAGAAAGGACCACCATATACCTGGGCTGTACGCTTGCTGTCATAGTACTCACTGTGAGCTTGCCTGGATTCTCATGTCATCCCTGCCTTCTATTACATTGCCAAACCTGTTTGTGCTTTCCCCCCTCAGCCAGAGATATAAGACTCGTATTGCTTCAATCCTGCCTTTCTATTTAATACAGACTCAAAGGCAGGAAGCTTGTGGTGGTTGTCAGTGGGCCTCAGTCAAGTCAAGAGAGACAGCCTTCGCTCAGGGGGCTGCTGGCACAGAAAGTCAAGAGCAGCCTCTGGTACTAATCCAGGGCCTCTGAGGCAAAAAGTCAGACGATGGACACAGTCTAAGTCACGACGCTCAGTCTTTGGTAAGATTTTAAAGTGCATTATTAAGGATGAGATTGTGGAATATTTTGAAGTGCATGGTAAAATAGGGCTGAGTCAGTACGGCTTCGTCAAGTGGAGGTCATGGCTGACAAGTCTGTTAGAATTCTTTGAGGAGCAACTTAGACAAAGAAGAGCCAGTGGATGTGGTCTATTTGGATTTCCAGAAAGCCTTTGATGTGGTGTCACACAAGAAGCTACTAATTAAGCGTTAGGGCAAGTACTGGCATGGATAGAGGATTGGCTGACTGGCAGAAGGTGGAGAGTGTGGATAAAGGGGTCTTTTTCAGGATAGCAGCCAGTAACTAGTAGAGTTCCATACGGGTCTGTGTAGGGACCACAGCTATTCATGTTATACATTAATGATCTGGATGAAGGAACTGAGGATGTTGTTTGCAGATGACAGAAAAAAACAGGTGAAGAGACAAGTAGTGTTAAGGAGACAGGGAGACTGTTGAAGGACTTGTTGGAAATGGCAGATGGAATGCAATGTTGGGAAAATGAGAGGTTATGCACTTTGGTAGGAATAATTGGGGCATAGACACTTTTTAAAATGGGAAATCTGAAACACAAAGGGGCTTAGGATTCTTAGTTCAGGATTCTCTTAAGGTCAACATGCAGGAAACTGTACATCCAGGGAAATGCATCCAGCTGCAGAGCAGACTGTTCAGAAGGCAAACTTTGAAAGAACTAGAGTACAAGAGCAGAGAGGTACTGCTGCAGCTATATAAAGCTCTGGTCAGATTACATTTGGAATATGGTGAGCTGTTCTGGGCTTTGAATGTAAGGAATAATGTGCTGGAGTTAGAAAGGGTCCAGAGCTGTTTTACAAGAGTGAACCTGAGGATGAAGGGCTTGTCATATGAGGAGCATTTGAAGACCCTGTGTCGATACTTGATTGAGTTGAGAAAGGTGAAGGTGGGGGTGGGTGGGATTGCATTGGAACTTACAGAATACTGAGAGGCCTGGATAGAGTGGACTTCGAGAAGGTATTTGCATTGGTAGGACAGACCAAGACTTATGAGCAGAGCCTCAGAGTGAAGGGACACCCCTTTAGAACTGAGACAATGAGCAATTTCTTTAGCCAAAGGATGGTGAATCTGTGGAATTCATTGCTGCAGAAGGCTGTGGAGGCCAAGTCATTGAGTGTTTTTCAGACAGAGATAGATAGGTTCTTGATTTGTTAGGAGAAAATAGGTTTTAGTTGGAAGGCAGGAGAATGGGGTTGAGAATCCTATCAGCCATGATTGAATGCCAGAGCAGACTCGATGTGCCGATTGGCCTAATTCTGCTCCTATATCTTATTGTCCTTCTCTTTGTGACACATAATATGATATTTTTCCAGATGTGAAATAGTGTGAGCTAGAATTTTACCTTGGCTGGTGACGGTGAGAACACTGAACATCTGACACTGTGTATAACCGGTGGATGATCCAATCTCACCAACTTTGCTCCACTGCACCAGATGGAATTTTAACTTGAATAACTATGAACTTTTGTGAAATATAATCCTATACTCCAAATGGAGAAAATATCCTAAATAATTTCAAAAATAGACGTGTGGAATCAAAAATCTATTATCCAAATTCCTGCTTTCTCAGAAAGCTAGTGATTTGTGGTGTACTCCTGCAATGGTTATTTTTATTGTACCTACTTGTTGTACCTACTAATTAATAATGAGATTTTAATATGGCCCTGTCCTGAAAATTGTACTTGTACTTTAGTTTCCAGAGGGAAAATGTCAGTTTTTTTGGAATTAGATGAATCTTTGACGAGCAATGTATTTGGAGAATAGAAGGTGTTGTTTTGTGATTTCATGTTCTCTGCATCAAACTTCACCCATAAGAAATGCATACCACCCCCAAATTCACACACTCCACCTCCAATAACGATTGCATCTCCAAGTCCGAAGCACTATATTCAATGAATCATAGTCACTGAGATGGTCAAGTATCCCATAGGACCCGAAGGCCTGAGTGGTACTGGAACCAATAAGGGGAATTCATCTCTGGAGTTTAGGGATAGAACAGCAAAGATGTGAACCTACATGTATGTTTTCTTAGAAAACCATTCGGAATGGAATATTTGTTCAGAATCTTTTCTCTTGACATTACCTGATATGGGGAAAGAGAGATTCAAATAAACTAAATGGTTACTTGGCCTTTTTGCTCTTTTTATTATTTACTAAAGAATATCAAACTGATTTCAGAATTTAAAATGTTCTAATTATGCTAATTATCACAATTCACAATTAATGAATTAGTTGAAATAAAAGTGCAAAATATTTCTGCTCAAAATCTTCCTACTTCAACTTCCAAAATGTTGAATTTATTCGTCTGATTATCATCGAGTAGAACAATGTATTACTGTGCTCCTCTATAAGAAAATCACTGCCAGCTGTTTCTGGTAATTTCTGGAGAGTCTGGAAAATCTCAGCAAAATTCAAATACTCTCAATAAAATGACACTGGTGCTTTATAAGGACTTGTTTGGAGAAACTCAAAGTAAATAAAAAACATATTTAACAATGACAAAGTCAAGCAGCAAATGATTTGGTTTTGACTTAAAGTGCCAGACAAATGTGCATCCAAATTTGTATATTTTACTTTAAAATATGTTCCCTGAGTTATAAAACATTCTATGACAATAAGATATGATTTTTCCATGATCCTTTTTGTTCTTATCAGAATAAGAGTTGATTATTGAGAAGCACAAATAGATATAGCTGCAAAAGCTCAGCAGGTCTGACAACATCTGAGGGAGAGAATCAGAGTTAACTTTTCAGGTCAAGTGACCCTCTCTCAGAGCCCTGCTGCAGAAGGTCACTCAACCCAAAACATTCACTCTGATTCTCTTCACAGATACCACCCAGAGCTGCTGAGCATTTCTAGCTATTTTTGTGTGTCCCTGATTTACAGCATTCACAGTTCTTTGGGTTGATTATTTCATACTGAAAAGAGGAACAATTTCTTCATTCAAGGGACTGTAAAATATTGGAACTTTATACCCTATAGATTTGTAGGCACCAAGTCATTGATTGATTCAAGACACAGGTCTACCTTTCTATGGGGATAGTTTTGGAAGGTGAAGTCGAGGTAGGAGATCAACCATGACCTTGCGGAATTGTTTTATACTTGACATTGTTATCCAAGGCATAAAGTTTAAGAGCAAGGAGTTGATGCTGGAAATGTAAATAACATTGATTGGACCATAACTGGAGCGTTATGTACAATGCAGGAATCCACATTATAGAAGGTGTGATCACAGTAAAGGGGGGCAAATTGGATTTACCAGGATGTTGCCTGGACCAGAAAGTTCCAGTTAGGAAGTGGGACAGACTGGGTTGTTTTCCTTAGACAGATGAGATTGAGAGAGGACATGATTTAGATGAATAAAATTATGAGGGGCATAGGTAGGATAGGCAGAAAGAACCTGGAAGTAAGTTTGTTCACTGAACTGGAAAGTTTACCTTCAAATGTTTCAACTCCCTTACCAGGTAGCATCATCAGTGAGTGAATGATGAAGCAGTGGTAGTATGGCCAGCTTATATTTATGTGTCTAGACTTCCTTGGGTATGTAACATCATTTCCTGCGGTGATGTCATTTCCTACTGTGATGTCACTTCCTGTTATTTTTCTCAGGGGGTGGTAATTGGAATCTAAGTTAATGTGTTTGTTGATGGAGCTCCAGTCGGAGTGCCGCGCTTCTAGGAATTCTCACGCATGTCTCTCTTTGGTAAGTCTTAGGATGTTGTCCCAGTTGAAGTGGTGTCCTTCCACATCTGTAGGTAAAAATACAAGTGAGACTAGGCCATGTCTTTTTGTGGATAGTTGATATTCATATATCCTGGTGGCTAGTTTTCTGCCTGTTTGTCCTATATAATATTGTTACAGTTCTTGCAAGGCATTTTGTAAATAACACTAGTTTTGCTTGTTGTCTGTACAGGGTCCTTTAAGTTCATTAGCTGCTGTTTTAGTGTGTTGGTGGGTTTGTGGGCTACAATGATGTCAAGAATTCTGAGTAGTCTAGCAGTCATTTCTGAGATGTCTTTGATGTAGGGGAGAGTGGCTAGGGTTTCTGGACATGTTTTGTCTGCTTGTTTGGGTTTGTTGCAGAGACATTGGTGGACTGTGTTCATTGTGTACCCATTCTTTTTGAATACACTGTATATTGATTTTCCTCTGCTCTTCATAGTTCCTCTGTGCTGCAGTGTGTGTGGTGGCTCACTGAAATAATGTTCTAATGTAGCTCCGTTTGTTGGTGTTGGGATGATTGCATCTCTAGTCATTATTTGGTCCATGTGTGTTGTTTTCCTGTAGAAGCTGGTTTGAAGTTCCTCATTGGCTGTTCGCTCTACTGCGACATCTGGGAATGGCAGTTTGTTGTTGTTTTCCTCCTCTTTAGTGAATTTTATGCTAGTAAGGGTATTATTGATGGTCTTAAAGGTTTCCTCACATTTGTTTTGTATGGTAATGACAAAGATGTCATCCACATAGTGGACCCAAAGTTTTGGTTGGATGGTTGGCAGAGCTGTTTGTTTGAATCTCTGCATTACCACCTCTGCTCGGAACCCTGATATTGGAGAACCCATGGGTGTTCCGTTGGTTTGTCTGTAGGTTTTGTTGTTGAAGGTGAAGTTTGTGGTAAGGCATAGGTTCATTAGCTTGACGATATTGTCCTTGCTGATGAAGTTAGTGGTGTTGGGTGTATGTGTCTTTGGATCTTATAATAGTGTAGTCAATGTTTCCTTGGCCAGGTTGATGCTGATGGATGTGAACAGGGCTGTTATGTCAAAGGAGTCCGTTATTTCATCCTCTTCTATCTTGGTGTCTTTGTTCTTCAGGAATTCTTGGGTGGAATGGATGGAGTGGTATGAGTCTTCTATTAAGTGTTTTAGTGTTTACTGTAGCTCCTTGGCTAATCTGTAAGTTGGTGTTCCAGTAGTGAGACTATGGGTCTGAGGGGGGGCTCCTAGTTTGTGAATTTTGGGTAATCCTTTGAAGCCTGGTATGTTGGATCCATCTGGTTTCATTTTTTGGAAGTCGGTCTCTTTTATTTCTCCAGTTTTCTGAAGTTTTTTGAGTAGGGCTATCATTCAGTTCTCTAGTTGTGGGGTTGGGTCTATCACCTGTTGTTGGTATCTGCAAGCAGTGCATTCATTTTCTCAATGTCGTCTCTTTGATTTCAAATGACTGTTAAGTGTCCTTTGAATGCAGGTAGGATAACAATTTTATTTTGGCCTTCTAGTGCTTTACTTTCTTGGGTATTGAGTGTGTTTCCTTCCTTTTTTCTGCTTAATATTGGTGCAACTGCCTGTCTAATGGTTTGCTGGGTTTCTTCTGTGAGTTGGTTGTCTTTCAGCATTGTTTCTAATGCTGCTAAGAAATTTTTCTTGTCCACATCCTGGAAGCTGTAATTTAATCCTCTGATTACGACAACATTTTCAGTGGCTGTTAAGGGTCAGTCAGCTAAGGTTTTTTTGATCCATGCTTCTGTGTTGACTGTGTTGTTATTTTGTGTAGGCCTGTCTGTTTTTTTTGTGCAGGTCTAGTTTTTTTTTTCATTTCCTGTTTTTTGTTGTTGTCTACTATCAATAGCTTGTTGTACTGTCTTTGTCCATTCATGGTCTGTTGTATTAGTGAATAAAGTTTTTTTTTGGGCGCAAAATTTCCCCGTTGTATTTACAGAGTATGTTGTAGGCATCATTGATAATTTCTCTAAGCATTCTGCAGCCATTTTTCTCTGCTATTCTTTTGGCTTGTGGGGTGTTATTGGGATCTCCGATATCAGGGTTCTTAGCAGAGGCAGTAATGCAGAGGCTTAAACAAACAGCTCTGCCAACCATCCAACCAAAACTTTGGGTCCACTACGTGGATGACATCTTTGTCATCACCGTACAAAACAAATTAGAGGAAACCTTCAAGACCATCAATAATACCCTTACTAACATAAAATTCACTAAAGAGGAGGAAAACAACAACAAACTGCCACTCCTAGATGTCGCAGTAGAGCGAACAGCCAATGGGGAACTTCAAAACAACATCTGCAGGAAAACAACACATATGGACTAAATAATGAACTACAGAAGCAATCATGCCAACCCCCACAAACAGAGCTGCATTAGAACATTATTTCAGTGAGCCACCACACACACTGTAGCACAGAGGAACTATGAAGTGCAGAAGAAAATCATCTATACAGTGTATTAAAAAAGAATGGGTATTCAATGAACACAGTCCACCAATTTCTCAGCAACAAACCCAAACAAGCAGACAAAACATGACCAGAAACCCTAGCCACTCTCTCCTACATCAAAGACATCTCAGAAATGACTGCCAGACTACTCAGACTTCTTGGCATCATGGTAGCCCACAAACCCACCAACACACTAAAACAGCAGCTAATGAACTTAAAAGACCTGGTTCAGACAACAAGCAAAACTAGTGTTATTTACAAAGTACCTTGCAAGAACTGTAACAAAAATTACATTGGACAAACAGGCAGAAAGCTAGCCACCAGGATTCATGAACATCAACTAGCCACAAAAAGATATGACCCATTCTCACTAGTATCTTTACATACAGATGAGGAAGGACAACACGTCCATCCTAGGACAAGCCAAACGGAGACATGCTGAGAATTCCTAAAAACATGGCACTCCAAATGGAACTCTATCAACAAACAATTGAGTTGGGTTCCATTTATCACCCCCCTGAGAAAAATAACTGGAAGTGACATCACTGCATGAAATGACATCACCGGCCCAAGGAAACCTAAACACATAAATAAAAA
>NC_057711.1:67795093-67802001 GCF_004010195.1 Chiloscyllium plagiosum
GGGGTCCCACCGTCCCCAGAAAGAACCCCAGTTATCCAAAAACTGGAACCCCTCCCTCCTGCACCATCCCTGGAGCCACGCATTTAATTGTTCTCTCTCCCTATTCCTCGAATCTCTATCACGTGGCACGGGTAACAAACCAGAGGCAACAACTCTGTTTGTTCTAACTCCTAGCTTCCAACCTAGCTCCCTGAAAGCCTGTCTAACATCCTCTGCACTCCTCCTACCTATGTCGTTGGTGGCAATGTGGACCACGACTTCGGGTTGCTCCCCCTCCCCCTCCAGGACCCGGGAAACACGATCAGAGACATCACGTACCCTTGCACCTGGGAGGCAACATACCAAACGTGAGTCTCTCTCGTTCCCACAAAACCGCCTATCTGTGCCACGAACTATCGAGTCCCCAATTACTACTGCTCTGCTCTTCTTCACCCTTCCCTTCCCAATGGGGAACTTCAAAACAACATCTGCAGGAAAACAACACATATGGACTAAATAATGAACTACAGAAGCAATCATGCCAACCCCCACAAACAGAGCTGCATTAGAACATTATTTCAGTGAGCCACCACACACACTGTAGCACAGAGGAACTATGAAGTGCAGAAGAAAATCATCTATACAATGTATTCAAAAAGAATGGGTATTCAATGAACACAGTCCACCAATTTCTCTGCAACAAACCCAAACAAGCAGACAAAACATGACCAGAAACCCTAGCCACTCTCTCCTACATCAAAGATATCTCAGAAATGACTGCCAGACTACTCAGACTTCTTGGCATCATGGTAGCCCACAAACCCACCAACACACAAAAACAGCAGCTAATGAACTTAAAAGACCTGGTTCAGACAACAAGCAAAACTAGTGTTATTTACAAAGTACCTTGCAAGAACTGTAACAAAAATTACATTGGACAAACAGGCAGAAAGCTAGCCACCAGGATTCATGAACATCAACTAGCCACAAAAAGATATGACCCATTCTCACTAGTATCTTTACATACAGATGAGGAAGGACAACACGTCCATCCTAGGACAAGCCAAACGGAGACATGCTGAGAATTCCTAAAAACATGGCACTCCAAATGGAACTCTATCAACAAACAATTGAGTTGGGTTCCATTTATCACCCCCCTGAGAAAAATAACTAGAAGTGACATCACTGCATGAAATGACATCACCGCATGAAATGACATCACCGGCCCAAGGAAACCTAAACACATAAATAAAAAGCGGGCCATACCACCAGTGCTTCACCATTCGCTTACTGATGATGTTACCTAGTATGGTGATGAAACATCTGAAACCGAACCTTCTAGCTTAGCAAGCAAACTTACATCCAACACGTCAACCTGAGTTACAAATCTTCTCAAAGAAATGTTTTCACTTGTTGGAGGGAATCAATGGTTTCTGGTCAGGAGTAGGTTTAGAGGAGATGTGAGGAAAAGCATTTCCACTCAGTGTGGGGGGAATCTGAAGCTAACTGCTTGTAACAGTCAGAAGCCTTCATAACACTGAAGAAGTATTTTGATACGTAGTTGCAATACAATCATATACAAGACTATGGGCCAAGTCCTAGAAACTGAGATTAGAATAGTTAGATGATTCATTGAATCCCTACAGTGCAAAAACAGGCCATCTGGCCCAACAAGTCCACACTGACCCTCCTAAGAAAAATCCATCCAGACCCATTCCCCCACTCTATTGCTGTATATTTTCCCTGACTAATTTACCTAACCTTCACATCCCTGAACAGTATGGACAATTTAGCATGGCCAATTCACCAAACCTGCACATCTTTGGAGCGTGTGAGGAAACTGGAGCATCTGAAGGAAACCCATGCAGGTATGGGGAGAATATGCAAACTCCATACAGACAGTTGCCTGAGGCTGGAATCGAATCCGGATCCCTGGTGCTTTGAGACACCAGTACTAACCATTGAGCCGCTGTACCACCCTGGTTTTTTTTGACTGGTGTGGATGTGATTGGCTGAAGAGCCTTTTTCCAACCCCTGGATCTCTGACTCCATGATTCTATGCTAGTAGTAGTCATGAATACCAATAAGTGAAGTGTAGGTGTTGAGAGCAGAAAATAAGTCAGCTGTACTGTGAACAAACTGATGCGAAAAGGCAGCAAAGAGTCAGGTGGTGGTGGGGGGAATCAAAATACAGAATAATGTTCATGTTTTGAACTCAACATTGAGTCATAAAGGCTGTAAACTCTCTCAGTAGAAAGCGAAGTGTTGTTCTTTCTTTGAGCTTTGCTGAAACACTATAGCAGGTTTTGGTCAGAAATGTTTGGACAAGAGCAAGACGATGTATGGCAAGTAACCAGTTGATCATTCTTGTGGAAGGAGTGGAGGTATTTGGTGAAGTGGTCATTTATTCTCATTTTGTCTCATCAATCTTGAAGACAGTGTATTATGAGCTTGCAGATGTTGAGTGGACTGCATTGTGAGACTTGTGTGCACCGTCCAACTTCCAGGTCACTTCTACATCTTTCAATCTAGAAAATGGTAATCACTGTTCACAATGTGTTAACTTTGTTTTTCTCTCCACACATATTACCAGACTTGCTAAGGTTCTCCACTTCTCTTTTCTTTTTGTGACCAACATCTAGAAAATTATTCATGTAATCCAGAGATTACAAATGAAAACTAATATCTTCTACTGGATATTTTGCTGCTATAGGATCCTCTTCTATTCAAAGGAGGTTGAACATTTAATCTGTCATCTTGAGAACCAGACTCTAAACCAACAGATTGTTGTACTTAAATAGAATAGATAAATGAACAGTTTTCAGGATTAAACAGTGAATTATGTATTTCATTAGTCTCCTTGATGCATAAAGTAATAACGACAGTACTTTCGTCATCTCTACATATAAAGTTCAAACTTAAAGATCACAGTTTACATAATATAACTTGTTACCAATCAATCTGGGCTTGCATTCCTGCTGCCAAGTGCAAATTTAGAATAAAGAAACATTCTACTAGCTGGAAAACACAAATGAAATCAAACTCATTAAAACTTGTGTCCCATAATGGAATGGGCAGCATGGTGGCTCAGTGGTTAGCACTGCTGCCTTGGAGTGCCAGGTTTGATTCCAGCTTTGGGAAATTGTCTGCATGGAGTTTGCACATTCTCCCCACTGTCTACATGGGTTTCCTTAGGTGCTTTCCCCCAACTGTCCAAAGGTGTGCAAGTTAGATGGATTGACCACGCTAAAATTGCCCGTAGTGTTCAGGGATGTGCAGGCTAGGTGGATTAGCTGTGGGAAATGTGGAGTTACAAGGATGGGGTAGATCTGGGTGGGATGTTCTGCTGACAGTTGGAATGGATGTGATGGGCCAAATGGTCTGCTTCCACACTGTAGCAAATCTATGATTTAAAAAAAATGCAGTCACATTGAAACAAAATGTTCTTACCCTCACCAACCTTATCCATAAAGCCAAGCGTGTAATAGTGTGATGTTTGCAATATGACATCTGTGACCATACAACATCATTTGGGATCTTTCAACATTCCATTTGGTTTTCATTACAAATTAATGTACATAAAGGCCAATTTAGACAGTCAGTGTGAACTTTGAACTCATTATGTTTTTTTTGAAAAGTATCTGATATGAGGTTTTAACCCTCATATGTTTCCTAGCCATAAAGAATCCTATTGAAGAACTTATTTCAGACAAAATATGCATAACATACAGTCATTTACTAGTAGAAAACTTCGGTATCACTGAAGAAAGAGATATGCTATTGAAGCTTTTCATCTTTTGCTCAACAGAGCAGAATCACAAGATTACCAGATCTCAATGGCTCAAATGACACTGATTGGTTGGCAAGTAGACGCAGATCGGTAGAAGCATTGTCATGAACAATATAACAGGAAACTGTTAATTACCAAGTTACATTTTGTTTAAATTCAAACCAAGCAAGTTGATTGAATGCTCAAGGCGTTGCTGAGAGAATGACTGTCTCCCAAGCTTTTATTTAGTTTGAAAAAGTACAATGTATGGTCATACTTCTTTTGTTTGCAAAGCACAATGAATATATTTTCATTAAGAATTTGTTAAAGATCAGAAATAGACTCTGTAATGATCCCTGTGAATTAGAAATTAGTGGACAGCGAAGAGGGTTACCTCAGATTACAACAGGATCTGGACCAGATTGGCCAATGGGCTGAGAAGTGGCAGATGGAGTTTAGTTCATATAAATGCGAGGTGCTGCATTTTGGGAAAGCAAATCGTAGCAGGACTTATACAATTAATGGTAAGTCCTAGTGAGTGTTGCTGAGCAGAGAAACCTTGGAGTGTAGGTTCATACCTCCTTGAAAGTGGAGTCGCAGATAGTTAGGATAATGAAGAAGGTGTTTGGTATCCTTTCCTTTATTGATCAGAGTATTGAGTACAAGAGTTGGGCGGTCTTGTTGTGGCTGTACAGGACATTGGTTAGGTCGCTGTTGGATAACGGTGTGCAATTCTGGTCTCCTTCCTATCAGAAAGATGTTGGAGGATTTGAGCAATAGGGAGAGACTGAATAGGCTGGGGCTGTTTTCCCTGGGGCCTGAGAGGTGACCTTATAGAGGTTTACAAAATTATGAGGGGCATGGATAGGGTAAATAGGCAAAGTCTTTTCCCTGGGGTCAGGGAATTCAGAACTAAAGGGCATAGGTTTAGGATGACAGGGGAAAGATATAAAAGAGATCTAAGGGACAGCTTTTTCATACAAAATTATGAGGGGCATGGATAGGGTAAATAGGCAAAGTCAGGGAATTCAGAACTAAAGGGCATAGGTTTAGGATGACAGGGGAAAGATATAAAAGAGATCTAAGGGACAGCTTTTCCACACAGAGGGTGGTACATGTATGGAATGAGCTGCCAGAGAAAGTGGTGGAGGCTGGTACAATTGCAAAATTTAAGAGGCATTTGGATGGGTATATGAATAGGAAGGGTTTGGAGGGATATGGGCCGGGTGCTGGCAGGTGGGACTAGATTGGGTTGGGATATCTGGTCGGCATGGACGGGTTGGACCGAAGGGTCTGTTTCCATGGTGTACATCTCTATGACTATGACTAAATGTGATCCAGCTAATCAAGAAAGGAGGGAAGAGAGAAAATATAGAAATATAGACTAATTGGCCTGACATAGTGATAGGGAAACGCGAGAACATATCCCAGGATTGTGGTAACAGGGCACTTTTGAAATTGTAATCTAATTGGATCTGTTAGGGTTCTTTGAGAGTGCAATAAGCAAGAAAAATAAGGGGAACGAGTGGATGCAGTATCCAGGTCGTTCTGCTATAATGTGGTAGTTGCATTCCTCTGCAACCCTGCGCTATAGAAAATTGCACTGCACAAGATCGCTACAGAAAATTATTATACCCATTCAGTAGAAAGTTCATGTTTTATAAACAGCATCCACAATTCATCAATTGCATTATGGCCAATTTGTGTTAACGAAACGTGTTATATTAGAAAAACATGTGGTTGGAGTTTCAAAAATATTCAGTTAGATTCTACACAAGATTTATTTGAAAAGTTAGGTCTCATGGGATTGGCCACCGTAACGAGAAAGGAATAAGGATTGACTAATGGACAGAAACCAGAGTAGGAATAAAAGAATAATCTTTTGGGCTGATTGGCTATGTCTAGTCGTGAGTGTGGTGCTGGAAAAGCACAGCCGATCAGGCAGCATCCAAGCAGCAGGAGAATTGACGTTTCGGGCATAAGCCCTTTGCCAGGGTACCTGAACATCATGCAGAAGACTGTAAAATTATCAAATTTGGCAGGAAGATTTGAAATAAGTATTTTGTACATTGTGGGTGACTTGAAAATGTTGGCATTCAAAGAAGCCTGGGTGTAATTGTACACAAATTACAGAAAGTGAACATACATGCACAGCAAGAAATTAGGGAAACGTAATATTTACTTTAATTGCAAATGATTTTAGAGCATGAGAGAAAGAAGTTCCACACCTTTGTGATCTCTCATCAAATGAATTGTATAAATTATTGGCTGCTGACACTTGTAATAACATAGTGAAAGAGGGAGCACAATGTAGGATTGCTGGACATATTCTTTGAAGATGGGTACAATGCCATGAGGAAAAATCGAATAGACTAGACTCATACTCTCATCTGCAAAATCATGCACTCTGGAATTTAGATGAATGAGACATGACCGCACTAAATGATATTCTCAAGGAGCTTGACTAGATAAACTCTAGAATGAGGTTGGCTCTGGTTTGGGATTCTAGAATATAGGGATTACAGTTTCAGTATCATGGCTCAGACTATTAGGACTGACATGAGGGACGTTTCTTCACACAAATGATTGTGAATCTTTAAAATTCCTTGACCAGTGAGCTGTAGACCATCAGTAATTCGGATTGTTCAAGTCAGAAGTAGATAGATTTCTGGATACCGAGGCTTAGGCTTTCAATTGTGAGATGGGTGTGTAAAGTTGGGAAATTTTCTGGTTCTCCACACCCTTGGGAGAAAGTGCCACAATTGTGATATGTTTGTTGCAGCAGAGAGTGTCTGGGCTGGAGCATGGCCCATCATCTCTGAAAACATGTCAGAGGTGGACACCAAGACTGCACGGTGTCTAGGTGAACTTGTTAAAAGACCCATTTAGTTTTGTGACTTTGTCCTAGTTATTGGTAAAAACAATGACTGCAGATGCTGGAAACCAGATTCTGGATTAGAGTGGTGCTGGAAAAGTACAGCGGTTCAGGCAGCATCCGAGGAGCAGGAAAATCAACATTTCGGGTAAAAGCCCTTCATCAGGAATATAGGCAGAGAGCCTGAAGCATGGAGAGATAAGCGAGAGGAGGGTGGGGGTGGGGAGAAAGTAGCATAGAGTACAATAGGTGAGTGGGGGAGGGGATGAAGGTGATAGGTCAGGG
>NC_057711.1:67802457-67802788 GCF_004010195.1 Chiloscyllium plagiosum
GGTGGGTCGTAGGGGGGCATGGACCTGTCCAGGTAGTCACGGAGGGAACGGTCTTTGCGGAAGGCGGAGAGTGGTGGGGAGGGAAATATATCCCTGGTGGTGGGGTCTGTTTGGTGGTGGCGGAAATGTCGGCGGATGATTTGGTTTATGCGAAGGTTGGTTGGGTGGAAGGTGAGCACCAGGGGCGTTCTGTCCTTGTTGCGGTTGGGGGGGTTGGGTCTGAGGGCGGAGGTGCGGGATGTGGACGAGATGCGTTGGAGGGCATCTTTAACCACGTGGGAAGGGAAATTGCAGTCTCTAAAGAAGGAGGCCATCTGGTGTGTTCTCTGGT
>NC_057711.1:67803288-67806151 GCF_004010195.1 Chiloscyllium plagiosum
ATAAAACATATTTTACATATTGATTTAATCTTCACTGCTCTACAAATCTGCATTGGTTCATCAGAAAGATCAAAATGATAATAAACAATATGCATGTTTTAAACTGGAATTTTTGGTTATATTTTGGGAAGGTTTATCAGACTAATTAAAATGGTGAAGGATGGACTGTTAAAGCTTTCTGTTTCCTGTCTGCTCTGGTACTTATTTTTACTTTATCAATTAATTTATACAGCCATGAATTTGAACCATACGAGAATAGTTAATTGCAAATAAAAACATGGAAAATTGGCTTGTAAATGTACATAATTCAAAGCAAGAGGTACATTTAATCCAATAATCTTTTTTTTCTGATAGATTGGTTATACACATCAAATATGCAACATATGGATTGAAATGGTGAATAACTTCAATCAAAATACTCAAAATATATAATGATTTATCGAGACAAGATAACCCCCAAAACTATTTATGGACAGATTTAATTCTTCTTCAACTCTTGTATTCTTCTTTTAGATATGAACATACCAATTGGAATTAGTGAAGTAATAATGAAGGTGGTTTATGTGAAGTTAAGATAATACACTGATAAAGTTCACTGGAAGTTAAGTATATACGTCTAATCTCTGTCACAACTGCTTCAAACTGTTCAGCACTTCTTGGGGCTAATACATTATATCTATCTGAAGTGTGTCGCAATTGACAATAGTGTATGCTACACATAACAACACCCCCTTGCTTCTAACCAAAGATTTGCCCTTAGAGAATCAATCCATTTAGATGACAGCAAAAAATGTGTCTGAATATAATTCAGCAAATTTAAATAAATTTACTTGAAACATATTTGCTTATCCTTCCAATTTGTAGCGATGGTGTTCTTTGGAGAATCCTCTGGGTTTTCAGTAGCTAGTTCTGAATGCTTTGTTTGTGTTGTGTCTTAGTGTTGTTCTTGTTCTAGTCATAGTAGAATTAGTTACAGATAAACCGTTAAAATATATACAGTTGGGTATATGTCGACATAGTTGAAACTCTAACCACCTTATATACACACACAACACAAGTATCATGGATGATAGGAAAGATTGTGAAGGCAGTTCAAGTCCACAGGATTTATTGAGGAGATCTTTTTGGTCTGTTGGGATCTACTAATCCTCAATCTTATTTTTCCAGGTATTTTTTACCTACCTACAGGCCATCTGATTCATACTTACAAGGTTTTTAACTTTTTGATTAAGGTTTCTGACTTATTGGTTAAAAGCCGCACTTTACTGCAACTGATTGGGGAAGATAAACTGCTTTTCTTCAGGCTTGAGATGTTTTCTTTTACTGTAGAGAAAAAAAGTAGTTTTTCCACATGAAGATCGAATGGCTTCTAACTGATCATTCATTCCCACAAGCTTTCACATTACCTGCATGCCAGTCACGTAGCTGTTGGCAGGAAGAAGGCCTTTCTCTTTGGCAACTGGTCACGATTACCCAGATCAATCAGCTATTTGTTGCCAGCCAAATCTCCATTCATATACACTCTTTGGCTTCAGCTCATCTGCAACTAAAGTTGCCCCAAATCTTGAACAATTGACTGTGTAAACAGCACCTACAATGAGTGTCAATAACTGGCTGTCTTTTAGACAAGTGCAGCAATCCTATTCACAATCCTTGGCTTTTAAAACAGTTTTTTTTTCTCATTTCAGTCGACAATCAAAATACAGAAAAAGTAAAATGATACAATCTTTACAAATTATACTTAACCTCTCGATTTCACTTAGCCATTAATGTGGTTTTGAACTTGTGTATGCTTCGTGGTAATGTGTCTATTTGATATGTCTCTCTGGAATGTTTCTATTCAGGCAGATGCTATTAGAAACTTGATTATTCAATTAGCTATCTCAGCTGCTATGAAGTCAGAAAAGTGCTCCTTGTCTCTGCATTTGCTTATGCATTGGTAAATGGTCTCTATCAGTTGTTGTTTGAAAGGAATGAATTACAGATAGGGCCATATGTCATTGAGCTACATGTTTCATTGATGTTTGAGTACTGACCATTTTTTTTTCTGGATTCATAAAATGATATGTTGAACAGATCTGATGTGTTCTGGCTGTGGAGGCATTCATTCACTCTGGGGAATTTTAATTTGAGAGCTTGTTAATCTGTTTCAGAGACATCAAGGTCTCGAAGATTAAGCTTGATACATTGTCAGAACAAAATTATTCAGTTAAGGGAATTATTGCTTTCCAATTGGATATGTGATTTGGAGATGCCGGTGTTGGACTGGGGTGTACAAAGTTAAAAATCACACAACACCAGGTTATAGTCCAACAGGTTTAATTGGAAGTAACTAGCTTTCGGAGGGACGCTCCTTCATCAGGTGATTGAAGGAGCGTCGCTCCGAAAGCTAGTGTACTTCCAATTAAACCTGTTGGACTATAACCTGGTATTGTGTGATTTTTAACAATTGGATGTAGGAAGCTTTTTTTTTGCAGCTGCTTCCAGTATTTCTAATGCTAACTGCAGCACAAGTAGTGACCGCTTCCTTTACTATTTTAAAAGTTATTGTTTGACTGCCATGGTTGCATTGTTGTAGCTTTCTGGTTTCTTAAGCTATTCACAAAATAGTATTTTTGGTGTAAAATGGAGTTGTCTGTTTCAAGTGGTAAATGAACAAAGTAAAAGCTTTATTTTGGTGTGATACTTTAGCTATTAAAAACTGTATTACATAGAATTTTCTTCCCACGTATGTATTAATTGGCTTCAGTGATGAATTCCACTACTGCAAGTCAGAATGCATGAATTCTATTGCTTAAATTTTATTCCTGCTTAAGTGTTTCAGCAGTTGACTTTAATATACAACCCCACTGCCCTGTGGCCA
>NC_057711.1:67806167-67825391 GCF_004010195.1 Chiloscyllium plagiosum
TGCCCATATTTATCTCTCAGCCCCCCTTCCCCCTCCACATTCCTAATGAAGGGCTTAGGCCTGAAAGGTCGACTTTCCTGTTCCTCGGATGCTGCTTCACCTGCTGTGCTTTTCCAGCACTACACTTTTCTACTTTAATATTTTTGAATTTTCCTAAATTTGAACAATCGTTCTGAAACCTAATGCCTTCTACCTGGAGCAAGGTGCAATCTCAAAGTAAAGGTACAGGGCAGAAGAATGCATACACATGATGAGATATTTTGTTGTTGTTTGTATTTTGCACTATTTTTTTCGGTTGACTCTGGGACATGTTGAAGTTTGTGTACTTTGCAGTTAAATCTTTAAAACTTTGCAGCCAACATGTTACAGATGGTTCATTTAAAAGTCCTCAGATTCTAATAGTTGCCATCACGTTACATTCTTTTTTTAGATGTAGGACTAGTGAAATAAAAATGTAGGTTCTTTTTGTAAAAATAAGATTAGATACAGATAATTTTCATTGGAAGCTAACCATAGCTCATTTGACGACTTGACAAATCATGGGATAATGCATTTTATCCTATTGAAGTATAGAATGATTGACTACGGTTTAAAATAGGGTCCTTTAAAGCTTTATCAAACAAGTAGCAGACACTTTGCTCTACTGGGTGGCTCGAAACTTCTGTGATATGAGGTTTTCAAGATTTTTCACTATAACATATGCAGTTTCTAATTGTGAACATGCTTGTTTTCACCAGACAGCTTCTCAGCTCAGAATAATGTGATTTTCTGTCTGAGCAGCAATGTCAACATGACATTAAAGCAAGCTTTAATCAATTGCAGAAATTCATATCTAGTCCAGATTGTCTTCGATTCTGATGAATACTGACATCGCGCCTGTGCAGAATTGCAGGACATTTGCACATTTTATATTTGGATAGAACATTGACAAATTGCAAAATTTTGATGTACAGAAAGCAGAAATTTTCATTATATTTATAACCAATTAATCAATCAAGCCTATTCACATTTTTATTCTTCAAAGATAATTGATTACATTTTCTGAAAAAAAACTTATTAACTTGTTAACAAATGTAAAAGTACGTGTCATTAACTGTTAATTAAGTATTGTGGTAAACTATATTAAACTAGTGTTAAACTATATTAAATCTAAATATTTGTTAGACTTGAGTAAAAGAAAAGCCAGAAAAGTGAAACAAAATCTGACAATAATGGGAAAAAATGCCAAATCTTCCAGTATTTGAAAAAAAATAAGTACTTACTATTCTGAGTTTTTACATGGAGTACTTTTTTTTATGTTGTTTTACAGTTTAAATATTAATCTTGTTTTTGATGCAACTTTAACCAGATTATATGTAGGAAATGACAGAAATTTAACAGAAAGGTCTGTTCAATGTAAATAAAGGTCTACTTGTGATGTGTATGCATTACTTCTTTAAACTATTTCCTTTCAAACTGCTTGTAATGTTTGCAACTATTATTTCATAGGATATCATGAGATTTTTCAGGTTATTAAGCCCTGATATTCTAGCTTGTAGTGAACAACTATTTTAAAATAGATTTTGAGGGGAAAACCTAACACAATGTGAATCATATCTAGAAGGAAGAAAATGTAATTCAATTGTTCACAACATTAGAACATAAAGACTGAGATGTGATTACCTCATTATCATTGATATCTCCAACCTGCTTTGTGTATCAGCCACATGGACTGCTGAAGGGTTGGTGCACAAACTGCCAGAGGCTTATAACATGAAACTGCTTATCAAATCTTAATTTTTACCTGAAAATAATTAATGTAAAAAGGGAAAGGTAATATCTCATGATACCAAATAAAAAGCTATTGCAAAATTAGTTCTGAATCATTGGAAAAAAAATATAGTTCCATTATAAGTAACAAAAGTAACACTGTTTTTGTGGGTTCTTGCAATGAGTCATTTGGGGAATAAAAAGAAACCAATGCCCATTGATGATCTCATGCAATCATACTGAATGAATTATTCTCTGAGCAAAACAGATTTCTTCATATAGCTTTTCAAAACTCAAGATCTACAAACGATGTTATTTTAAATGGGTAGATTATTTTCCACCGATCTATCTGTGACCTCATTTTGGGTAAATCTGCAGAAGTCCTGGACCTGATTGGAATCAACATCCTGACTGTTGATGATTGCTTGCTGATGAGTCCTGATGAAGAGCTTATGCTCAAAACGTCGACTCTCCTGCTCCTTGGATGCGGCCTGACTGGCTGTGCTTTGCCAGCACCACACTCTTCGACCCCGATTGCTTGCACTCATCCAAGTTTCATGTCTCTTTACCTCCCCTCCTGTGATGTGGTGGCAGCCAGCCTTTCATCTCTAGGTCCCATATGAGCAGTAGGTTGTGCATTTGGTAAAACATTGAGTTTAAATTCATCCTAGACAATTGTGATGAAAGTTTCCCACACAGTAGTCCAATGTAAAATTAACTTTGCAGAAATTAACAAAGTGGTGTGTTCATTTCAACACTAAATGTCAGTACATTAGCAAAATCACTCAAGTATATGTGGGTGTAATAAAACTGTATTTCCATTCTTGATGCTAAGTTAGGTTGTCCAGGCTGAATAATGGAACACAGGGGCAGAGTTAAGTTCTGCAGTCTTTCGCTGTTGTCAGCTATTCAGACAGGCCATGGCTGCTCAATACCTCAACTCTATTTGCCCAGTTTTAACACCATTATAAAAAAATCTAGAAATCTTCGTCTTGAAAATTTCAATTAATGCAATATCCAAAGCCTTTGATTGGGATGGTTGGGGGCAAATAATTTCATTTCATCTATCCTTTGGATGAAAAGCTGCTTATTATTCTCCCTCTTCCACTCTATTTTTAAGGTTTTCCCTTTTGTTCCATTTTACTTGAATGGCAGAAATGCCTTCCCTGTTTCCACTCCATTGAATGCTTTTATCATTTTATGCAATTCAGACAGAACACCTGTCAACCATCTAAACTAAACACACGCCACATTAATGCAACCTTTCTTCATTTGAGCTACAGTAAGAACCTCTCTGAAGCAAGTATATTTTTCCTGAAATTTGCAACACAGTAGGCTCGATAAGATCGGACTAATGCTTAATGCAGTATTTCCTCAATTTTGAACTCCACACCCTTCATGCTAAATGTCAAGCAATCCATTAGTATTGATTTCATGTTTTTTTGTACCTGAATGCTAGTTCTGTTTTCAATAATAACAAAATTCAATAATTTCTGGAACTGGACATTGAGAATACTTTCCTCTTCTGCAGCTCCTAATATCACATTTAAGAAAATATTCCAATGCATCAATCTTGCATTTGTAGTGGACTATGTCACATTTTTGCTCATAATTGTGTCAGCGTATTTATATTGTAATTTAGTCCTTCCAGCTACATAACTTCTGTTGTCGTAGAGTCGCTTGCAAGCTTGAATGTTTGCACTATTATTTGTACCTTTGTCTGAAACATTGTGTATGTTGAAAAGCTGACATCTGTGTCAAGAACCCCAACATAGAAACTTAGAAAACCAGAGCAGGAGTAGGCCATTTGGCTCTCCAAACCTGTTCCACTATTCATTATGATCATGCCTAATCACCCAACTCAGTACATGGTACTAATTTCTCCCTTTGATCCTTTTTACCCTAAGAATTATATCTAACTCTTTCTTGAAAACATTCAATGTTTTGACCTCAGGTGCTTTCTGTGACAGAGAATGCCTCAGGCTCACCACTCTCTAGGTGAAAAAAGTTCTCCTCATCTCAGTCCTAAATGGCCGACCACACATCCTTGAACTGTCACCCTGATTCTGGATGCCCTGGTTATTGGTAACATCTTTCCTGCATTTTTCATGCTTAGATATGTTAGAATTGTATAGTGTCTATGAGAAACCCTCTCCCCACCAATTCTTCTCAACTCTCGTCAATATAGACGTTGCTCATCCTGTCTCTCCTCATAGATCAGTTCTGCCATCCCAGTAATCAGTCTGGGAAACTTTTGTTCCACTTCCTCCCTAACCAGAACATCCTTCCTCAGATAAGCAGACCAATGCTGCATACAATATACCCAAGTGTGGTCTCAGCAAGGCTCTGTACAATTGCAGCAAGACATTCCTGCTCCTGGACTCAAATCCTCTTGATATTTGTCTTCTTCATTGCATCCTGCATCCACATGTTTACTTTTAGCGACTGGTTTATAAGGACACCGAGATCTCGTTGCATCTTTTCCTTTCCCAATTTATCACCAGTTTGATAATAATCGCCTTTCAGTGTTTGTTACGAAAGCGGATATTCCCACATCTTACAATATTGCAATTCATTTTCCATGCATTTGCCCAATGACTCTGCCTGTCCAAATTCACACTGAAGCATCTCTACATCCTTCTCATAGTTCACCCTTCCCACTTAGCGTTGTGTTGTCTGTAAACCTGGAGGTATTACAATTAGTTTCCTCATCTAAATCATTAAATGTATTGTGAATTCTCCACACAATTAATCCCTGTGCTACCCCATGAGTCACTGCCTGCTATTTGGAAAAAGGCCCATTCATTCCTGGTCTTTGTTTCCTGTCTGCCAACCAATTCTCAATGCATGTCAGTACACTACCCCCAATGCCATGTGCTTTAGGCGTACCTGCTACTTTTTATATGGACCTTATTGAAAGCCTTCTGAAAGTTCAAGTAAACCAAATCTATTTCTTTCCACCTTATGAACTTTAGAAGACTCCATGTTACAGTCTTTTGAGTCCATTCCCTTTATTTCTACTTGCTTGGCACAAAGTTCAGATCTGTCGTTTTCTTGGAACCAGTTGTTACGCTGAGACATTGACAATAATGTCCACGGCTCACGTGCACATTTCTGATGGGAGTCGTGCTGGATGGCATATATCAGTATCTGCCAGGAAAATGCAGATAGATGTCAGTCAACCTCTATTAGCAAGATGTACCTCAGCTGCCATTTTCGAACATAATACTCCAACTAATACCCTCTCCTGTCATCATTTACTGTCAGACTATTTGTTGATTGATTTCGACTGTCTGTTACTATCATTGTATCAGTGTTTGTGCCTTTCAGCATTCTTTAATGTTATTAACTGCTGAAGGGAAGGATCTGGCAGGGACCTAAAGACTTAGTTCGGCCTTCAAAGCATCTGCACAAAATGTCGTTCCAAGATGTTGATGCACTAGAGATGCTGAAGCATTTCTTTTTGGAATATGGCATGATTTGTATAATAAATAGGTTGCAATCAGAGCTGGAAAAGCTGCTTAAAAAAAAGGAGGGACAGCCTATCAATCCAAAGGTGCAATTTGTTTATCTGAACCTCAATCAGGAGCAATAAATGAACTTCTGTACTTTTGGAACAGGTGAAATATGCCAGCTGATGCAACCAAAATTAAACATCACAACAGGGAAAAGAATGCATTGTCAGTAGCTGTGAGGATGACTATAATGATTTAATTATGAATATTTATGAATTATGAGAGCTGGAGGAGAGCTGGTTTTTCTGGGATTACGGGTTATGCCATGTACAAGTTGACTGCACACCCGTGCAGTTGTAGGCACCACTTGTCAATTCTAAGATGTCGCCCAACAAAAAGGATTTCCGCTGCCTTCAGCTGGCTTTTGATCAGACACAGAATATCCCATGTCCATGCCTAGCACCCTGACAATAGTTATTATACTTTTACTTTGCTTGAATTTGCTGTGTCACCTGCACTTGAGGCATCATGACAAACCACAGTGTACCTACTGGATGGTGAGGGACATATTGTTATTTGGCTGTGGGACGTGAGTATCACTGGCAAAGTTGGCATTTGTTTCTTGGCTCTCAATTGTACTAGAGATGGTAATGGCAAGCTGTCTTTTTAATCCATCTGGTGTAGGTACACACAAAGTGCAGTTGGGAAGATGTCTTTGGAAGAGGGCTCATAACTCTAATGTACAGTTTACACACACCCAGGCAGCATTACATGCATTAGGCGTACATGCTAATTTTTATATGGACCTTATTGAAAGCCGCCTTGAAAGCATTGCTTTCACATGAAATGTTATTGAACAGGCATGCTGAAGCAACTATGCTTGGACCAGAGTACTTGGCAGAACAGGGGTCAACATTCATGTTTGTTTACTTGAATATTACAAAACCTTACTATCATGAGGACACTGCATTACCATCGGTAAATTACTGAGCAGGAGATAGGAAAGAAAGAGATTAAGTCTTATAAACAATCTCTTTAATGACAGCTGTTTGTGGCAACAGTGCATTAGATTGAGTTACTAGTATCTGTAGTTCCAATTCCTTATTCATGAACAGCCCTAACCTTACTTTCCCTCTGCCATTGATCATCATAGCATCTGCCTGACCACAGTGCAAACTTACAAGCCAACACGAAATAAAACTTCAAACTCATTTATAATTCCAACCAGGCCATTTTGTATACAAAAGTAAACTAATTACTGTCACGCAAAATTATTATGTCTACTTGCCATGAATGCTTGCTTTCCTACTACTCCTATGTTGTGCTACCCCAGCACTTGTAGCAGGTCCTTTGAGGAATTTCTTGAGGAGCTCTGAGCCGACTCCATCTCCAGACAGCATTATTGCATCACAAGACAGCAGCAGTCTGGCCTAGCTGACTGACCTGCAACAAAGATTGACTTGGTGGAAGTTATAGGAGGACAAATGATTATTCCTGAGAAAAGATAGCAACTTTGTGCTCCATGTAATAATTACCAAACCCAAAGACATTGCCACAGCAACCATAGTAACTGCTGGGTGTCAAAATTCTTCGACAGTTGTGATAACCTACAAGACTTAGGGCAACTTGCAGTGCAATGGACATTGACCAGCATCAGATGTTGCATATCCCATTTGGGGTTACAAGTGTACTAATGGAGTTGGGCACCACTTCAAGACTGAGAAGGATGGACTGTCAGCTCTACATGGATCTATGTACAAAGCTAATGACAAACTATTTATTACTCTTTCACATTGTTTACAAACAAGCAGGCAGGCCTGTCAATGCTAGAAGTATTCCATTGTTCGTGCACATTTGCTTTTCATGATAGCCTGGCCTATTGAATTACTCATCTGAGTCCTCTGCAGAACCATGTGTGACTTCACCTTCCAGAAGGTTCACCTCTTCACTGTGACTCTTTCCTGTGGGTTACTTGTTACCAGTTTCTCAATACATGCCTGTGCTTTAAATTAGATGCAGTGTCAGTATCTGAGCTGATGGCTGCGGGTGTGAATTAAGTAGGAAGACTTCTTAGTCATAATTTGTGTGTTGCTGTTCCTCTTTTTGCTCTTTCCTGACTACCAAGACAGTTGGGTAACTAAAAGGAAACATGGAAGGAGGATAAAGTGAGGAGAGGAGAAAATCAGAAGTACGCTCATATCATCTATAGCTATCAAATCAGAAGAGATTACGAACTGAGAAGCAAGTGGAATATATAAAGGCTGTATATGAGTGTAATACCGAGTTAATGGTTCAAACGCATTTCTTGCCATGCCCTCTGTTGGATAGGGTTCAGCAACTTCTCCATGACAACAATGATGTGCAAGCATGCAACTATCCCCCTTCTGCTACTTGGGTTGTATTATCTTTTTCTGTTAGAGAGAGACAAAGCTGTCAATAATGTTGCGCAATGTGTTTGGATAATGTGACTGCCATGATTAGCTGTCAAGCTCAAAGATGTGAATAGTAGCCTTTCCACACGCTCCATTAATGTGTCCAAAGCAGCTTTTGGGAAACTTTGAGCTTGCTCCCTCTATATTGTATCATTTTTCAGTCGTTTTCCACAGGAGAGTGAATTGTACAAGAAATTCCACCGCCTGCTGTAGCTATCGTGGTCTTCTCCTTTGAAAGGCGCAGGTTAACTTTAACATTTGCTCACATTTCAAAACATTGGCTTTCAGGTAAAACATGCAGAAATTCAATACTGCAGTTAGTGCTAGCTGCATGTTACAATTGGCTTGTATCCTGCATCACACTATGTAGATTGTCCATGTTAGGATAAATGTACAGTGGCTCAGTGGTTAGCGCCAGGGACCTGGGTTCGATTCCACCCTCAGGCAACTGTCTGTGTGGAGTCTGCATGTTCTCCCAGTGGTAAAAACAATGACTGCAGATGCTGGAAACCAGATTCTGGATTAGTGGTGCTGGAAAAGCAAAGCAGTTCAGACAGCATCCGAGGAGCAGTAAAATCGACGTTTCAGGCAAAAGCCCTTCATCAGGAATACAGGCAGAGTGCCTGAAAGGTGGAGAGATAAATAAGAGGAGGGTGGGGCTGGGGAGAAAGTAGCATAGAGGTGAGGGAGCGGTGGTGAAGGAGGCCCAGGACCTCCATGTCCTTGGCAGAGTGGGAGGGGGAGTCGAAATGTTGAGCCACGGGGCTGTTTGGTTGATTGGTGCGGGTGTCTCGGAGATGTTCCCTAAAGCGCTCTGCTAGGAGGCGTCCAGTCTCCCCAATGTAGAGGAGACCGCATCGGGAGCTACGGATACAATAGATGATATTAGTGGATGTGCAGGTAAAACTTTGATGGATGTGGAAAGCTCCTTTGGGGCCTTGGATGGAGGTGAGGGAGGAGGTGTGGGCGCAGGTTTTACAGTTCCTGCGGTGGCAGGGGAAAGTGGCAGGATGGGAGGGTGGGTCGTAGGGGGGCGTGGACCTGACCAGGTAGTCACGGAGGGAACGATCTTTGCGATAGACGGAAAGGTGTGGGGAGGGAAATATATCCCTGGTGGTGGGGTCTGTTTGGGGGTGGGGGGAATGTCGGCGGATGATTTGGTTTATGCGAAGGTTGGTAGGGTGGAAGGTGGGCACCAGGGGCGTTCTGTCCTTGTTGCGGTTGGAGGGGTTGGGTCTGAGGATGGAGGTGCGGGATGTGGACGAGATGCGTTGGTGGGCATCTTTAACCACGTGGGAAGGGAAATTGCGGTCTGTAAAGAAGGAGGCCATCTGGTGTGTTCTATGGTGGAACTGCTCCTCCTGGGAGCAGATACGGCGGAGGCGGAGGAATTGGGAATACGGGACGGCATTTTTGCAAGAGTTAGGGTGGGAAGAGGTGTAATCCAGGTAGCTGTGGGAGTTGGTGGGTTTGTAGAAGATGTCAGTGTCAAGTCGGTCGTCACTGATGGAGATGGAGAGGTCCAGGAAGGGGAGCCAGGTGTCGGAGATGGTCCAGGTAAATTTAAGGTCAGGGTGGAATGTGTTTGTGAAATTGATGAATTGCTTATCCTCCTCGCGGGAGCACGAGGTGGCGCCAATGCAGTCATCAATGTAGCGAAGGAAGGGGTGGGGAGTGGTGCCGGTGTAATTATGGAAGATCAACTGCTCTACGTAGCCAACAAAGAGACAGGCATAGCTGGGGCCCATACGTGTGCCCATGGCTACCCCTTTGGTCTGGAGGAAGTGGGAGGATTCGAAGGAGAAATTGTTAAGGGTGAGGACCAGTTCGGCCAAACGAATGAGAGTGTCGGTGGATGGGTACTGTTGGGAATGTCGGGAGAGGAAGAAATGGAGGGCTTGGAGGCCCTGGTCATGGCGGATGCGGATGTTCTCCCAGTGTCTGCATGGGTTCCTCACACTTTCCAAAGATGTGCAAGTTAAGCAGATTGGTCATGCTAAATTGCACATAGTGTTCCGGGATGTGCAGTCTAGGTAGGTTAGCCAAGTGAAGTGTAGGGGGATGGGTCATGGTTGGATGCTGTTCGGTGTGGACTCATTAGGCCAAATGACATGTTTCCACACTGTTGGAATTCTATGATCATAAGGCCACCTTCAATTCTGTGTTCTCATTTTTTCTTAGAACTGCTATGTGGAGCTTTCTTAACCATTATTTCTTAAACTTTCGAATCAGACATATGCCATTTGTTCCATTGTGTTTGCTCCACCATTTATTAAGATCATGGCTGTGACTTAAATTCCACTGCCCAAATGTCCGTATATTCCTTAACTTCTGATCAATCAAAGATCTGTCTAATGCAGCCTTAAATAGATTAAATGAGTCAATCTGCACAGTCCGATGGGGCCCAAAATCCAAACTCAAACAACTCTCTGTGAGGAAAAGAGTCCTCCTCACCTCTCTCGTAAGTAGGTGACCATTTATTTTTAAATAGCATTTTTGCCTTTCAGATCGCCCATGGAAAGAAACATTCACACAGCATCTACTCTGTGAAGCCCCACAGACTCTTTGGTGTTTCAATAAGGTCACCTCTCATTTTTCTCAACTCCAATGATTGTAGGTTTCACTTGATTAACCATTCGTCATAAGAAACATCCTTCACCCAGGAGTCAGCCCAGAGACTTACTCTGAATGGCTTCCAATATGTCTCTCCTTAAGTATGTCAACAAAACTGTACACAGTACTCCAGTGTAGTTCCACAAATGCCCTGTACTTCCCTACTTTTATACACCAATCCCTTGCAATATAGCCCAACATTCCATTTGCTTTCCTAACTACTTGCTGTGCCTGCATTTTGACACTTGGTGATCCATGCTGCAATGAAGATTTATAATATGGTACAATTATTTGGGGACTTTATTCTAACGTAGAGGGAAATGGGTTTTTCATTTTAGTTCTACAGGTGACTTTTTTTAAAAGCAGTAATTTTGAACAGTCTCAGCATTTCTAATGAAGCATATGACTTAAGTTAACTGAGTAGGTGCGTTACCTGTTGAGATAATTGCTGAAATGTTTACAAAGTTGAGCTGGTTTGACCTGCAGAAAGCGAGGTCAGGGCCACAAGCAGGTTAAGTTCAGAAAAATAATAGATTCACACAGTGGAAGGCCAGTTTTATTTTTGGCAGTCTCCAAGATTTCGGATCTAAAAAAAAACATTTTAAGCTGTTTAAGCAGCTGATTAGATAACTTTGGAAAAATCTCTTCTTACAGTTCAGAAACATCAGCGAGTCAGCTTGTGTCTGTGCATCTGTTTGAGAGATGGGAAGAATTACATTAGTAGGGAGTCAAAAAGCAGATAACTATAGGTCGATTAGTCTAACATCTATTTTGGAAAATTATCGGAATCGATTGTTAAGGAGGTATTGGCAAATCACAATCGAATCAAGCAGAGTCAGCATGGCTTCTTGAAAGAGAAATTCTGTCTGAGTTTTATCATTGTTTTTCTTATTCAAGGAAATCTCAACCAGAGTGGATAGAGTAGGTATGGTATATCTGGACTTTCAGAAGGCATTCAACAAGGTACCTCACAAAAGGCTAAGTCATCAGATAAGAGCCCATGGTGTTGGAGGTAGTATATTTGCATGGATAACAAATTTGTTTATGAGCAGGAAACAGTGAGTAGGGATAAGGGTCTTTTTAAGGCTGACAATCTGTGATTTGTGGGGTCCGACAGGGATCAGTGCTGGGATTGCAACTGTTTACAATAAAAATGAATGACTTGAAGAAAGGACGTAAATGTACTGTGTCCAAATTTGCAGATGATGCCAACATAGGTAGAAAGGCAGGTTGTGAGAGGAGTGCATAAAGTTTACAGGGAGATATTAATAGGTTGAATAAGTGGGGAAAAAAAGTTGATAAATGGTGTGTAATGTAGAAAAATGTGCAGTTTTTCATTTTGGAAGCAGAATAAAAGAACAGAGTACGACTTAAGAGGAATTGCAGAAAGCTGCAACGCCAAGGGGCTTGGGGTTAGTTGTGCACAAAACACAGGAAGCTAACACACAGGAACAGCAGATAATCAGGAAGGCTAACGAAATGTTGGCTTGCATTTCAAGGAGGTTGGAGTATAAGAGTGGGGAAGTCTTACTGTAAGTGTTCAAGGTGCTGGTGGGACTGCATCTGGAGTACTGTAAGCAGTTTTGGTCCATTTATTTAGGGAAAAATATTACTTCATTGGAGGGAGTTCAGAGAAGGTTCACTAGGATTATCCCTGGTGCAGAGAGACTGCCTTATGTGCAAAGGCTGAACAGTCTGGGACTCTACTCATTGGAGTTTAGAAGAATGAGAGATGATTTCATTGAAACAAGTTTCTTACAGGACTTGACTGGTTAAATGCTGACAAAAAGTTTTCCCTCATGATAAAATGTAGGACCAGAGGACATTGTGTCAGAATAAAGGGATACCAATTTAAGACTGAGATGTGGAAGAATTTCTTCTCTCAGAGGGTTGTGAGTCTTTAGAGCTCATTGTCAGAGATAGCTATGGAGGTAGAGTTCTGATGTACATTTACGGTTGAATTAGATAGATTTTTGATCAGTAGGTGAATCGAGGGTCATGGGAGAAGGGTGAGAAAGTGGTTATGGGGAATCTTGGATCCATTATGATCCCCTTGAATGGTGGAGCAAGCTCGGAGGTTGCATTTCTAATGGTCTTATGGTAAATATGCAAAAAAGGCCATAAAAATTACTCATAACCTCATCATTTAAGAAATGTTAAAGTGAAGATAGGAGTATTACGTAACTGGGGTTGATTGTAAATAATATTTCTTTGTGCTGCTCATGATAATATCTTCCAAATTTACTTAGATTTTTTTTTCTTTTGTGTAATAAACTTATACTGTTTTTAAAAACAATTACATTAACAATTTTGTGTGAATATGTTCAGTGACTGATTACATGGTAACCAAATTGCAAAAATAAAAATTGTGGTCAATCAAGCCACGGCTCAGTCTTCAATCTGATTTAGCTTGAATTGCCACCAGCTGAGATCATTACAGTGTACAATACAAGGCTATCTAGATTATTATATTCTACAACATTCTACAATCCCTCTATTTAAATAATATTCTGTTTTGTTATACTCCTGCCAAAGCATAAAACCTCTCACTTTTCACCATTCTACTCGATCATCCAAATGTCTGCCTCTTCAATTAACCTATCTCGAAGTCTTTATAGATTCTTCCGTTTCTTCTCACAATTTATTTTCCCATCTGCCTTCATGTCAACAGCAAACTTGGCTATAATACAGTCACAATATCTTCACAAAATCATGTTACCCCTGTTTGATTGTGTTTACTAAATGTCTAAAGTAAACTATTTCCTACTTAATAATGGACTCCAACATTTTCCCAATGATAAATGTTAGGCTTACTGGCCTATAGTTCTCTGCTTTCTGACTCCATCCCTTCTTGAATTAGATTCCCGTTTTACATAGACAGTTTTCCAATTCTTTGATTTGCCCTCAGAATCTAGTGATTTCCAAAATATTTTGACCAATACCTCCACTATCTTTGTTGCCACCTCCTTTAAAACCATTAAATCATAAGACACAGGAGCAGAATTAGGTTATTCAGTCCATCACATCTGTTCCACCATTCGATCATGGCTGATATGTTTTTCAACTCCAGTCTCCTGCCTTCTCCCCAAAACCCTTGATTCCCCCCCTCCCCCGCCAACTAAACAATAACTTGCCTTCTCTGTCTTAAAGACACTCAGTGACTTGGCCTCCACAACTCTCTGTGGCAATGAGGTCCACAGATACATCACCCTCTGACTGAAGAAATTCCTCTTTGTCACAGTTCTAAAGTGTTGTCCCTTCATTCTGTGGGTGTGCCCTCAGTCTCTCCCACTGTGAAAACCTCCTCTCTCCTCCACTCTATGCAAACTTCACCAGTATTCTGTACCTTTCGATGAGATCCCCTCCTCATGCTTCTAAATTCCATCGAATACTGACCCAAAGTTATCAATTGCTTCTCCTATGACAAGCCTGTCACCCCCAAGATCATTCTTGTGAATCTCCTCACACCCACTCCAAGGCCAACACATCCTTCCTTAGATTTGTGGCCCAAAACTGCTCTCAATATTCCAGATGTGCTTTGACCAGAGCTTATAAAGCTTCAGCAGTACGCCCCTGCTCTTGTATTCTAGGCCTCTCGACACGTGTGTAGATGTTGCATTTGCCTTCCTAACTGCCATCTGAACCTGCAAGTTAATCTTAAGAGAATCCTGAACCAGGATTACTAATTCCCTTTGTGATTAATATTTATGAAGCCTTTCCACATGTAGAAAATCTTCTACATTTCTATTCTTCCCACGTAAGTGCATGACCTCACACTTCCGCACATTGTATTCCACTTGCCGTTTCTTTGCGAACACTTCAAACCTGCCCAAGTCCTTTTGCAGCCTCCCAACTTATTCAGCACTACCGGTCCCTCCACCTATCTTTGTGTCATCTGCAAACTTGGCAACAATACTCTCAGTTCCTTCATTCGGATCGTTAATGTATCATGTGAGTAGTTGTGGTTCCAAAACTGACACCTGCAGAACTCCACTTGTCATCGACTGCCATTCCTGAAAAATGCCCCTTTAACCCCATTCTCTGCTTCCTGTCAGTCGGCCAACTGTCTATTCGTGCCAGCACTTTCCCCGAACCTCCTTAGGCTCAGATCAGCCTCCTGTGCTGCACCTTGTCAAAGGCTTTCTGGAAATCCAAATAGATCACATCATGCTTTCTTTTGTTTAACTTGCTTGTTACCTCCTCAAAAAATCTTATAACTTGTCGGGTATGACCCCCCACCTTTTACAAAGCCATACTGACTGAGAGCTATTTTACTATGCACTTCCAAGTACTCTGCAATCTCATTCTTAATAATGGACTCTAAAATCTTTTCAGCCACCAAGGTCAGGCTAGCCAGTCTATCATTTATGTTGTCTGCCTCCATCTCTTCTTAAACAGGGGTGTTACATTAGCCATTTTCCACTCGTCTGGGACCTTCCCTGATTCTAGTGTTTCCAGAAAGCTGACCACTAATGCCTCCACAATCTCCTTAGCTATCTCCTTCAGAACTCTGGAGTGCAGTCCACCAGTGTAGGTGACTTATCCATCCTCAGACCTTTCAGCTTTCCCAGCACCTTCTCCTTATTGACAGACAATACACTCACTTCGGCCCCTTGACTCTCTTGACGTTCTGGTATGCTACTGGCCTCTTTTATCATGGAAATGACGCAATGTATTTTCAGTTCCTCTGCCATTTTTTTCTTCCCCATTACTACCTCTCTAGCCTCATTTTCCAGCAGTCCAATGTGTAATCTTGCCTCTCTCTTAGCTTTTCAAAAATCTCAAAAAACTCTTGCAATCTTCTTTCGTGTAACTAGCGAGCTTACTCTCATATTTAATTTTCTCCTCCTTTATTGCTTTTTTAGTTATCCTCTGCTGGTTTTTAACAGCTTCCCAATCATCTTCTGCACCAGTGGATGCAATCCATTAGGTCTCGGCAACTTGTTCAGTCCGATTAGTTTGTCAAATACTTTATCCCCCATGATAGAAACCATTACAAGACCATTCCTGCTCAAAGCACCTTACTTATCCAATGGAATGTTTATACTGTCCTCTATCCTGGAGACCAATGCAAAATATTGATTACCACATGAACACATTACCCCCAGTCCTGTCTTGAGTTTTAACATTTATATTGCATCTTAAAAAGTACCTTTTGGAAATCCAAATGCAATATCTACACCTTCTCTCTTATCCATTTTTTGCTTGTTACATCCTCAAAGAGCTTTAATAAATTTATTAAACCAGACTTCTCTTTCACTAAATCATGTTCACTTTGCCTGTAATTATGAGGATTTTCTGTCTTGTGGCTACCTTTTATTACTTGCTTCTAGCATTATCCCAATGACAGGCATTAAGGTAATTGCCCCGTAGGTTCATACTTTCTGAGTCCCTACTATGTTGAACAGAGGTATTCCATTTGCAGTTTCCCAACCTGTTAGAACTTTCCAGATTCTGGTGTATCCTTTATATCTGCAATTGCTAATGTTAAGACCCTAGGATGCAGCCATTCAGTGCAGGGGAAGGTTAGTGTTAGGTTTAGTTAGTTTTTCTGTTACTGCTTCTTGTGACTGAGATTGCTTCATATTCCCTCCTTTAGTCTCATGATTTTCCATTATTCTTGGGATGAGTTTTGTGACTTGACTTGCTTATGAACTGGGATGTATGTATGCTCTGTTCTTTCTTGTCACACTGTGGTTATCATTTTCCTGCCTTATTACAGAGGAACCTCAATTATCTGGCATTCGATTATCCGAATATTGGACTGTCCGGCAAGATTGCAAGGTCCTGATGCTTGGCTAAACTATGTTATCCAGCGTTCAATTATCCGGAATTCGATTAACTAAGCGAAATACTCCCCACCCGTGTCCTTCAGATAATCACAGTTCCTCTGTTTATTGTCTTTAATTTTTAGCTTACTGAATCTCCCCTCATGTGAAACCTCTTCCTCCGAACTCTTTGCACTATTTAGTTGAAAGCCTGGAACGGCACCTTTCTGTTTCAGGGTTAAAAGTCATAGAATCATAGAGATGTACACCATGAAACAGACCCTTTGGTCCAAATCGTCCATGCTGATCAGATATCCTAAACTGATCTAATTCCATTTGCCAGTATCTGACTCATATCCCTCTAAACCCTTCCTATTCATATATCTATCGAGATACCTGTTAAATGATCTAATTGTACCCCTCCCCCACCACCACTTCCTCTGGCAGCTCATTTCATACACAGACCGCCCTCTGCGTGAAAAAGTTACTTCTTAGCTCCCTTTTTAAACTTTCCCCTCGCATCTTAAACTTATGCCCTTTAGGTTTGGACTCCCCTACCGTCGGGAAGAGAGTTTGGCTATGCACCCTATCCATGCCCCTCATGATTTTATAAACCTCTAAGTTCACCCCTCAACCTCTGATATTTCAAAAGAAACAGCCCCAGCTTATTCAGGCTCTCCCTGTAGCCCAAACCTTCCAACTCTGGCAGCATCCTTGTAAATCCCCCTGAATCCTTTGAAGTTTCACAACATCCTTCCAATAGCAGGGTGACTAGAATTATACCCAGTATTCCAAAAGTAGCCTAATCAATGTCCTGTACAGCCACAACACGACCTCCCAGCTCCTCTACTCAATTCACTGACCAATGAAGGCAAACCTATCAAATGCCTTCTTCACTATCCTATGGTTTCTATGTGCTCCACACTGTTTAGTTGGGTTGGTGTAAATATCTAACCAAACAAATTTTGTTTGGATAAGCTTCCTTTCATTGTTTTCTTATTAATTCAGGGTATGTGGGCTTTGTTGGTTGGGCAAGCCTTTCTTGCCCATCTATAGTTGGCCTTGAGAAGCTGGTGAGCTTTCTCGTGAACTGCTGCAATCCATTTGGCCTCCAATGCAATTCGGGAGGGTGCTTCTGGATTTTAGCCATTCCTACAATGTCACTAGAAACAAATCCCACAATCCAGTAGGGAATTCTGAGGTTTAGTATTGCTGAGAAATTGTTTTAAAACCATATTTTCCTTTTGTTGAAAGACTGCTCACGTGGGAGGACTGACCTTTGAACTCGATGAATCAACAATTATGATCTAAAAACTGGACAAGTGCAGTCATGTGGGAGCGTCTTTCAGTGGACAGTTGGAGGGGGTCGAAATGTTTTGCACTATTAATGCTATCCTGCACAATCATGCTAATCCAGATGTTAACCAGGCAGTGGTGGAAAGGATAAGAGTGATATTTCTGAGTGAAACAGAGCCAGAAATGTATAAAGCACTCAAGAATTTGCTCACCCCTGCTAAACCAAAAGTGATATCACATTTTTGCTGTATCTTGAGCAACGCGACCTTCGCAAACCATTGGAGATTACTGAAAGCTTGCAGTTTGGAATAAGAGACCAAATGAAGCAAGAGCTGAAAAGGCTAATGACAGAGAACATTATTAGAAGAGTTGAACACTGTAATTCAGTTCCTCCCCAGTATAGTACTACCAAAGGCAAATATGAATGGAAGAATATATGGGGATTATAAAGTGACTGTAAATTAGACACCAGAATATGATCCACCCAATAATTTGTCAAATGTTGAGAATCTGTTCACTTTGGTGTCAGGAAGCTAGCTTTCTTTTTAAAATTAGATCTGACAAGTGTCTGTCTGAAACTTGAATTAGATAATGAGTCGAATCATACTTGACTACTATTACCCACATGCATCTATTTTGGTTCCACTGTTGTTGGTGCATCTTCACCCTCCAGAATTTTGTAACAAATTCAGGGAGTAGGATATAATTTGGATGAATAGGCAGGTCCACGACGACAAGCTGAGGAAGGTGTTTCAACGTTTGGAAAAGACAAAAATTCAGACAAAGGTAGTCAAAATGAATTGTTTTAAAATATCTTAGTGTTTGTATTCAGAGTCCGTAAAGGTGGATTATATTCTATCTAGAGTAGAGTAGATTAGATTAGATTACATTACAGTGTGGAAACAGGCCCTTCGGCCCAACAAGTCCACACCGACGAAGCAAAACGCACCCATACCCCTACATTTACCCCTTACCTAACACTACGGGCAATTTAGTATGGCCAATTCACCTGCCCCTGCACATCTTTGGACTGTGGGAAGAAACCGGAGCACCCGGAGGAAACCCACGCAGACACGGGCAGTTGCCTGAGGCAGGAATTGAACCCGGGTCTCAGGCGCTGTGAGGCAGCAATGCTAACCACTGTGCCACCGTGCCGCCCGTAGTGTTCAAGCAATTAGAAACACTTCACTCCAATGGAATAGAGTCATAGAGATGTACAGCACGGAAACAGACACTTCGGTCCAACTTGTCCATACCGACCAGATATCCCAACACAATCTAGTCCCACCTGCCAGCATCTGGCCCATATCCCTCCAAACCCTTCCTATTCATATACCCATCCAGATGCCTTTTAAATGTTGCAATTGTACCAGCCTCCCACACTTGCTCTGGCAGATCATTCCATACACCTACCACCATCTGCGTGAAAAGGTTGCCCCTTAGGTCTCTTTTATATCTTTCCCCTCTGTGGTGAAACGGTTAAAAATTATGTCCCAATACATGTGTGAATCTAACCGGAATGGAGGTGTTGCTTAGTCCCGTGTGAATCTTATTACACACCTCCCCGTGTGAATCTTCTTATCTGTATGTAACCAGAATGGAATGTGTTTTTTAGCCTTGCTCTGCTGTTCACATGAATGTTTATATCTGGAAAAGAGTATATCAGCTGGAAAAGTCTCCAGTTCGGTGAGTCTGCTCCGGGGTTACGTTTAACCGCCGAGCGTGGGTTGTTGGCAACCGCTCTACGAGAACTGACGGCTCCCAGTTCCGGTAACATGTAGAGTGAGTATAAGCCAGACCCGTTGTAAGTATGAGACCTGGCTGTGGCGACGCTGCGGGGAATAAAAATGCTCATATTCTAGCAGACTCGCCTCTTGGCTGTTTGTTCTGTGTCAGACTACTTTCCTACGA
>NC_057711.1:67829405-67830728 GCF_004010195.1 Chiloscyllium plagiosum
CAGAGGGTGGTACGTGTATGGAATGAGCTGCCAGAGGATGTGGTGGAGGCTGGTACAATTGCAACCTTTAAGAGGCATTTGGATGGGTATATGAATAGGAAGGGTTTGGAGGGATATGGGCTAGGTGCTGGCAGGTGGGACTAGATTGGTTTGGGATATCTGGTTGGCATGGACAGGTTGGACCCAGGGTCTGTTTCCACACTGTACATCTCTATGACTCTATTAAAGTGCATTTCTTTACATTGAACTCCATCTGCCACTTCTCAGCCCATTGGTCCATCTGATCAAGATCCCATTGTAAAATGAGATAACCTTCTTCGCTGTCCACTACACCTCCAATTTTGGTGTCATCTGCAAACTTAATAACTATACCTCTTATGTGCACTTCCAAATCATTTGTATAAATGACAAAAAGTAGTGGACGTAGTACCGATCCTTGTGGCACTCTACGGAGAAAAAGGACCCTCCACCACCACCATCAAACCAAAAATCTGGGTCCACTACATAGATGACACCTTTGTCATCGCAAAACGAAACAAGATAGAAGAGACATTTAACATCATCAACAACACCCTCACAGGCATAAAGTTCACCTAGGAGAAAGAAACCGACAATAAACTCGCATTCCTGGACATCACAGTTGAAAGAATGGACAACAGACAACTACAAACCTACGTATACAGAAAACCGACAAACACTGACCAAATACTTAACTACACCAGCAACCATCCCAACACACACAAACAAAGCTGTATCAGAACACTATTCCAATGAGCCACCACACACTGCAGCACAGACGAACATCAGAAAATAGAGGAGAACCACCTATACAAGGTATTCAAGAAGAACGGATACTCAAATAATAGTGTGCAGATTCCTCAAGAACAAATCACGACAAGCAGACTAAACACAGCCAGAAACCCCAACCACCTTACCATACATCAAAGAAGTTTGTGGGTGGCACGGTGGTTAGCACTGCTGCCTCATAGCGCCAGAGACCCGGGTTCAATTCCCGCCTCAGGCGACTGACTGTGTGGAGTTTGCACATTCTCCCCGTGTCTGCGTGGGCACCCTCCGGGTGCTCTGGTTTCCTCTCACAGTCCAAAGATGTGCAGGTCAGGTGAATTGGCCATGCTAAATTGCGCGTAGTGTTAGGTAAGGGGTAAATGTAGGGGTATGGGTGGGTTGCGCTTCGACGAGTCGGTGTGGACTTGTTGGGCCGAAGGGCCTGTTCCCACACTGTAATGTAATCTAAAAAAAGTTTCAGAAATGACAGCCAGACTACTAAGACCCCTCAGAATCCTAGTAGCACACAAACCCACC
>NC_057711.1:67830787-67900974 GCF_004010195.1 Chiloscyllium plagiosum
GGATAATAAAAAACCACCATTTCGACTGGGACAACACATCTATCCTGGGACAGGCTAAGTAAAGACATGCCAGAGAATTTCTAAAGCCCTGGTACTCCAACTACAACACCATAAACAAACACATAGATCTAGATGCCATCTATCAACAGCTCAGAAAACGAACAGGAAATGACATCACCCCAAACCCCAGGAACTCCATCCAGGAGAAAGATATAAATAGAAAGCAGGAGACAACAGCTTTACTTCACTTGGAGGTCACCACTGATGATGTTACCTAGCCAGGTAATGAAATGTCTGGATATCACACCTACAGCTCAGCGAGCAAACCTCCACCCTAAACCTCAACATGAGCTACAAACCTTGCACCACCCTCTGTCTTCTACCTTTGAGCCAGTTCTGTATGCAAATGGGTAGTTCTCCCTGTATTCCATGAGATCTAACCTTGCTAACCAGTCTCCCATGGGAACCAGTTCGTGTGGCAGGAGTTAGATATTGACTTTGCATAGTTTGAAGGGTAACATTGTGATGGATAGCCATATGAAGGGATTTGAGGCATTTCAAATTTTCTGAGAATACATACGGTAAAACACACTAGAATTGTCACGATGTTTGGTAATGGTACGGTTAGGTTTGTGCATATCGATTATGTTGTATTTTCCATGGTTCATGAGAAGAAGCAAGTTGGAAAGAATGAAATGAGTCTGATGAATTGGAGTACCAACTCAAGCAAAGGTCAACCACAAAATCAATTCTTGTGAAAGAAATATTCCCCTCGGTCTCAGATCAGGATTGGCCAAGGTTCCTCCCCAAGTTCTGAAGGTTTAAGGCAAGAAAAGAGTGGTGTGCACCTAAGAGTAGGAAACCAATGGTTAAGTTTGATTTGGAATATGAATGATATGCATAAGTTGGATGCAATTCTTAACATTTTGCAATATTTTCATTCACCAGACTGGAGTGCATTAGTACTCTCTCTCGGCCATTTATATTTGTGGATATATCAGAATAAACCAGTTTTGTCCAGGTTAGCTTTCCACATGCCATACCAACTGTTTAGACTGTCCTGCAAAGGTATTACTAAGTCCTCATTGTAACTTTAGTTCTTCCGTGCTTTGGTCCTATTTCCTCACACTCTGTAACAGGGTGCTATGCTTAGTTTGCTCGTTCTGCATGGAGTCCCTGCTGTTGTCAATACAAACTGCAAGAGCCACAAAGCATTTGAACAAATCCAGTACTTATCTAGACCTGCCTCAATTGCAACCTCGCCCTCTAACAGTGAACAAAATTTGAAGAAGCTTTTGAAAAAGTGTAACTACTATAGTCAGATGTAACCTATCCTCAAGAATCTATGCCATCTATCTCTTATTAGTTCAACGTCGTTCTAGTACTCTCTCCCTGAAGGTAGATTCCAGCAACATTTCCACAATTGACATTCGGGGAACAGGTCTACAGTTTCAAGGTTTCTGTTGTATGACCATATCAACTCTATGCCTACGATGAAGGTTGCCACCACCATCCAAAGGATGTGCATAGGGAACTACAGGACCTGCTTGTTCTAGTGTGGCAGAGGAAAAGCAGTTTCTTGTCTAACTAGAAGAATATTTCCATAGTTTGTTGTACTTTAGCGATTAGTTTTAGGCTGCATTGATGCAATAGACTATGTTCAGAGACTTTGAGAAGGACCAGCTGTTAGGTTCCACTTTGCATTGTTCTTTCCACCAGTTCAAATGACATCATCATAGCAGTTGGTGCTAATGACACTTCTCAGTATTAACCCTTTCAGACCCAGTATCTTCCATTTCCGTAAATAATAATTCTTCCAATCTGATGTCACAAGTTTGATCTGATTTGAAAGATCTTTGGAAATGCTGGAATATTTTCCCTTGTAACTATGTTACATCTCCCTTTAATCTTGGCATGAAATGCCAAAATGGACTGTGTCCATTTATTGCTTTCATGTGCATCTAAGCAGCTAATAAAGGTTCCCAGTGGAAAGGCGTACATGCAGGGAGCAAGGATGAGAGATTAGGATGACAGTGTTGCAGCTGCTTTTAACCATGCTGTGATCACAGAATTGCTCCATAGTGTGATGCAGTTAGGAAACATATAAACTAAATTAAATAGTTATTTTTAGAAATTTTCACCATATCTTCTGAATTTGCTCCCTTTTATCCATTATTTAATATAATGCCAGATCAGAAGGTAAATAGTATTAGCCCAGAGAATCCACAGCAGAAGGTACCTTAGCTTAAACACTCGATATGCTCACTGTCTCAGTGTCTGTTCCTTATTCTGCTGAGGTTTATTGGATCAGAAGCAAAGAGTTGTGAGCACCAGGCATTTGGTGGTTTAGATGCACATTAGGAAGCCTCTATGCCCAAGAAGCCAATACGATATAAAGTTATTTTCTCAAAAAACAAAATCCTTGACAGATCCCGCAACCAGCTGACAAGAGCACTGATGTTAAATAAAAAGCATCTCATCAGCAGGAACATAGGTCTTAGTCCTGGCTTTGAAATTTGAGTGGGCCCTATTAGTCCGTGTTGGCTAGTTGGAAAGTCTAATGATGGATGAGGCACAGAAATTTTCAGCGAGGTATAAGAGGTAAATATCAATTTTTGTGGCTCCAGTATGTCCAGGCTTTGATTAGTTTTACAGTTGTTCTGTCAATACCTGCTGCTGCTAGCGTGGGAATCCACTGGAACAGCCATGGATTTATAACCCACTTTTCTAGATCATATTTACACATATGTGAGGTAGACTAAAATGGAGGAGTTTTTGTGACCTGATTGGTTAATGTATTTTCTTGTCTGGAAAATCGAAACTATTTCCAATGTTAATAAATTTCAAGTATGAAAAATCTCCGATAGCACTCAATAACGTGCATGATGTCAAGGCAAAGGGAGAACTCTCAGCACCGTAGCATTGTGTGGATATAAAATGAGTTAGCAGAGCAGTGGAAAAGAAAACAGCAGCCGTTTTCAGTCATTACTTGAGAATCCTATTCTGCCAGTGAGCTATTTCAATGTGTTCACTTCATTTTGAAGGCCAAAATGAGGCATGGGGATGGAATCAATTTGGAGTTGTTGTACAACAAGGCTACATAATATTAAAAAGCAAACATTCTGACATTCATACTGATGTCCAGTATGCACTTAAGAACTACTTTCCTGGTTTTAACATGATTGTCAAAAATTGTAACAATTTATCTTTCATATCTTACTACTTAGAAAGTTACAAGTTCACATCTTTAAGTATTGCGATGTATGAGAATCAAATATGTCTAAATTTGCTTGTAAACCAATTTTGAAAGATGCTTTAAAAAAAAAGATAAATACTGGAGAGCCAGATAAAGTTAAAGGTATGTTGAACAAGTCAGCAGTCTACCTGTTTCATTCCTCATGTGCTCAAGCCAACAGAACTCAGGCATTAGTGATCACATCAGCATTAGCCAGCAGGATTAATTAGAAATGCTGCATAGTGCCAATGAACTCTCACATCTGTTCTCTTTCTGAAGATTGAAAATTAGAAAATCAATTAGAGCATAAACAAAGACAAGCTGAATTCATTTTTGTCATTAAATACTAATATATTAGCAGGAAAAATTAAATGATGTAGAGCAGTTGGCTAAAAGACTCTTTGAGGCAGCCCAGTCATCATGTTCTCTTTTGAAGAGGCGGAGCAATAGTCGTTCCTGCTGATCTTAAATCTTGTGTGGCTCTGCTTCTTTCACATCCCTTGCTGTTGCTTTGACCATTCTGCTTTATTTGAAAGCATGATGCCCTGCAGCTTCTGGGGAAGCAGGAAATCTCTGCCCTTGTAATTACGGAGAAATGAATCACAGATGCTTTGCCTACAGTTTGAAACAGAGATTTCATTGAGTTTAGAAAAATTAACTCTGCACCAGTCCAAATTACATGTTAGCATGACTTATGAATCATTTTACTCAGATCTAAATATAGATTTGTGGTAAAGATAGAATAAAGAAAATGAGTGGGAATGCATGTTTATGAATAGTAACCGCAATGATAATTGTTCCATCTTGTACCTTTCCTTGCTTGAAAAGAGTAAATTGCACATTTCAACAACAAATGCAAGAGCATGCATTTATATAGTTTCTTTTAACATGATCAAATATTTCAAGATGTCAGCTACCCAACATGATAATTCAATGACCAATATTAAGGCAAAATTTCCTTTTTGCTGGCTTTGGCAAGGAAGATCAGCTAGCTGTGCACAGCAGACAATGGAAATCCAGCCAGAGTGCATCAGAATAAAATCTGGTGAGTTTTCCATTCTGCTAAATTAATAGGTAGAAAATTAGGCAGGCTGCCTTCTGGTCCACAATCCTCCTATTCACAAATTCCTTTCCTATTTACGTCAAAAATAATTTATCTGAAGTACAGATAATTATTACTTTCTATGTTGCCACTGCTCAGTTTTATTCTCATACTGTCTGCAACATCTATCTGCCACATCACTTGAAAACATCGAAAATAATTGCCTGTGAAAGTACTGTTTACTTTATTTTCTGTCACTCGATCCAAAATAGCAAATTCTTGCTTTGTGTTCTTATTACTGACAGACAATACAGGCAGAAAAGCAGTCCACTGTTTTCCTTCCATGTTCTGTGCTCACATGACACAATACATCAAAGGAGACCATAATGATCCTTTTCACTTAACAAATTTTAGTTTATCAGTCTCAGTCTCCTGGTGAGTATAAAGTGACAATTGCAATTGCATCTGGCACAGAACATAGATACTTGCTAATATATTCCATATTACTGACTGATCTACTTGAAGCTACTGAAGCTACCATTCAGGTGACGCAGCCACTTGTGATTCACTTCAACCAAGTCTACATTTTAAAATCTATTTACCAGTGTAGGTCCACTGGTATAAAGCAAATTAATACTGCAGTTCATTAATATTGTCTTGGCTCTGATTTGTAATTGATGAAACTGGCTTAATGTAAATTCGCATATCACATTATTTAAGAGACTGTTTTGAAACACAAATCCACATTCATAATAATGTTACATTAATATTGATCTGAATCTACCAGAGAACTGATAGCAAAACAACACATGAAAATCCTTTGGAATTGTTGATATAATGGGTGTCATCTTCTGCTTTCTCTGATAATGAATCTTAAAACCGGGAAGGGTATTTAATTAGATGGGAATGGGGCAAATTCCCGTTTCAAAATTCAATCTGAGTGGAAAAACCATTGGTTGACCATCTCATCTCAGTGTCAAATGGGGCCCTTAATTGACAAGTGTATGACCACTTTTGGACATCAGCCCCCTGCTGCTGACATTAATTCACCTGAAGATAAGCCTGTTACCATGTAGCATTCATGCGCAGCAGTTAAAAACTGTATGGCCACATCAAAACTACTCAGTGCCTTATTGAGGAGCTGGACATCTTAAAGAGAGGGGAGCAGACCTACACTGTTGCAACTGGAAACATAGCAGCCAATTTGCAGAAAAGCTCCGGCAAATACTGACACAAAACTGTGATGTTTACTGAGGAATAAAACTTGGCCAGAAAGATAGAATAACTCCCTTGCTGTTTTTGCCTTGAGATCTTTTATGCCTGCCTGAAACAGTATTCAGGGAATTGGCTTAGAATCTTAACAGAAAGACAGTTCTTTTTAAAGTGCAGTAGTCCCTCTGTACTGCATTGGAGTTTCAGCCTTAGGTTTTGAACTCAGTCCCCGCCTCAGGTATGATGGAGGGCATGATACATGGTTCTTGTTATTTTTGTGAAGGGTTTTTTTAATGAAAAGCTTAGTCTTTCTGGAATACTGATCTAATCCGATAATTGGATATTGATCAGAAAGGTGATTGCAATCAGAGTAATAGTGGAAAATTGTCGATACTGTGGTTGTATACAACAGATGGAATAAAGATTAAAGTTTAGAATAATCCTTTTATTTTGTTTAGAAAACATAGAATGAAGGTGTTCAGGGGAGTTCAGAGGAGACCTGATTGGAGTCAGAAACAAGCATAGTTTAACTCCCAGAAAGATTTTGATTTTTGGAACCCATGAAGGAATGTTAATGAATAGAAAAGTTTAATTTGTGCAGCTTGCAGACCAGGAGCGCTGGCTTAGAAATCAGCAGGTTTTTAGAAACAAAAGACAAAGCTGTCAAATTTGTGAATATTAATGGAAGAAGATTTGACAGTTCACGGGACAGAAACTGGGGAGAATCAATAAAGACAATCTGGACTGCAGATTCATTTGGAGAATTCCCCACGTGAGAGACAGCCAAAGCCATCACTGCTCTTTTATTGTATGTATTTTTTCTAATGCCACTAAGTGTTTGAGTTCCAGACAGACTGGAGGAGACTGTCTTAAGGCTTAGACTTCAAACCAGCATTATTGGTTATATATTAATAGTAAATACTGCTATACATGGTAATCACAGGTATACCATGCTCTAATCATATAGTTACAGTAGATAAGGACTAGTCCATATCTTCATGTGTACATGTCCATCTTCCAGAGTTTTAATGTATTATACACCTGTGGAGTATTGCAACCAACGAAAACAGAAATTACTGGAGAAACTCAACAGGCCAGGCAGCACTTGTGCAGAGAAAAGTGCTAACTGTTTGAGTCTGGTGACACATCATCGGAGTTCTGAAAAAGTGCCACTAGTTTTGAAATATGAAGTCTTTTTTTCTCTCCTCAGATGCTGCCAGAGCTGCAGAATTTCTCCCATAATTTCTGTTTTTGTTTGTTTTAGATCTCCAGCATGTACAGTTCTTTGTTTTATTGTATGTGTAATATTATAATCTGTAGTCATTTTAATTTATCCCACACTGAGCTGTTTATGTTCAGTGATATGCACCTCCACCATATCATCACATGTTTGCTCAAGGACCCTGAAGTCTTTACCCAAACACACCTCCGGCTTTTTTCTTCCTGTGTCATAAACATTGAGTAATGATTCTCAATTAAGTTCCTTAGTTTACTTTTTACAACATTTACTTGTATTTTTTTCAGTTTCTCTTCCACACATTTTCCTTATTTCTCCTATCCTTCTGAAACAAAAAAAAATAATCTTGTAAGTTTATGATCAGTTATAGAAACACTTGAGGTAAAGTTGGTGATTTTGCTTGTTCTTTGCAGTCTTCCATTATATCAGAGACTCTTGCTAAAGGAACTCATGTTCTTGGAACTACAGGAATGTATGAGAATACTAAGGTAGTTGTCCAACCTTTGCTCAACTATTGATGTCAGACACATTATTAGTTTCCTTAGGAAGAAATAAATGTGTTGTGCTCTTTATTTAAAGAACCTTGTTTACTCATAATATTGATATGTTCCTCATACTGCTCTTCTAAGTCATGAATGTACATGTTGGATTGGGATTGATTTGATTTGTTATCTGATAAGTTCTTCACAAAATAGCATATCATTATGAAGTGACCCCTTTTGCCACAAGGGCTACATTCTTGGTAGAAAGCTAAACAGTTTTGTTTTCATGGATACTGTGGAACCACATTTGTAACTAGACACTGTAATCTTTGATCTTTTAAAATTTTGCATTGATGTCGTCAAATGAGGTACATTGTTCAAGATGGTTTATTCTGCTTCAGTCATCTAGTAGTCAACATGCTGTGGAATGTTCTGCATTAATGTAACACTTACTGTGAATCTAGACTCTGAATCTATTTCTAGATGAACTGTACTTTCTAAAGTTAGATCTTCATTTGATTGGAGATATTCAGTGATTGATTTATCTAAGAGACCAATGGCATTTCTGTTATAAATAAGCTAGTGTTGAAAGCTTCCACAGTTGCATGGTTCAATCAGTATGGACAGGTTATTAAATAAACCATGTATAGTCTCTCTTGGGAGTTAATATTTGCTATTGAAGTGTATTCTCACTGGTCTTGTTTGTTCTTGAAGTGAAAGTGAACCTGTCTGCTTTTGGTTTAGTGCTCAATCCAAGGATTGTGCCTTTTTAATCTGCCAATTTGCAGATTTATCTAATTGGTGTGAAAGCATCATTTTTTTGCAAAAGAAAGATTGGTATCAGTGAATTTTGTTGCACTGTTTGATTATTGATACGCAATTGAAGTTTTAATTATTTTCACTTGGAAGAATAAATTTTTTGGATTTTGAGCTCCTTGTAGTGTATTTATTTTGTAGTCTTGTGGTTCAATGCTTCACTCAGTAAGATTCAATTGTTTGTATCAAAGATGACCCCTGTGACACCATTCACATGAATTTGACACCATGTGATCAGATTTGTGTTTTTTTGTCTTCATCTATTTTTCATCTTTCAATGAGTAAAATTGATAAAACATCTTATCTGCTCAGATAATTTGGCAGTCTGAACCTTTATAATGTGACATCTTTTTTACTTCCATATTCTTTTCTTTGTTAACTAGTTTTCTTTAAGTGTGTACCTGAAGAATTATCTTCAATTCCAGTTGTTAACTTTGTCAATGAGTAAATAATTCCGAAATTTGTTAACTCACTGTGTTTCTCAGCCTACCTTTCCAGGTGAAAACAATTTTTTTTGTCCTTTCTCTGAAGAGATCAAATTGGCATTTGTCCAGTAATTTGCTTCTTTTCATGGGTACTCAGTTTGGTTTACTGACCAATAGCTACTCATGGCTTTTAAGGATCTCTTAAAAAGTCTCCCTTATTACTGACTGTAAAACTCTTAAGACTTGCGGTGTTCTGATGTCCTAAATTCTTCTCTTCTCCAGATGATCTCAGCTCTGTTTTTAATCTTCATTGCTATCACAATTTTCCAGAGACAAAGCAACTGCAGATGCTGGAATCCAAAATAGATAGACAGGAGGCTGGAAGGACATAGCAGGCCAGGCTGCATTAGGAGATGTAGTCCTTCTTCAGGACTGGGGGTGGGTGTGGGGTGAGCTGTAGATAAAAGGGGTAGTGGGGATAGAGTGGTAAAGTTGGGATAGGTGAAGACAGTTAGAGGGTAAGAAATGGTTGGTCAGTGGGAGAAATGAATCCAGTTGGTGGCAGGGAGCAGTGGAAGGAAGGGGGAGGGTCTGGGAAGGGAGTCAGGGGAAGGGGAGGGAGGTTATTTCAAATTGGAGAACTCAATGTTGAGTCCTCTGGGCTGTAGGCTGCCCAAGTGGAAGATGAGGTCTTGTTCCTCCAATTTGCGCCGTGGTTCATTTTGACAATGGAGGAGGCCAGGGTTGGTCATGTCGGAAAGGGAGTGATTGGAGGAATTCAACATTGAGTTCTCTAATTTCAAATAAACTCCCACCCCATCCCTGACTGCCTTCCCAGTGCTCCCTGCCACCAACCAGATTCATTTCTCCCACTGACCAATCAGGTTGTACCCTCTACCTGTCTTCAACTATCCCCACTTCACCACCATTTTCTAAGCAGTGGATCCTATAGCTTCCACCATTTTTAATCACATGGTTTGACAACCACACCTTGAGTTTAGATTCAAACTGGTGGAAGGGGAAACAAAAACAAAAATTGCTGGAAAAACTCAGAGTGAAAGCAGAATTAACATTTCAGGTCTAGACTGTCATTTGAATTGAGCTTTTTAGCTGAGATTTTCCAGCAACTTTAGTTTTTGTTTCTGATTTCCAGCACCCGTAGTTCCTTAGTTCTGTTCCGGTAGAAGAGGAGGCAAATTAAGGAATTTTCTTTAGAGTTAGTCTTCAAAGTAGCACTGTTAATGCTAAATACTGTTATGTATGGCAATTATAGATTGGCCAGCCTCTCCTCTTATTGTTACAAGATAAGGGCTAGTCTATCTTCTTTGCACGTTCAGGCTCATAAGCTCATGTCAGCCTTCCAGAAACTTACCCAAGTGTAATCTGGTCCAGTCTGATGTAGTCATTCTAATTCTGTCCATGCTGTGCTATTTATGTTCACTGATTTAAAGCTCTGTGATTTATTTCAGTGTAGCTCCGAGGTCCCAAAACCCTTAGACAACAATTGCTGTACTAGGTTGATTACTACCTTGATGCCGGGGCAGCCACTCTCACCTCACCTCTGGAACTCGGTTTCTTTGCCCACCAAGGCTGAATACCTCTGGTGTAAACTCAAGTAAGCATCGGTGAGCAGGTTGTTACTGAGTAAGGGCCACTTGATAGCACTGTCATCACATCCTCAATCACTTTGATGATCATTGAGCGTAAGGGTGGGAAGTTGGCTGGATTGGATCTTCAGTGTGCAAGGCAATCTGGCTATTTTTTATACTGTTGGGTAGGTGCTTCTGTATCACTGTGCTGGAGTTGAAAGAGAGAAAAATGCAAATTAAAAGACAGCAGAAAGAGAAAAAGTGGAAGAAAGAGAAAAATACTTGCATTTACAGATGCTTTACATAGTCAATTAAAAGTCTATACAGCCAATGAAATATTTTCGAAATGCTGTAATAACAACCACATCTACACTGTTGCCAGACATTACTTATGCTCCCCACCAACAGACACATTAACTCACATAAATCTAATCTAATCTAAAAAATATGCTCACCACACACACACACATACTGCACACCACACAACATATACATATACCACACACACACAAACACACATATACCCATGCACATACAGATGCACGCATAAAACACACACACACAACACATACATAGCATGTACATGTTGAGTGTGCATGCACAAACGCTTAACAAGATTCGGTGGGGGTAAACAAAGACCTTGAACAGTCTTCTCCATAGCTGCATAGAGGGATCTATGACACCTGGCATCCCAGGAAACTTGGATTGTTGGTTGCCTCTGTAGCTGACTCTGGCAAAACCCAAGGAGCAGTTAAATTGTCCAGTGAACAATCCCAATTGTAACCTAACTTTGGATACACCCACACGGACGGATGGACGGACACACACAAACACGCCTCATTGTAAATATGCTTTCGCTTTTCTCCCCTCATGCTACCGCATTCCTTTCTCTGCAGCTTCCCTGATGTTTCCCCTGATGATTTTCATGATTTCCTTCCTACTGGATTGCCAGGCTACATTAACCAATATTTATTGTTATTCAAGAAAATTACAACGGATTCCTGCACAATGGAAACACTTGTTCAAACACTTGTTTATGTATGTTAAGTGTGGCATGGTAACTCAGTGGCTACACTGCTACTTCACAGCACTAGGGACCCAGGTTTGATTTGTGTGGAGTTTTCAAATTCTGCCCGTGTTTGCGTGGGTTTTCCCTTAGTGCTCGGAATACCGGCTACAGTCCAATGGTATGCAGGTAGGTGGATTGACAATGCTGTATTTTCCCCAGTATCTAGGTATATGCAGATTAGATGGATTAGCCATGGGAAATGCAGGATTATAAGGATAGGGTGGGATGCTTCTCCGAGGATAAGTGTGAAATCAATGGGTTGAATGATTCTTTCTGCACAGTAGGAATTCTTTGCAACTACAGACATTTTGTAGGAATTGCTAACTTTGATCTTCAAGCTCTACAATAAGTAGAAATCATCACACAGCAAGGTGACCATAACCTGATTTCTGTGATTCTGGATTAGTGGTGCTGGAAGAGCACAGCAGTTCAGGCAGCATCCAAGGAGCAGCGAAATGTCGATTTTACTGCTCCTCGGATGCTGCCTGAACTGCTGTGCTCTTCCAGCACAACTAATCCAGAATCTGGTTTCCAGCATCTGCAGTCATTGTTTTTACCTCCTGTTTTCTGTGATGTTGATTGAGGGCTAAATATTAAACTAGAACATCAAGTACAACTTCTCTGCTGTACTTTGAATAGAGCCACATTATTTTTACATTCACCTAAACAGGCAGATGGGGCCTGGCTAGTTCTGGGGCAGAATGTTTCAATGCTACAGCTGGAATTTTGTCAATACCAGTTGGCTTTGACATACCTAACACCTTCAGCTACTTCTTGATTTGAATCAAATTGGCTGAAAAGGGAACCTCAGAGGAACTATGAGTCCATTCATGACTCCTGACTGAAGAGAGTTGTAATTGTTTTCTTCCTACCTTTTGCACAAGTGTGCTGAGACCCCTCTCATTGAGAATGAAGAAGTTTGCAGTCTCCTCTTCTGTTGTTTTTAAATGTCCATAACCATTCAGAACTGGAAGTGGCATTTCTGCAGATGGTCCCATATATCACTCATCATTCTCTCACTCTTAATACATTTATAATAGTATTTATTAATAGGCTTTCGAATGTTTACAAGATTGTTTTTGTATTCGACTTTGGAACTCTTAAAAGTTTCTTTGTTGCTTTGTATTTTTGCCCCAGGCTGCTGGGTTACCACTTCACTTGGCATTTGTACAAGTCATTTTCAATAGTTTTGGAAGACATTTTCCTTGCATGTTACTCAATTGACTACATAAACAAGAAGCACAAATCCTGTGGTAAGAATTTAGTATTGCGTCAGAAACAATTACGGGATAGGCATTGTGCCAACTGGCATGCACGCTCAAAGATGTCACTTCAGGATTCACTGGACAATGGGGCTTTCAGTCTCATCTTGTTAACAGTGATAAGCTACAGATGCCAATCTGGATGCAATTCATCAGTTAGGGCCACATCTTAGGTTCACCTTTGGTAATATAGTTACTACTATTGATTTCAATGCATTTAATAATCATTGTCCCTCCTTTTCCCTCTGCTTCTTTTATATTTGGCCAATTACATGCGTCTTCAAATTAAAAGAAGTAACAGTACTTAATGAGGCACCACTAAAAAATTATTAAAGGTTTGATGGAAACTTACAAATGAAAAGAGAGGTATCATTATGCACTAAAACACATCCAGTCCTTCAGTCTCCATTTGTCATGGATTGCCCACTTCCTCTCAATCACACTTGACACAGACTTAAAAATGGAGTAATGGCCAGCAATCAGGTCAAATGACATCCTTCAAAACAGGCAATAAAAGCTTGCTAGCTGGCAATGCCCACATCCTATGAGTGGAAAAAAAAACTTCTGTTCCCTGGATCTCTTGATGTGATTAGATTAGATTACTTACAGTGTGGAAACAGGCTCTTTGGCCCAACAAGTCCACACTGACCTTCCAAAGAGCAACCCACCCAGACCCATTTCCCTCTTCACCTAACACTATGGGCAATTTTAGCATGGCCAATTCACCTAATCTGCACATCTTTGGACTGTGGGAGGAAACCCACACAGACACAGGGAGAATGTGCAAACTCCACATAGACAGTTGCCTGGGGCGGGCATTGAACCCGAGTCTCTGGCGCTGTGAGGCAGCAGTGCTAACCACTGTGCCACCGTGCCGGTGTTAACAATATCCAGTATACCTTGGTGGAAGTTTGTACATGTGGAATGAGAACAGGATCAGATTGGCTGAGTTAAATGGTACACTAGTCAATTTATGATGAAGAGAGTCTGCTGCCCATGAGGTAAAAAAAAAGCCCACACCTTCAGAGAGGAGACAGGAGAAGATTGGCAAAAAGAAAATCAGGGATTTAAATTTGCAATGTTTTCTGAGTGATAGTATGAAGGAAAGTGGTGATCCCATAGCAGTATGCACTCACAGTGGGAATGCCACACTTGAAGAAAGCATGGGTTGCGAAAAGGGTCTGCTTCAATATTGTTGTCCAGATTGTTCAGCCTGCTCACCATCAAGTGCAGCTCCCTGCTGTGCAGCAAAACTCACATTTCACTGCTAATGGGTTACAAATAGAGATAAAGAGCAATAGCTGACAGTTGGAAAGAGAGAGAGAGAGAGATGGTGAATTTAAGACAGAAAAAACATCTAAAGGATATACATGGAGACGGATGGGTTGCATGATGAGGCAAAATTACATATAATCAATGCATTAGTACAGATCTTTCTAATAAATGTGGTGATTGAACAGGATTAGAAAATTGGGAAGGATCCTGTGGGAATTTTCAATTGAAAGAAACAAATGCTTTTACTCAGACACTGTATGCAAATTGGTGCAGTGAGCTGTCAACTGCATTTTCCAATGCTTTTTGCAAAGATTCTGCAGGTAGTAATGCATCCCCATATGGAATAGGCATCAAAAAGAAAGTACATTTTGACCTTTTGTAGGTTGAATTATTAAAGGTATTTCATACTGATTCTCATTGATTTTTGGGTCTCTTTTGTGTCAATCCACTGTTTCCATCCTTTTACCCACTTCAGGTTTTGCATGGTTTGATTTCTGCCCAGCCATGTGTCCTACCTCAGAATTGTTTTGAGCTGGATTTGATGGACCCTTGGGAGGCGGACCTGATGGCTAGCACACATAGAACATCCAGCATGGACAACCCACTCCTGACCTGTCCACAATTTTGCACGTGGGCAGGGGAGGCATCGAGTGGCCTGTCCACCCTTTCCTTTCCTCTCGTGGGTGTCACTGATTTAATGGCCATCACCAATCGCCTTTGGGAAGATAGTGGTGAGCTGTCTTCCAGTGTTCAGGGTGTAACCACAGTGCAGTTAAGCAAGGCCTGTTGAGGTCTTTAACTGATTATTTCATGGCTGCTTTCGAGTTTCATCATGCTGAATATAGTATTTTACCAGTGGTGGCGGGGAACCCACACCATGCAGCAAACCAAACAGTTGTGCAGGGTGATGTGAGGGAAGAGGGAAAGCCCTCATTTACAGGCCCAGAGGGTCCATCTGAGGCAAACACCACTCCCCACCCAAAAAAAAAGATCATACTCCCTTTAACCCTTCAACACAGGTGCCTGTCTGTCCCTTTTTACCACCCTCACTTACACCCCAGACTTACCAAGGCACCTTGGTAAGTCTGGGGTGTAAGTGAAGGTGGTAAAAAGCACAATGGAACTGGCTGTAGTCTCTGCATGATCGTGCTGCAGGCTGGATGTAAAGTGGGAATTTCTCCTGGGAAAGGGATAGAAGCCTCGCCTTAACACAATGAGTGTGCCCCCAACATTTAATTACTGCAAGGCAGCTGTCAGAATTGTGGACACATTCACACCTCTCAGGTCTACCATCTTTTAGCTGGGGAGGAAGGAATACTCTTTCTTGGAGAACTCAACATATAAGGGCGTATATGACATGGAATGGGAGGTAATATGGGAGGTGAGAGTGGAGGGAGGCTCATTGACAATCAACAACACACGAGCTTTGCTGGGGTAGAGTGCATTTCTATAGCTGGTGTTATGACTCAATATGGCTGTGCCTGAGGGGATAAATTGGGCAGGCGAACAGTTAGATAGATGGGATGAGTGGGAATGGGGCAAGTGCATTGCTAATGGGGTTGACAGGGTGGGCTACCAAGAAGGGAATGTGTACATTTGGGAGTTCACTGAAGGAAAGAGGCTGAGCTTGAGACTCACTGTATGTGACCACTGTTTTCTTCCATTTTGATGAACGGAAACAGGTATGTGAAGGAGCTGAAAATGGCTGCCATGATAGCTGGAATGGACGCAGTAAATGTTTCATTCTGTGGGGATGGCGCCTTCTCTTTGGGGTCTTTAAAGGGCGACAGTACTCTGGGATCACTACACGTTAGATGTGAACTTGGGCTCCGAGCTTTCCTGACCACATCATACAGAAACAGAATTCAATGCCAATAATGGTTGTGATGCAAAAGCAATGCGTATTTTGACCTGGAAAGTGAACATCTATTTCCAAATGTCTGAACATGTTTACAACACATTTACAATTAATTTCGCTTAGGCCACATGTGGTGCCCTCAGAAAGTCTTCCTTTGCTTCCCACTTTCTCTGAGTGCAGTCCTGATATCTGCAGCTGGGTATGGAGGAAGCCTGCTCTACAATAAAGCCTGTTGGCCATAGAGTTTTGCTGCAGCAACCCTGGGGCCATTTATGGTTTGACAGCTTAGAGGGCGCCAAGTGTGTCCTGCCAACTTCTGATAATCTCATATTTATCCAGTTTGTATTGCATCTGACTCATATTTGTACACTCACTCACGTTGTCTAAATTGGCCAGAATCCTTTTGATATCCTCTTCACCATTCATAATCCCACCTTGTTTTGTACCGTAAGCAAAGTTGGAAATATTACATTTGATTCTCATCGTTTGATTCTCTTTAATCATTGATATGTATTGTGAATGAGTGGGGCCCAAGCACTGAACACTACAGAACTCTTACTTCCACTCCATTAATGATGAATGTATTCATATTCTGTTTCCTGTCTGCTAACCAATTCGTAATCCATCCAGTATATTACCACCAATCCCATGTACTTTGATCTTGTACACTAATCTCTTATGTGGGACTTCATCAAAAGCTTTCTGAAAATCCAAATGCATCACATCACTTGATTATCTTTCATCTTTCACACAAGTTACATTGTCAAAGAACTCCTTTAGGTTTGTCAAGAAGATTTTCTTTTCATAAAGCCATGTTGACTTTGTGCAATTCTGTTGGCATTATCTATATAGCTTGTTATCATATCCTGGTAATAGACATCTGCATGTTCCCTTCTATTAATGTTAAACTAAGGAGTCTGTAATTCTCAGTTTTCTCTCTGCCTCTTTTTGTTTAAAATAGTGTGTTAGATTTGCCATCCTCCAATTTGCTGCGGAAGTTCCAGATGATACAAAATTTCAGAAGATGACAACCATTGAGAAATTCAAAAATAATAAGGGTTAGGATTAATCTGTGATTGGGTTAGGGTTTGTGAAGTATTGCTCCTCTAATGCCCATAGTGATGAAGAGCTTATGCCCAAACATCAATTCTTCTGTACCTTGGACGCTGCCTGATCTGCTGTGCTTTTCCAGCACCACACTCTCGACTCTGTTCTCCAGCATCTGCAGTCCTCACTTTCTTCTGTAATGCCCATAGCCTATTACCTTTTTATCACTTGCAAGGTGTCCCACATTTAAAATTGTAACAGCTATATGGCTGTTCTTTGGCCGAGTTCAGCTGCATGAAATCATTGGACACTTCCCTAAAAGACAATATTTTTGTTTGCGTCTACGCCAACCCTGTCCCTGCATCGGCATGATGGCTCAGTGGTTAGCACTGCTGCCTCACAGCAACAGGGAATTGGGTTCAATTCCAGCCTTGGGTGACTGTCTGTGTGGAGTTTGCGTATTCTCTCCATGTCTGCGTGGGTTTCCTCCGGGTGCTCTGATGTCCTCCCACAGATTTGCAGGTTAGGTGGATTGGCCATGCTAAATTGCCCATGGTATTCAGAGATATGCAGATGAAGAGGGTTAGCCATGGGAAATGCAGGATTTCAGAAACGGACGTGAGCAGGATGCTCTTCACAGGGTCAGTGTAGACTTGATGGGCCAAGTGTCTAGATTGTAATGGTGCTGGAAAAGCAGAGCAGGCCAGGCAACATCTGAGGAGTAGGAAAATCGACGTTTCGGGCAAAAGCCCTTCATCAGGATGCTGCCTGACCTGCTGTGCTTTTCCAGCACCACTCTGATTTCCAGCATCTGCAGTCCTCACTTTTGCCTTGATGGGCCACATGGCCTGTTTCCAAACTGCAGGGATTCGATTGTATTCTACCTGGGACCTTCATCATTATTTGCATGGTTCTGCAGTCTTCAGAGGAAAACTGCCTTTTTGTTTTTCATTTAACTTTTGACATCAGTGTCCCTGGAAGAAAGCCATCAATTGTGTTCCTCTTATCACTACAAAATGAAATTGCAAAGGGATAGGATCAGTCTGAACTTGATTTCGATATGGATAAATAGCCTCCCTGCCATTGACTGTTAAAGCTGATATATCAAGAAGGATCACCTGGCTAAGCCACTAGCATTCATTGGACTAATGAAAATGCAACTCCACTTTAGCCAAGAATCAATTCCTTCAGAATGAGGAGAAATATGGACAAAATAACAAAGTACAGAGCTGTGAACTTCCCGACTCTCCCTTACAATGAAAAGTTTGTGATTGCACTCAATTCTAAAAAAAGGGGAGCATCGCAGCTCTGAAATTCTAAACTTTGCAGTCGAATTACTGAGAAAAATAAAGGCTAACAGAATCAAAAAGTGAGTCAGTAACAATGACCACCATATTTTCAAAACCACTTTACAAAGGTAACAATTAGACATAGTTCTGTGATTGACAAAGATATATTGGTGGGATTTGAAAATATTTTTGAAATAAGACATTGAAATAAAAAACTGGGCAGCTTAGTAAGAGTATTATAAAATGGGATGGAGACTACTGGAGACGCTTACAGCAAGGCTGAAAAGGGATCTCTAATGTGGTATCAAATGACAGCATATGCTGACCTACAGAGATAGAGCAAACTAAAATCCTGGAAAGTTGGTTATCGGCCGTGCTCAGTGAAAATTCTCCTGTCTTCGTCAGGAAACACTAGAAACATGAACACAATCTCGGATAACTTTTAAGAGCAATATTGTTGGCTATTATTTAAATATAAAGCTGTGGTGACGCAGGATATATTCTTGAAAAACAGGCAGGAGAGAAGACAAGCATTTCTAGAATAAAGTGGGAAAAAGTACTGAGCATGGTCGTTTGTGATTGAAATTTATTTTGCTTCTCATTCCTAACCCAATTCAAATTGGTCAGGTTTACAGATCGTCCCAAACCAGGAGGGGCTGGAGAATAAGAACAGAAATCATTGGACATTACAGATCAAGCTGGACAAATTAGGAAAGTGGACAGCACATTTTTAGATGAAAACTAGATCAATCTTTAACTCTAAAAAAAAAAGGGTGACACATTGAGGCCATGAGATCAGCCCAAGGATGGTAATGGAAATATCCTGCAGATTATCACCAACTACTGCTGATGAATCCGTGTGTTGAACTTCACTTGGGAGAAGTTAAAGGCAGCAAAAATGTACTCTGGATGGGGACTTCAAGTGTAGCTAAGAACCATGACTGATCAAGCTAGATAAGACCTGAATGATATATCTGCCAGGTTGGGCTACAGAAGAGGAGAGAGTCAACAAGAGGGAAACACCAATGTGACCATGTTCTCACTGATCTACCTGCTGCATATGTATCTATTGCTTGACAAGAATGGTACGAATAACTACTGCAAAGTCCGTGAGGTCCCAAGTTCACAGTGCAACTAAATTCCATTATATTGTATGTCACTATCACTGCATTAAATGAAATAGGGTAAGAACAAAGCTAAGAGCTCAAAACTTGTGCCATCAGTAATGATAGAATTGCTACTCCATCACAAACAGTAACCAAACAAACCGACTCTGTCATTACCATCTGGCTGGGAGATCCACCCTAATTCAGTGAAGAGTGAAGGAGAGCATTCCAAGAGCTGCATCAGGTATAGAAAATAAGATGCCAGTTTTGTGAAGTGACTATACACAACAGCATGTGTACTAAAAGTTAGAAACAGCATAAGACACGGAGCAAAGTGATTCCACAATTGATCAAAGGTTTGCAGTCCTGCAGCATTCATTCTGGAATAATGGTGGATAATGAAACAATTAATGAGAGAGAAACAGCTTCGTGAGTATCTCTGTTCTGATTTAGAATTGTACTGCTGTTCCTTCAGTCAAAATAGTTAGATCAGTGGTTCAGGAATGTGTTTTCTCATGCTCCTACCTCACAACTTTCTCAGAGGCAGTTAGAGGAGGTAACTAAATGCTGGCCTTGATACTAGTCACCATATTCCATGGACAGATGACAAATAAACAAAAACTTAAAGACCAGGAGGTGTGCAGAACCGAACCATATGGCTGGTTTTGAGGGCGATGAATCATTATTCTAAGAAAAGATTTTCTCAGGTGTGAAAATAGGTGCCAAAAAGAAATTTTAAATAAGCTTTTTTAAGATTAAAAACAGAAAATTGTGACCTTGGAATATTTCTTCAAGTTAAATTGTGGAAGTAGAACTAAATGATAGAAATTATTCAAATGGTAGTTTTATGGTCGATATTAGGATATTTATCCTTTCAGAGGAACATGTTGAATACACTTCCAGAAACTCCAACAACATATCCCCTAGAACCGTGAACAGCACTTCCAATGTCACCACAAACTAAAAATGAGAGCCATCCAAGCTAATCGCTGAAATAGCTAAAAAAATTAAATGGTCTATGCCTCAGGCCGAGGCCAACCCAATACCTAATATGGAAACGTGATGTGACAGTTTTGGCTAGTAACCATTTTAAGTTATAGTGTGTCTAAGACAGGCTCTGAGCAACCATTTTGGACAGAACTCACCCTCAAGGGAATACTTTGAGAAGCACCAATGAGAGATGAGCAACAGAGAGATGACAAAAGGCCATCCAGTGAAAAGACCGCTGTACTAAACCAGACTACCAAGGGACACGACCATAACAGCAAAGCAAAAAACCCTTTAGTCTTTCCCAGAATCTGTGTTCTACTCAGCCTGCATGTGGGAGTCATATTCAACTACTCAATTGCAGAAGCCTTCATAGCTGCTGAATTTAACTTCAGGTTTTCAACCAATTCATTTTAAAAAAAAAGGGAATTCGCAAGCAAGCAATAGGCCTTCACAGTATTAGAGTTGTATCTTTAACTTCCATAAATATTTTTTATCCTTAATGACTTATCACGCTTATTTTTTCTTTTGCCAGTACCCTTGTCACTTCCACATGAATAATTGTAGCAGTAGTTTTGCAATAAACTCGTCATTATTTGCATAAGATGAAAGCTTTGCTGTTGGTTCTTCTTTAAATTGAAACACCTGTAAACTAAAAAGAAGTTAAGAATTCCAAGTTTGCAGTTTGCAGGTCAATCTGAGGACACTTTTGATATGGCCATTAAACATACTTCAATGAGAAGATTTAGGATATTTCTCCATGAGTGCTGTAAGATTAGCTAATTGGCTTAATTCATCTGTAATTGATTAAAACTTGATTAGTCAAGGATTTTGAATTTGATATGTTTGAGGATGACAAGATAATAAGCCTATGGAATTTGGCAAAGATGGTATTACAGGGGAACAGAGGTTGATGCACAGTAGGATGTCAACAATAGAGCAGCAAAGGCCTTCCAATTGTGAGGTGAAGGAGACACCAAGTTGGGGTTTAGTGACAATGCGGTTGGAATAGGTGTATGGCCATTAGGGTTATAAAAATAGATAGACATCATTGACATTTAGATCGGTATACTTAAAATAGAATCTCACTTCGTTTCTGTGAGTGTTCTGCTCAAAATATCAGGGTAACGTTGAGACATGGTGAGAAGGCAGCAAAACTGGTGGGGGTACGTTGCTGTGCTCATTTTATGTGCCACTCAGCTAGTTTTCACTGAGTAAAGGGAATTAAGTTCAGATTTAATGTCTGTTCCCAAACTGTTTGAAACCACAAGCTTTAAAAAACAAAATAAAGACAGGTGATTGATAGACGCCAGTCAGGAGACAGAAATCCTCCTTTATTACATATATGGAAATCTGATCTGCTATTTTTCTTTTTTAAATAAATAAACTCTGACCTTTCACTTGGTAACATCAAATATTAGGTTCATATTTAATTAGTTACTCTCTGACCTACTGTAAAGGGAGGATTATGATTTATTTGTATAGAATAATATTATTTCCATAGCTACAGGGACAACTGGTACACTGATGTCAGAGTTGTCATTGTGGTTGAGTTAAATCATGTATCAGATGAATAATTTGGGTGTAGTTCCATTCAGAATTATTTTCAGGCAAATAGCAGGAGTGAGTCACATATTCAGGGAATTATGACAGTGGGGAAGAGAAGCCGCATTGAATGACAGGAAGGAATAAGGTTTGAGGTTTGCAACAAAACAGATAGAATGTAATGAGTGAGGTTAGGCTTTGAAGAGGTAATAGGAAAAACTCTCAGTAATTAATTTTTTCTCCCTATCTTTCTGCTTCCTTTTGCCATTGGCTGACCAATTCTTCCTATACATTCACAAAGTGGCGAGTTATAGAGGTATAGAGATGTACAACATGGAAACAGACCCTTCGGTCCAACCTGCCAATGCCAACCAGATATCCCAACCCAATCTAGTCCTACCTGCCAGCACCCGGCCCATATCCCTCCAAACCCTTCCTATTCATATACCCATCCAAATGCCTCTTAAATGTTGCAATTGTACCAGCCTCCACCACTTCCTCTGGCAGCTCATTCCATATATGTAACACCCTCTGCATGAAAAATTGCCCCTTAGATCTCTTTTATATCTTTCCCCTCTCACCCTAAACCTATGCCCTCTAGTTCTGGACTCCCCAACCCCAGGGAAAAGACCATGTCTATTTATTCTATCTATGCCCCTCATGACTTTATAAATCTCTGTAAGGTCACCTCTCAACCTCCGACACTGCAGGGAAAACAGCCCTAGCCTATTGAACCTCTCCCTATAGCTCAAATCTCCAACCCTGGCCACATCCTTGTAAATCTTTTCTGAACCCTTTCAAGTTTCACATCTTTCCGATAAGAAGACCAGAATTGTACGCAATATACCAACAGTGGCCTAACCAATGTCCTGTACAACCGCAACATGACACTCAATACTCTGACCAATAAAGGAAAGCATACCAAACGCCTTCTTCACTATCCTAGCTACTGGCAACTCCACTTTCAAGGAACTATGAAACTGCACTCTGAGGTCTCTTTGTTCAGCAACACTCCCTCGGACCTTACCATTAAGTGTATAAGTCCTGCTAAGATTTGCTTTCCCAAAATGCAACACCTCACATTTATCTGAATTAAACTCCATCTGCCACTTCTCAGCCCATTGGCCCATCTGATCAAGATCCCGTTGTAATCCAAAGTAACCTTCTTCGCTGTCTACTACGCCTCCAATTTTGGTGTCATCTGCAAACTTACTAACTATACCTCTTATGCTCACATGCAAGAAAAGTAGTGAACCCAGCACCAATTCTTGTGGCACTCCACTGGTCACAGGCCTCCAGTCTGAAAAACAACCCTCCACCTAGCAACCTCTGTCTTCTACCTTTGAGCCAGTTCTGTATCCAAATGGCTAGTTATCCCTGTATTCCATGAGATCTAACCTTGCTAACCAGTCTCCCATGGGGAACCTTGTCAAATGCCTTGCTAAAGTCCATATAGATCACATCTATCACTCTGCCCTCATTAATCCTCTTTGTTACTTCTTCAACAAAACTCAATCAAGTTTGTGAGACATGATTTCCCACACACAAAGCCATGTTGACTATTCTTAATCAGTCCTTGCCTTTCCAAATACATGTACATTCTGTCCCTCAGGATTCCCTCCAACAACCTGCGCACCACTGAGGTCAGGCTCACTGGTCTATAGTTCCCTGGCTTGTCTTTACCACCTTTCTTAAACAGTGGATCCACATTAGCCAACTTCCAGTCTTCCGGCACCTCACCCATGACTATCAATGATACAACTATCTCAGTAAGAGGCCCAGCAATCACTTCCCTAGCTTCCCACAGAGTTCTAGGGTACACCTGATCAGGTCTTGGGGATTTATCCATTTCTATCCGTTTCAAGACATCCAGCACTTCCTCCTCTGTAATATGGACATTTTGCAAGATGTCACCATCTATTTCCCTACATTTGAAATCTTCCACATCCTTTTTCACAGTAAATACTGATGCAAAATACTCATTTAGCATCTCCCCATCTCCTGCAGCTCCACATAAAGGCAGACTTTCTGATCTTTGAGGTACTCTATTCTCTAAGATCAGCAGGAGATGGAGGAGTATTTTCTTACATTTTTCACTGCTGTAACTATTGTGATCTTCAGGCTGTGGGTGCTTTGTATTAAATGTCATATGGCATTAGCTTTAAGATAATATTCATTTTTAAGAGACTACAATTATAGACTTCAAATGGTATTTCCACCTGCCACTTTCCATTCCTTTGTCTGGTAGCTGTGCCTAGCAACGAGTGCAATGTTGTGTATTTTTTCAGTTATCTTCTGAAACCTCTCAAGAACATCACTGTTGTTTCCTGTAAGGGTTCAATAGCTTCCTTGTACTGCCCTGACTGTTTTGATACATGTAATTTAAAGCACAAAAATGGTCATGTTTAATGCTGGTCTCAATTCATGCTGGCCTCCTCCACTGCAGCCAGGGCTTCCGAAAATAAACTCGACATATTTCACTGATACCGACCGGTATTAAACTGAGAATGCCGGTATTAAACTGTGAGTATATTACACAGAAGTGCAAAATTGCTTCTAAATGTTTGAGACGCATTAATTTTTCAGTACTCAGTCAGCCCCCACATCTATGGACATAAATCTAACTTTCCTGAGGACTGTAGGCAATTTACAAGTTCATTAATCATGCAAATTATACATAATGACCACTCATCCTTTAACATCACTTATAGTATAGGTAACCAAAGCCATGATTATTTTTGTGAACCTTGAAACAAACTCACTGCTGATCTTTGTTTTCTCTAAGTGGGCTGTTTGCATGTTGTTTTCAATGTAAGATCAATTCTCTATTATGTAACTAATTGATTTGTACATTTAAATCAATGCAAATAATAAATTACATGCTGTGTTGTACTAATTTCTTATTTTGTTTAACATCTATTGAAAATGGAGTAATAATATCCTTGAAGGAGCTATGGTTGACTACATGTTTTGCCAGTCAATGATATGTATTATCTCAGGAAGAGATTCAATGCCACATGATCTTACTCTTTCTTCCTGCCTCATGGCAAGGTGAAACCACAACTTAACGTTTTCCTTGCCTCAGCAAACTCTTTAAATATTCTTTAGCAATGTAGAAAAACCAACAATATTGTAGGGAAATCTGGCAGAACCATAATATTGCAGCAAACTGCAGTTATCTTTTTCAGCTCATAAATTGATATGACGCAAATCTAACCTGACTCCATTGAATTGTTGGGTGGAGTCTTCCCAGCCCCTGGCTGATGAGGGCAATAGTGAGCAACTCAACATTGAGATTAAAAAGTCCAATTTTCCAAACACAGTTTGAATAGTGAGATAAGAATCTCACTGAGAGCAGGGAGAGATCTATTTGAATGCATAAACAAGTCATTGTTGCCTAATTTCACCTCATTTATGTGCTGTTTATTGTTTTCCCAGGCAGTGGAGATGAACTAGATGGTGACAGTTTCTGACATGAAGGTCAGACCTCCCGGCTCCAACCTATTGACCTCTCCTCTGGGTATTCATCTTTAGTCAACATTCCCCGACACTCCAGGGCATGCTCCAAGGGCAGCAGTGGCCTGGATCTTCCCTTTACAAAGGTTGGCATATTTAAGGAGGGATGTAAATGCATTGAAAATAATTCAAAGGAAGTTTACTTGAGTAATATCTGGAATGTGGGGATTGTCTAATGAAGAAAGGTTGGACAGGCTAGATTGTATCTGTTGGAGTTTACAAGAGCAACAGGCAACTTGATTGAAATACATCAAATCCTGAGAAGTCTTGAGGGGTAGATATGGTGATGATGTTTTCTATTATGGATCATAAAACAAAAATGAAACTTTTGTTTTCCTCTTAGAGCATTGTGTGTCTTTGAAGCGTTCGTTCTCAAAAGGCGGTGAAAGGCATAAGTGGAACAGTTATTTTTTAAGGAAGGAGGTGAAAGGTTACCGGGGGTATGTGGAAATGTGGGTTTGAGGTTAAAGTCAGATCAGCCATGATCTCACAGAAGGATGGACTGGCCTTGACGGCTATATTTCTATGATATAGTTGAATCATGGAAAGGGTTGAGGGATGGAATGGCCGATTCCTGCTCCTCAGCTCTGAGAGCCCAACTATTCCAGTGGAAAGGCCATTTTCTTATCAGTATTTCTCTGAAGTATATAATTGCCTGGAGTTCAGTTTCCGAGTGAATAGACACACCAGTGTTATTTGCATCCTGAAGCTAAGGCTGACTATGTGATCCTGGTATCATCTAAGATCGAATTGTGCTGCATCCATTGGCAAGGATCATAGCTTTGATGTCGTTATAGAGCAGGCAGAGCCATGTAAATATTAATTGTTTCCACCACTTTGCAAAGTAGTTTATTTTCATTGACCGCCTCTTAAGTCACCTTTTTCACTTGTAATGAATAGTAGGACAAGAATTAACATCAAACGATGGGTTGAAAGGCGATGAAAAGGAATGCTTAGTTGTTTTAGGTCACCTCTATTGTTGGGGGGGAGTGGATGGGTGCAGGAGTGCAGGGTTTGGGGAACCACTCCTTGCAAATGTTGTCAAGTGGATGGATTGATGGATCCTAAACGCGATTCTTGATAATGCGGCACCTTAGCAGCAATGTGTAGCTGAGCTGATGCTTTGTCCCTTTCTTTGATGCCAGAATTGTCCAAAGAGGATTGATGCTTTATACCTATTCTTCCTGCATGACCAAACTTTGCCGCTGCACGATCCTATGTGGGACAGGATGCACCACAATCATTCTGGAGTCCCTGCTTGCTGTATACTTCAGAGCACTTCCAGATCTCTCCAGGCATCTGAACCATTTCAATGATTTCTTCTGCGAAACATCTGGACATCAAATATGTCCTCATTGATCGGTTTCCTCACTGGACTCATCAGGCATGTTTCAAGTGGGTGCCCCTTGTATCCAAGCAGTGAGCTGATTAGTATGTTTTGCATGATGAAAAATGTTATGAAGCATTGCCAGTGGGTGCCCTGATGTGTGGTATTGGCTTCATGTTAAAGCTGCTGACACACTCCACTTCTGTCAAGTTGGCTAAAGCCCGAAACCTGTGTGCCTGCTCACTTTGACTGGTATCATCAGTGGCATAATTGCCTGCTCTGTAAAACAGTCAGTCATCTGTTTTATGTATTTGGGTGTTACTGACTGCAAATCTTGCAGTTGCCTGTGGCAAATCCCTGGCAGAAACCAGAGGAAAAGAGGTTGAGGGGTAGCAACATTGACTACCACCAATGAAGCATGGTCACCAGGTCCAATTGGAACAGATCTTACTCCAACAGGCTGCAAATATCGATCAGCAGCTGCTGAGAGGCCTCGGGCCTCCCAAGACATCTGTATTGCAGCATCTCCAGGAAGTTTATAACCGCCCATAATTCCCGAGTTGTGGATGTGGCCTCCTGCAAGCTACTCTTCTCGCGTCATGAGTTGTAGGTCGAGGGCTTACGCCCAAGATGTCGACTCTCCTGCTCCTCGGATGCTGCTTGATATGCTGTGCTTTTCCTGCGACTCATTTTTTGATTCTATAAAGATCAGGCTGTTATTGCACAAATGGTGCTGCTCCTGTTGTCATTGCTGTCAGTTCTGCTGGCCATTTTTTGTCCACATCGGAGTTCCAAAGCCAAATAGCATGAGCATTGCGTGGCACGATGGCTCAGAGGTTAGCACTGCTGTCTCACAGTGCCAGAGGCACGGCTTTAATTCCAGCCTCAGGAGACTGCCTGTGTCGGGTTTACACATTCTACTCATGTCTGCATGGGTTTCCTCCAGGTACTCCGGTTTCCTCCAACAGTCCAAACTTGTGCAAGTTAGGTGGATTGGCCATGTTAAATTGCCCCAAGTGTTCAAGGATGTTCAGGCTAGGTGTATTAGCCATGGGAAATGCAGGTATAGAGTAGGGGGAATGTGCATCTGGGTGGGATCCTTTTGGAGAGTTGGTGTGGATACGATGGCCTTAATGGCTAGATTCCACACTGCAGAGATTCTGAGCGTATTATGCTGATTTGATAGATCAAGTCTTCAGTATGGAGACCTGATATGCAACCTACAAAGTTATTAAAGTAGTCTTGAACCACCAAAATGTTACAGCACGGCAAGAGATAATTTCACCTATTATAGAGTCATAGAGATGTACAGCATGGAAACAGACCCTTCGGTCCAACCCGTCCAGGCAGACCAGATATCCTAACCCAATCTAGACCCACCTGCCAGCACCCAGCCCATATCCCTCCAAACCCTTCCTATTCATATACTCATCCAGATGCCTCTTAAATGTTGCAATTGTACCAGCCTCCAACACTTCCTCTGGCAGCTCATTTCATACACTTACCCCCCTCTGCATGAAAAAGGTGCCCCTTAGGTCTCTTTTATATCGTTCCCCTTTCACCCTAAACCTATGCCCTCTAATTCTGGACTCCCCGACCCCAGGGAAAAGACTTTGTATATTTATCCTATCCATGCCCCTCATAATTTTGTAAACCTCTGTAAGGTCACCTCTCAGACTCCAGGGAAAACAGCCCCATGCTGTTCAGTCTCTCCCTATAGCTCAAATCCTCCAACCCTGGCAACATCCTTGTAAATTTTTTCTGAACCCTTTGAAGTTTCACAACATCTTTCCGATGGGAAGGAGACCATGCACGCAATTCCAACAGTGGCCGAGCCAATGTCCTGTATAGCCGCAACATGACCTCCTAACTCCTGTACTCAATACTCTGACCAATAAATGAAAGCATATCAAATGTCTTCTTCACTATCCTATCCTATCAAAGAGCTATGAACCTGCACTCCAAGGTCTCTTTGTTCAGCAACGCTCCCTAGTGTATCTACACCTGCTGTATAAAGTAGCTACCCTTTCTGATCCCGTATTCCAGCACCTAGTCTGTAGCCTTGCAGTTTACAGTTCTCAGGGACAAATCCACATAGCTTTTAAAAGCATTGAGTGTTTCTGCTTCCACCACCAAACAAATTCCTATCCTTCAATCTCCAATTTGACGAAGAGGTTATCTCTGTGATCCTCTGAGAATAAAAACTATCACATCGGCAATAAACAGGTTATGATATTTTGATACTTACTGGCACCTGTTCCTGAGAATTGAAAATTGTTGCTATTGTCTGTGCCAGTGTTCTCATTTCTTTTACGAAACAAGTTTCAAAAGACTTGGAAAACCTGTATAACCAAGGTTAACTTCCAAAAGCTATGTTAACAGTTTTAAGATGAAGCAGTTAACACATCAAATTGACCACCTTGCTATCCCGAGGTGATTCCCCATATGCAGCCCAATGCACTGCTGTTAATTCTGAAAGTTGATAGGTTTGAGTTGACCTCCTGATGTGCTGTCAATTTCCCTTTTAACTTACTTTCTACTCACAAACACACAAACATCTGCAAACTTTAAGGACTTGTAACTGGGTTTCATCCTCTATTTGATTAATACCAACCAGTTGTCTGTTGCTTCATAGAATCATCGAATCCCTACAGTGAGAAGTAGGTCATTCGGCCCATTGAGCCCATACTGACCCCCCAAACAGCATCCCTCCCCAGACCGGTCTCCCCTTTTCCTGTAACCCTGCATTTCCCATTACTAATCCATCTAAAACTCTTGGACACTATGGACAATTTAGCATGGCCTATCCACCTAACCTGCACACCTTTGGACTGTGGGAGGAAACTGGAGCACCTGTAAGAAGCCCACGCAACCGTGGGGTCAATGTACAAACTCCACACAAGCAGTTCCTTGAGGGTGGAATCGAACCCCAGTCCCTGGAGTGAGGCAGCAGTGCCAACCACTAAGCCACTGTGTCACTGTCACTGTGCAATTATCTATATTATTCAATGAGAAATTGATAATGTCAGTTATATTTAAGTAATTGTGAACACATAAGCCCTGATCTCTGTTCCAGGATTGGGTGCACGGATGTGAGAAAAATCTTGGCTCCGCTAACTTGACCTTTAAAGATGGCTGCCCGCACTTCTGATTTTCATTTGGGTGTTGGTTCGGGAGTCACATTGGGCCAAGCCAGGGAGACTGGAGAAGGCTACTAGTCCCAAATTCAGACTGGGAAGAAATCCTGCCTTGGGACTCCAGGCTCCAGCACTGTGATTAAGGTTTAAAACTAAAGATAAAATCATAAAACATTATTCCTTCTCTCTCATCTTCACTCCCACACATTCCCTGTGCTCCTCATACCTCCTGTGTCACCCTCTGCCACTCTACCCAATAGTTTGTCATCACTTTCATCATTTGATCTACCATGCCAACTCATGGTGCAAGGGTACTTGTGGAAAGATATGTAGTTCAATTACTTAACGTTCCAAATTTAGACTACAAACTCTCATTCATAAAAACCCATTTATATGTGGGAAATGTGTATCATTCCTGAAGAAGGGCTCATGCCCAAAACATCGATTCTCCTACCCCTTGGATGCAGCCTGACCTGCTGCGCTTTTCCAGCAACACATTTTCAGCTGTGATCTCCAGCATCTGCAATCCTCACTTTCTCCTATGTGTATCATTGTCTGAGCCAGCCATACTGCTCATCACTAATTGCCCTTGAGAAGGTACTGATGACCTGCTTTCTAAACTATCTTGAGTGTTTGTTGGAGCTGTGTCAACTCAGGCAAATGGGAAGTGAACATTGCACTTCCATCTTGTGTTTTCTAGGAACATGTCAGAAAAGGAATAGGCCATTTAGCCCTTTGATCCTGCTTAAGTTATTTAATGATCAAACACTTTAATTGCCTTTTACCTACTTTCCCCACAACCTTTGATGCATTGATAGTTGAAAATGTACTAACCACTATTCTGAATATCCTGGAAGACTGAGCTTCCGTAGCCTTCTGGGATAAAGTCTAAGAACACAAAAACTCTTCTCCTCTCAATCTTCAGAACAAATCTGGTCAGCTTTTGTTGCAGTCACCAGCAATAATGTCTTTCCTGAAACTGCATACCGTAATTCAGGTGCAGTCTATCCAGGCTTTTATGCAATTGAAGCAAGACTTCAGTATTCCTGTACTCAAATCCTTATGTGATAAAGGCTAACATTTTATTCACCTTCCTAACAACTTAATGCACCTGTTTGTTAGGGTTCATCCAAAGACACCCACATCCTGGTGGATATCTACACTTTCCAACTTCCCACCATTTAAAAAACAATCCACACATCTGTTCCTCCTACCAAAGTGGAAAACCTCACAGTTTTCCACATTATATTCTATCTGCTACATTCTCGCCCAATAGCTAAGTCTGTCTAAATCCTCCTGAAAATGTTTTGTATCTTCCTCACAATATGAGTTCTTGTTTAACTGTGTATCATATGTAAATTTGGATATATTACATTTGTCCCCATGTCCAAGTTGTTGATGTATATTGTGAACAGCTAGGACCCAAATCCTGATTGTTGTGGTTCACAACCTTCAATGTGGAAATGACCTGTTTGTTTCTACTCTCTTTTTTTCTGTTTGTTAACCACTTCTTAGTTCGTGCAAATAAATTACCTCAAATACCATGTGCTTCAATTTTGCTAACCAACACCTGAAAACCTTCAGAAATTACAAATGCACATTGTACATGTACACCAGTCCTGTAGGTATCAAGACAGGTAGATAAAGTCGTTAAGAAGGCATACTTGCTTTTAGTAGTCAAGGCACAGAGTTTAAGAACAGGACGCTTATGCTGGATCTCTATAACACCTTGGTTAGGCCACAGCTGGAGCATTGTGTGCAGCTCTGGAATCCCCATTCTAAGAGGGTTGTGATAGCACTGGAGAGGATGCAGAGGAAGTTAACCATGTTGTGTCTGTTACTGGCGAGTTTCGGTGATGAAGAGAGATTGGACAGATTGGAATTGTCTTCCTTGGAGCAAAGGTGATTGAGAGAAGACATGATTGAGATGTATACAATTATGAGGAGCATAGACAGGGTAGACAGGAAGCAATCTTCCTCCTTAATGAAAGGATCAGTGGGCCAAGGGACATATATTTAAAATAAAGGGGTAGAAGATTTAGTGGAGATGTAAGGAAAAGCATTTTAACCCAGAGAATAGTGAAAATATGGAACTCACTGCCTGTATGGATGATAAGGAAAGTGAGCTGAAAATGTGTTGCTGGAAAAGAGCAGCAAGTCAGGCAGCATCCAAGGAACAGGAGAATCGACGTTTCGGGCATAAGCCCTTCTTCAGGAAGGCTTTCATTAAGGAGGAAGATTGCTTTCTGTCTATGCTCCTCCCTCTGCATGGTTAACCTCCTCTGCATCCTCTCCAGTGCTATCACAACCCTCTTATAATGCGGGTTTCCAGAGCTGCACACAATGCTCCAGCTGTGGCCTAAAGAAGGGCTTATGCCCGAAACGTCGATTCTCCTGCTCCTTGGATGCTGCCTAACTTGCTGCGCTTTTCCAGCAACACATTTTCAGCTCTGATCTCCAGCATCTGCAGCCCTCACTTTCTCCCCGATAAGGGAAGTGACCCTCATAATATTGAAAAAGTATTTCAGTGTGCATTTGCAATGCTAAGGTGTATGAGGCTATGAGCAAGTGCTGGAAAATAGGAGTAGGATAGAGTCATAGAGATGTACAGCACGGAAACAGACCCTTTGGTCCAACTCGTCCATGCCAACCAGATATCCCAACCTAATGTAGTTTTATTTGCCAGCATCTGGCCCATATCCCTCTAAACCCTTCCTATTCATGTACTCATTCAGATGTCTTTTAAATGTTGCAACTGTACTAGCCTCCACCATTTCCTCTGGCAGCTCATTTCATACATGCACCACTCTCTGTATGCAAAAGATGCTCCTTAAGTCCCTTTTAAATCTTTCCCCTCTCACCCTAAACCTCTAGTTCTGGAGTCCCCCAACCCAGGGAAAAGACCTTGTCTATTCACCTTATCTATGACCCTCATGATTTTATAAACCTCTATAAGGTCACTCCTCAGCCTCCGATGCGCCAGGAAAAACAGCCCCAGCCTGTTCAGCCTCTCCCTGTAACTCCAACTAGTTGTTTTTGACCAGTGCAGACTTGAAGGGGCAAATGGCCTTTTTTTGTGATGTAAATCTCTATAACTTTATGATTATATCCAGCGACTCCACAATATCAATTTTGTTTATGACATCCTCAAAAAACTCAATCAACTTGATCAATCATGATTGTTAATTTGTAGAACAATGAAAATCCTTTTTTATTCAAGTATAAATTTATCATATCCTTAATGATAGCTTCTAGCATTTTACCTAATACTGATCTAAGACTAACATATATATAGTTCACTGTGTATCTCCTTGCTCCTCTCTCATTTTCTAACATTTGCTAACTTCTAATCCAGACCTGAATTATTCCAGACCTGTAGAATTTTGGAGAATAATCATCATTGCATCAATTATCTCTATAGCTGCTTCCTTCAACACTCTGAGATATATCAACTTTCAGGGACTTATCAACTTTCAACCCCATTAATTTCTCCAGTATAACATTCTCACTAGTACTAATTTTCAACAACTCCTCATTGTCCCTAGTCACTTAGATCTCTAATGCTGATAGTTTTCTTGTGTATTACTTATTTAACTTCTCTGTTTTTCTCTAATCTCCATTATTCCTGACTCTGTATGTAATAGGTCCACATTCATCTTTAGCTAAATGTTTAATTTTCTTTGGTATCCATGGAAGCTTTTACAGTTCATTTTATGCTTCTTCCCAGATTGCACTCATTCTATTCTTCCATACCTGGTTAGTTTCTTGATTTTCCTTTGCTATATTCCAAATACCTCCCAATCCTCAACTGAATTGTCACGACAGAAACATTCCTTTGTGAAATCCAAATTGCTCCTTCTACTTAAAAAAAAACATACTTTTCTTAAATTTTAGACAACTTAGACTAACTCCCTAACAACACTTCTCACCAACAAATTATTTCATGTGACAACACTCTTGGATGTTTTTTCACATTCTTCTGTGTTTAGAATGAAACCACTCCCCACTCTCAATGCCCTGTTTAAATTTACTGTTTCCTTCTCCTCCTTGTAGATGGTGGACAGACTTTGGTGAGTCAGAGGTAAGTTACTTACTTCAGTATTCCTAGCCTCTGATCTGCTCTTGTAGACATAGTTTATATTACTAGTCCGGTTCAGTTTCTAGTCAGTAGTAACCTCAGCATGTTGACAGTTAGGGATTTGGTAATATCGAATATTAACTGGCAATGATTAGATTCTCTCTTGTTGGAACTGGTCATTAACTAATACTTTTGTAGTGTGAATGTTACTTGCCATTGGCTGATCCAAGCCTGGATATTGTCTGGGTCCTGTCAATTTAAACATAGGCATACGGAATGGGCATACAGTGTCTGAATGGATCTGAACATTATGTAATCATCTTCACTTCCAACATTATGATGGTAGGGAAAGTCTTTGATGAATCTTATGAAGATGCTTGGACCTAGGCTGAGGAACTCCTGCAGAGATGTCCTGGAGCTATGATGAGCTTGGCAAGTCGACACTTGGTGACATTTATAGATATTTCTCGACAGGTTTTAACATTTGTTGACACTTGGGGACAAATCTTGATAATACTTGACAGAGAAATGCATGTTGACACTTCAAGACATTTATTGATGAGTCTTGACAAATCGAACAGTTCCAAATGTACTCCTTTTATGCACAATGTTCTTTGCAGTTAACAGTCTCAAGAGGCCTTCTCCCTCATAAAAGATTTCTATCCCCAAGATGTTGTGTGGCCATATCCAGAGTCATACCTCAGCTCTTCAAGGGAATATCCTGGTTTTCCAAAAGGAATGTGCTGAGAACAGATCTACACTTACCTAGTCTAATTTCCATACCCTGTGTATCAAATCTTAGTAACTCCAGAATTAAATGTTAGTGTAGGCAATTGGTCATTTCAATGGCGAGCTGCATCTCGGAACTGTGTCTGTGTGAACTATATATCACTCTAATCCACTCCCATGAAACTGAGAAATGGCTGGGGTTCAAAGGTGGGAATTTGAAATCCCAATATTTCAATAAGTTTTGCTGCAATACAGAGGCTCTGTAACGAGGCTATATAGCAGACAATAATCGTTTTGAAACAATTCTCAATTTTGCATTTTTGGTCATGAGTTTGGAGTATTGGAATGCTTTGGAAGAAGTTCAGCATGTACAATAAAACTGAACCTATGATGGTTAATTTAATGGAAGGAATGATTTCATCTATGCTGGATGTGAGGGGCAAGCAAAAAATAGGAAATAACAGTGTACTCGGGTCTAAATTACCTTTTGCTGATGTGCAGCTGTGTTCAACAAAAAGGCAAGGTCAGAAATCAAATAACCTGCTTTTACCATTGATATGTCAAAAAACTGGGTTGCCAATTATAAGCAAAAAGAAAATCCACTTTGATATTTGTGAGGACAATAAGTGAAAGGGACAGCCTTACCTCATGATCGTGGTAAAAATGGACTATCAATTTTCTGCCAAGATTAGAGTGGTGCTGGAAAAGCACAGCAGGTCAGGTAGCATTCGAGGAGCAGGAAAATCGACGTTTCGGACAAAAGCCCTTCATCAAGAATGGTGCCTGATGAATCATCGATATTCCTGCTCCTTGAATGCTGCCTGACCTGCTGTGCTTTTCCAACACCACCCTAATCTTGACTCTAATCTTCAGCATCTGCAGTACTCACTTTCGCCCTATCAAGTTTCTGCCACTATTCTCCAAATGCATTTAAATAGCATAAAATTTAATAATGCTAGGTCCTGCAATGAAGCAGTTAGATGGAGAAAATGATCCACTATTCCTCCTATTGATTTCAGACTCATTGTTGCAATGGAAATAGGAATATGGATGAGTTATGTCTGACCAATCTTAGCTGCTGTTCTTCAAATCACTTCAACTAGAATTGGTAAAAGTGCGAAACAGGGTCCTCCAACTGTTGCTTTTTTGTAGAGAAAGAATAGCTTGACCAGACTGGAGAGAAGGAAAAAAGTAAAAAGTTTGCAAGCTTATTTGCAATTTACACTAGAATAGTGGTTTCTTCCCTTATAGTGCACTGAAATTTCAGCTGAGAAGATGGGATGAGCCTTTACTCCTTAAAAAAAACTGCAAGGTTGGAGTCTTGTCAGAGGTTCCAGTGGCAACACATCTTAAATTTGTACACCTCTAGTTTGAAGAGTGAAGCGAATGAGAAGTGAACATCCAACCAGCTCTCAAAAGGCAGGTGTCAGCTCTTAGAAAAAGGCTTCCTACCCTAAAGACCTCTGACCTTTAATCATTTTGCCTATTGCATGTCATACCTCCACAAGTGTCCTCTAGTAGGTCATTTGACAATCCCATTCTTCCTGGTTTTTAGATCCCATGACATCACCAGACACCACCTCACACTCTTATCATCACCGCAGATAACTTACTTAAAATCTTGACCCCTACTTGGTTTGGAACTAACACTTATCTATGTCTGATACCTTTCATGTGATATCATTTCCAAAGCATCCTCAGAAATGATATCTTCCTTATCTAATGATGTACAGAAGCCGGTGTAGGACCAGGTGGACAAAGTTAAAAATCACATAACACCAGGTTATAATCCAACAGGTTTCTTTGGAAGCACTTGTGTTGATCCTTGCAGTTTCTGATCTACCTGATGCTCCTTGACATCACTATTGAAAAGTATTTTTTCATCTGTGCACTATGGTACCTCGCGTTAGTTCTCCATCATCTTTCTATTAGCTGCTCCATGATTTCCAAGATGTCAGACATTTTTTTGATGAGCCTGATATTTTTCAGTGAAAATTGAGAGAATTAACACCATGAGCTTTGATCCTGATTGAAAACTCCATTTCATCCACCTGACATTCCCTCCCTGGTTGACTGCTGCTTTGAGTTGACCTCGTTCCCAACTTTATAATCTTATTTACCTTGAGTTGAGCTTTCTATTTTATGATAGCTCTATCACAAAGATTGTAAGTTCTACCATTGATCATCAACTACCCCGTACCTACCGCAACTAATATGCAATTGAATTTTCCCGTAATCTTTTGATTTTATTGTGCCAATGTCTTCAGATTGTCTAAATTTCTGCTATCTGAGTTTTAAGTCCTATCAAATCATGCTGACCCATCACACCCTCACTGACCTACATTGAAGATAATAGATTTTCCTACTCTAGCCCATTCTCCCTATCTCACCTTTGATAGGTTGCATTGCCCTAAATGGGCTTTGCACATAAATTATTCAGTTGGAGAATGTAAGTGATTTACGAGTTGGTGGTTAATAGATTTTAAAAATGCAACAGGTGATTTAACTGATGATTTGACAAAAAACATTCAGTTGTGTATAAGAGCACTTCTGGATATAAAAGAATTAGATCTTGGTTATGGGAGGTTCCTGTGGTGCAGTGATAGTGTTCTTACCACTGAACCAGGAGGCCTAGCTTCAAGTTCCATCTGATCTAGAGGTGTGTAATAACATCTCTAACAGGTTGATTAAAAGGAATCTAGATGTAGGTTTTGTTGCCACTCATTATTCACTGTTTAGGCTAAATATAGTTACTTATTTATGTTGACCATAAGGCGATAGGAAGTACTAATCATTAGGGAACTTTAAAATCTTGCTTTGTGCAGGGAGTGTTTATCTGGCAGGAAGAGGGACAGTGGTTGTTCTGATAATACATTCATTAATTCATTTTCTATTTATATTGCTAACTGTTGCACTATGGCATAGATTCTAGACTAGACAGGCCTGTACCTTTCAGACAGCTACAGAACATCACAACATGACACTCGGGTATAAAGACACCTGTTTCACCTTCAAATCAATTTCTCTATGTGGAGTGGAGTCAGTGTAGCTTGTCCAGTCAGTCAGTTATGTGCTATTTACTGTGACATCAAGCACAGAATTCAGACTGTGAGCTATCATAGCAAGATAAATAGTTGATGTTGTTATTAGGCTTTAAGATGTCTGTCTCATGAAGAACGTGCATCTCTGTAGTATATGTTATGTAGGCTAACTTATGGAAATAAAAAATCTTCACTAACTTACCCGAAATGATTGCACATAGCATCCCTACAGAAGCAGGCTCTTCAATCCATTGAGTTCACACCAACCCTCTGAAGAGCATCCCACCCAGACACCCTTCCCTTTATCCCTATAATGATTGCATTTACCATGGTCAATCCACCTAACATGCACACCTTTAGACTGTGGGAGGAAACTCATGCAGACAAGGGGAAAATATGCAAACTCCACACAGACTGTCACCCAGGGGTAGAACTGAACCCATGTTCCTGGCACTGTGAGGCAGCAGTGCTAACCACTATAGATAGTTAAAAATCACATAACACCAGGTTATAGTCCAACAGGTTTAATTGGAAGCACACCAGCTTTCGGAGCGTCGCTCCTTCATCAGGTGATAGTGGAGGGCTCAATCCTAACTCACAGAATTTATAGCAAAAATTTACAGTGTGATGTAACTGAAATTATACATTGAAAAATTGTTAAGTCTTTCATCTGTTTGAATACCATGATAGTTTCACTTCTTTCATGTGTAAATCACAAAACCATTTTTTAAAAGCTGCATTCTCAGGTTAGCTGTTAACAATGGGTGATAGCGAGACAATATGTTGAAGGTGTTTACCCCCTGTGTTTTCTGTCTATGCCATGATGTTTAGATTGATTCTAATCTAAAAAGTGAGATAACGGAGTTTTACATGAATTCATGCAGTTTTTGAGCAAAGTACAATGTAACTCTACAAGTACAAATTCACCCCACAAAATATATGTGTGCATGTGGGTCTTTGTCTGTATGTGTGTGTCTGTCTGGGGTGGGGGTTGTGAGTGTGAGAAAGTATATGTGTGTAGTGAGTGTAGAGTATCTTAAGTCTGTGAGGTGGAGCATGTGGGAGTGTGTGTGTCTGTAAGGGTGTGTGTGGGTGTCTGTGTGCGCATCTGTGTATGTGTGTATATGTGTGTGTGTGTGTGTGTGTGTAGTGCAATGGTGATCACCTGTAATGTGACATGAACCCAAGGTCCCGGTTGAGGCCCTCCCTATGGGTACCGAACTTAGCTATCAGCCTCTGCTCGGCCACTTTTTGCTGCTGCCTGTCCCGAAGTCCGATTTGGAGGATGGTTACCCGAAGGTCCGAGGCTGAATGTCCTGGACCACTGAAGTGTTCCCCAACTGGGAGGGAACCCTCCTGTCTGTTGATTGTTGTGCGGTGCCCATTCATCCGTTGTCGTAGCCTTTGCTCAGCTTCCCCAATGTACCATGCCTCAGAGCATCCTTGCCTGCAACGTATAAGATTGACAATGTTGGCTGAGTCACATGAGTACCTGCCATGTACATGATGAGAAGTGTCCCCACGCATAATGGTGTATCTATGTCCACCCTCTGACACGTCTTGCAGCGCCAACCGTGACATGGTTGTATGGAGTTGTCCTGAAAGCTGGGCAGTTTGCTACAAACAATGATCTGTTTGAGGTTTGGCGGTTGTTTAAAGGCAAGTAGTGGAGGTGTGGGGAAGGTCTTGGTGAGGTGCTCATCCTCATTGATAATGTGTTGCAAATCATGACCACTATAGATAGGTTATAGACATGGATTATAGAAAAGTTAATCATTGTAATGCCAGAGAAAATCAAACACTTTCATCGCACTTAAAGTCTATTACTGATAGTGATTTAAAATTTGGCCATGCCTTCTCTCTTGGCTTATGTCTGTGAATGGTTCTCTGGGAACATAAACTTAATAAAGTGATTCCAATGTCAAAGTTTAGAAGCAAAGTTCCCAGATTCATTTTTCTCACCTAATTTATCCCCCGTGTCCTCTTGTTCTTTGATACTATTCCCCTCCACATTCCTGATCCCTAACAGCACCTCTTGATAGTACAACCTTCACCCTTACTCCTTCACCTCTACTCTGTAAAATCTCTGCTAACCCCCATCCTCCAACATGTTATTTCACCTCCTACTTGCATTGTCACCATTAAAATACTTTGTCAAACATATCATTTAGACCAATACATGAATCATGCCTCATTCAAAGACACAATCACCATCTTTTTCCCCACAAAGAAGTATCTTGACTCATTTTTCTTACCATAGTACAAAGAGTGCAAGCTATTAAGTTACGTCAGTTGAAAATTATCTTTCCAAAGGTAGGATGTACAAATACAGATGGTAGGGAAGCTCGCTTCTTTTTAGTATCTGAGGTATCTTGAAAATTAAGTATTTATTTTTTTCCATCTCACACATAAACGTGTTTCACCCATATTCCTGACCACACTATTCAAATTTATACTCAATTCCTTGTGAGAGGCAAACACTTATGTGGTTTTGTTTTTGTTAGAAAATTCATATTCATTCAGGCAAGAATGAAATCCAAATATTCTCTTTCTAACCATTTGGGGGAAGGCACTTGATTGTGTCCCTACCAGACATGGTACAAAGTTGTCACAAAATATGGCACCCCTCATCTTATCTGGGCGTAGTAAATCACAAAGTATAGCAGGCAGGATTACTCTTACCACATAATCAACAGTACACAGACAGTATACAATCTATCTTAGGCTCACTTTGGGGCTCATATCAATTGAGTGAGTTGTCTCCTGAGTCTAACCAATTCGAGAGGATGGTTAAGCTGCCTGCACCACAGTGCCATCATCCAGTAAACTCTGTGGAGGCCAGGAGGGTGATGGATACGAAATCTCAATCAATTAGCTTCATAAAACATTTATTTTCATTGAAGGCTGTCAATTTAGCCTCAATAACTGCTGACGATTTCTGCAAGCCTGATAGGCAATTTAACAGAGGGGCACAAAACAAAGTAGTTAATCGCTTACTTTTGGAATTTGTTTTGATTTTTGATCTCCAGTGTCTTATCTGTTTGATAGATGTTTTGTGCTTCCAATGTGTACCACAAAACAGTTCTACATACATTGACTTAAATTTCCTTGATACGATTTTTGTTCTTTTATTTAGTGTTTAAAAATCAACATTTGTGGGACAATCACCCTGAATGACTTGAGTAGCACTTGCATGATCCAAATGGATTAAAAATCAACACGTGTTGCTTCAGTTTCAAGCTTGTTTTCCCTCTCTTCTCCTTGAAAATGTTGCTTAAATCCTGCCTTTTTGACCATGTATTTAGCCGATTTACATTAAAATCACTCATACAGCCTGACACTGGAACTCTCTGACAATGTAGAACTGTATGGCATGTGATCACTCGGCAAAATTGTTCAGCCTGCAAGTTTTTATTTCAAGCTGTAATATATATTTAGGTAGTCCTAGAACACTAGCGCGCAGTGCCTGTTCGCTGACAGGATAGCATCTGTGGTCTCTGCTATCATAAGTATTTTGATTTCCTGTGATATTATCAATTTCTTTTAACCCTGATGTTTTCATAACTTTGTAAGTTTGTTTTGTTTTAAGTTCTGTATGGGTGGGCCACACTTCCCTGAACTTTCAGTGATTCCCTGTGCCGCCCCCCCCCCGCCCCCAAAGGAAGGCTTAGATCTACCTCTAAAGGAATGAACCACGCAACAATAGAACTCTTTCACCTTCTATGCGTTGCAGAATGTACAACCTTACATTTCTCTGTCAGAATCCTTAAATTACCTAGAAATGGAGTAGCAAATGGATTTAAAGGAGTCAAAATGAAAGAATTTTGAAGTTTTTAATTCTTATGTTTCTTCTATTTCCATTGCTACAGCAATACCTTTTAAGGAAAGTAACAATTGGAATAAGAAATTGTTTTTGCAGTGATTACCTTGATGGCAATCAGATTTAAAGCAAAGTTAGATGAGCTACAGATTCTCAAGATCTCTTGATCACTTGAAGATGGTCCTGTTCCTTCCCTCACCTCTCAGAGAAAATTCTATGAAAGTGGCCCAGATGAATACAATCTAAAGATACCATTAAAAGTGGAAATCCATGTACAGCCTGTGTGGTATAAATATTTTCTGCCAATACTGTGCATGCAACAGAGGTATTTATCCATTTCAAGTTGGCTTTTGCAATATGAAAACACAAAACAAGAGTGAAACTTGAAACAAGCCTAATTATGGGTGTTCACCAAATAGCATGTGTTACAAGTAGTTGTAGATAATATGCTTTTCTGTGCTTTAGCCAAACATTTTTCTCTGGCTGTTTGCAGTTCTATTCGATGTAAACTAAGAACAAAATATGCTGCATATACTCACTAGGTCAGGCAGGGAAGACATAATATAATGGATTTTTTGGAAAGGAACATGATTAGAAATTTTGGACTCCTGCTGTTGCATTGCGTTCTTAACATAAAGTTGGTGAAGCAAGCGTTGTGCTGTCCTGTGGTGGGAATCCAGTTACCATGCATTTATCCACTTTGAGTACTTACTAAATGGGAACTTTACCAAATTAAGTAACATTCATTTTTTAAAATTAAGTCAGCAGCATATAGGAATCTCATGCCTCTAGTTCCCCAAAGGTTTCAAAGTGACGTGTTGTTTATTCGTTGGAATGAATGTGAGATTTTTCTTTTCTATAATTAGCAGCATAAGGGGTAGCATGATGGTACAGTGGTTAGCACTGCTGTGACACAGCACCAGGGATCTGGATTCGATTCCACCCTTGGGCAACTGTCTCTGGGGAGTTTGCACAATTTCCCTGTGTCTGAGCTGATTTCCTCTGGGTGCTCTGGCTTCCTTACACTGTCCTAAGATGTGCAGGCTGGGGAATGCAGGGTTACAGAGATATGTAGGTGGTATATCTGAGTGGGATGCTCTTCAAAGGGTCAGTGTGGACTTGATGGGCTGAATGGCCTACCCCCACAATATAGGGATTCTATGGTGAGAGGCATGGTTTAGTATCAGCAAGGAATAGGGAAGTACAGAGCAGGGGATGGTCTTGTTCATGGCCTCAAACAGGAGGGTGCTGCTCTGATGAGAGATAGTGATGATTGGCATATCAAACAGCAAATCACAAGAACCCATTGATTTTTGAGCTGGATGAGGGATGTTATGAAGATGTCTGAGTGGAGCCTGTTACATGAATCACAAGAAGTTAGCGTGCAGGTACAGTTAGTAATTAGGAAATAGAATGTCCATCTTGAGTTCAAGGATTTTGGAGTTTAAAAGTAGTGAGGGCTTGCTATAATTGTACAGGACATTCGTAAGACCACACCAGAATATCATGTATAATCTTAGTTTCCTTTCATGGGGATGGTTGTTATTGTGTTGTAAACAGAAAAGGTTGACTTGACTCCTTGGAAGACAGAAATGTGGAGAAAAAGCTTGAGTAGGTACAGCCCGTATACACTGAAGGCAAAAAGAACAAAGAATGACCTTATTGAAACATAGAAATTTCCAATGGGGCTTAAATGGGTAGATGTTGAGAAGATGGTTTCTTCTTTTTGGAAAAATCTAGATCTGGGGGTATAGTTTAAAAATAAGAGCTCTTCCATTTAAGACAGAGGTGAGGCAGAATTTCTTCTTCCAGTGTTTTACATGTCTTTGAAATTCTCTTCCACAAGGAGGAGTGATGGCTCCTTCATTCAATGTATTAAAAACTGAGGTAGACAGATTTTTGATTGGCAAAGTAGTCAAGGGTTATGGGCGACACACGGGAGCATGAAGGCAAGGTTATAATCAAGGCAGCCATGATTTGATTGAATGCTGTTGCAAGCTTGATGGAATGAATCGTTTACTCCTGCTCCAAACAACTTATCATTTGCCATGCTGTTAAAAGACCTCAGCAGTTTCCTTGGCATGTCATTTATGGAAGGTGCCAAAGGCTGTATCCTCAGCCATATCACATGGCCTTGAGAATCAAAGCAATTATTGCAATGCCGTACAAAAAAGACTGAATTCAACCACTTGGTGACATTGTTACCTATACAATTGACATGTGCCTCTGGAGCTTTAATTCATAGCTAACCATGCAGCAAAACAGGCAAACATGGCTCCTGAATGAGGACACAGCAAATATCTCATGATGCACACAATGATCACATTAAATGTGACACATACCATTTACATTGCACCCGAAACATTAACTTGATTTCTCTTCACAAATGCTGCCAGACCTGCTGAGCTTTTCCAGCAACTTCTGTTTTTGCTGCATATAAATACTGTGGTGAAAAGAGCAAGTCAGAGTCTAGGAATGTTACAGTTAGTAACTCACCGCCTGACTACCCAAAGCCTGTCCACTATTTACAAGGCACAAGTCAGGAGTGTGATGGAATACTTCCCACTTTCCTGGATGCACCCAGCTCTAACAACACTCGAGGAGCTTGACACCATCCAAGTCTGCACTAATTTAGCATTTAGTTCTTAGACAGCACTTTCAAAATCCATGACCACTATGTCTAGAAGGACAAATTCAGTAGAAACATTGGAACACCATTAACTGCAAGTTCCCATCCAAGGCACACGCCATCCAGCCTTGGAAATATATGATGGTTCCTTTAGCATCGCTGGGTCAAGATCCTATAATTTCCTCCCTATGGATATTGAGGCTGTACTTACAGCACATGGCGTGCAGTGGCTCTAGAAGACAGCTCACGACCACCTTTTCAAGGACATCAAAGGATGAGTAATAAATGCTGGCCCAGCCAGCGATGCCCACATCCTGTGAGTAAATAAAACTAAAAGGTGACAGCAGAGGCAGAAACTTCCAGCCGTCTGATCATTCATGATTCATGTAACCCTGCCCTGTACTGTAATGCAGATGTTACAGCTACCATTGCGGTGCCCACTGCTGGTCCTGTCATTGGGAGCTGTGCTTTTCAAATTAAATTTTGCTCTCTATGTGGAGAAAGACCCAAAGTGAATGGTGTCAAATTTGTGGGAAGGTATTCTGCAGACTGTCCTTATCCCCACTAGTAAAATCAGTCTTGAGCCTGCCAACTTTAAAAAGGGCTGCCCAGAAACAATAATATGCCAAAGCAGCCTTTACTAAGGATGTCCTGCCAATGTGATTGACCAGCAGCCGAGTAACCTTGGCAGCATCAGAACACATGGTCATGGCCATCACTGGGACTACAAAACGAAAAGGAAAATACAAGAAGGGAAACAGGACTTATAGGTAAAATCTGGGCTTTTGGTGGAGGGGGGAATCGGAGACCCTAACAAGGAGGAGCTACAGGTGGCGGATATATGTTCGACAGGCTGGCATGAAGGTGCCAAGCTGGGCAACATAGATTTAAAAAATAAAAGAGGCACTTTGATGCAGACTACCTTGCCCACTACCTTCCCACATTTCACCCAGAGTAGGAAATGCTGCAAGCTAGCCACTTCTCTTCCATTGTAATATTGGCAATGGAGGTGGAACAAGGCCCTGAAACAGTATTAATGCCAACCCGGAGTACTTTAGTATAACTAAGGGTGGGTGGGCTTCGTGTCAGTCTAATCGCAGACAGGGGACAGCTTGGGAGTCAGCAGGAACGCACTGGGATCACTACTCTTTCTCATTTTATGCGCCCAACCGCTTTCAAAAATGCCAACAGGGGGCTGTAAAAATCCCTCCACTATTTCGGGTTGATGAAGTATCATCCTGAGCTGTTCTCGCAGAAGTTATCAAGCTGAAACGTTAACAATGTTTGTTCCTTTGTGAATACTGCTGAGCATTTCCAGTACATTTTGTTTTCATTTCAGATATTTACCATCCACATTATTTTGCTTCCATATAGCCAAGGCCACCCACTTGTGACGACAGATGTAGTTAATTAAATAAACGTGTATAGCTCTGAGTGGAGCTGGCAACTAATGAAAATGAAACTGATTCACTCATATTAGGACATGCAAATACTTCATGCAGATTACAACATTGTATCAAAGCACAAACCAAGTACGGAGAGAAGCCTAATTATAAATGCCACTTAGAGAGTGAGATTTACAAATGGATTTATGCTCTGATTATAGTGAAAAATGGAGATTGTAATAATCTTAAATTTCAGTGTCGACTCACTCTTGAACTAAATAAAGATATCATGCTTAGTCAGCACCAGCATCAACATGATAAATGTGAGCCATAACTCTTAAAAAATATAGAGGATGGGCATCATTGACCTTTTGCAAAGTTCAAGAAATACCACACTAAGATTTCTTTTGCTTTTTACAAAAAAAATGTCCACTGCCAACAATACGCAATTCTACAATCTGTTTAAAACGTAAATGTCTCCTGTGGGTAATTATGGCTTTGGATGATATAGTTGACGGGTCATACCAGATCAGCCACCTATTATATTCACCTCTCTTGAATTTCTATTCCATTATCACACAAAGTCAAAATCAATAGAATTGCTTAGGTTGGACTTTAGCATAAAGAGCTTGCCATTTGAAAATCTATTTCTTAAATATTGTAACATCTAAACTATGCAGTTCGGTTCAGTGTTCTAATTGAGATATTAGTATAAAATATGGCAAATCTAAATTGCCATTGATAATAAGACCACTTTCACATTTAGGTTTCAATTATCTGGAAAATGCTAAAATCTATGATAATAAAAGTTGAGAGACATATAACATAGGCTGTCAACTAAATAGCACAATTTTATAACATCGTACAAAGCCAAAACGATCCCCATTTGTGTTGAATTGGTCTAGTAGCTTTCTGCTACATATCATTATCGCGTTGTTGTAATTAAAATGCTCGTGACACTTCTTGGCCTCTCATAAGCAATACAGTATCATTGTCACTGTTAAAATGTTTTGTGCAGTCCCTCAAAACCTTTCTGCTCTAGTGTAAAATGATGTGAAAAAATTTCAGTTCTTGCTGAGTAAGTGTTGAATCTTAGCTACTAAATAAATTAATTATGGACCATAAAAGCTTATCTTATATAATTTAGTCTGACATTTTAACACCAGAGGAAAAAATGTAATTTTTGAAAGAAAATTATAGTCAGTGTTTTTTCAACTTGCATATCATGATGTTGCTGTGGCAACAAAAGGCGACTTCTTTTCCCCTCTGCAGCTATTGTTTTCACAGCAGGAACACACTGATCATATTTTTTAAACCAATTTTGAATGGTCTGGAAATGTTAATTCAATGAGGAAGGCCTACATCTTCATTTTATGCATAAAAGGTGATCACCTACAAATTGGTTTCAACCTTTTTTCTGACCACGGGGTGGTTAGCAAGAGGCATGGTGGCTCAGTGGTTAGCACTGCTGCTTCACAGCACTAGGGTCCCAGGTTCGATTCCAGCCTCAGGCATCTGTCTGTGTGGAGTTTGTACGTTCTCCCTGTGTTTGTGTGGGTTTCCTCCAGGTGCTCTGGTTTCCTCCCACAATCCAAAGAAGTGAAGGTCAGGTGAATTGCCCATAAGTTAGGTGCATTAGTCAGAGGTAAATGGGTCTGGGTGGGTTACTCTTCAGAGGGTCGGTGTAGACTTGTTGGGCCGAAGAGCCTGTTTCCACACTATAGGTAATCTAATCTAGAGGGGACGGAGGCCATGGCATGGCAGTGGTGCCAGGAAGAGCTTATCTGTTTCTTTTTGGTTCCGTAGGAAAGATCAGTGTAAAAACAAATCAGTGCATTCCCAACTGACCAAGCTTCCCCCACTATCCCCACTCAATCAACTGAGAAAGTGGATTCAAATTCTATCCCACTGTTTACTTAACATTTCTAAGAATAGTAACACATTGATTAAATGTTATAGCTTTATTTCATTATAGAGCCAATAAATCTCTAAGGATTTACTGCATTATAACAAAACTTAGTCTCACACCATTGATGTTGTGCTCATTAGAACTGACTGTTGAAAATAACTTAATTTGCAACTGGAAAACCCCTGTGACTTTGCAGTAAGATTTCGGACAGATATTTTGTAAGTTACACTGACAAGCGTGATTTTGCTGAAGCATATCTTCAAATTAAAAGAATGAGGGGACAAATTTCAAGCAAATGAACAGACGGAGTTGCCTTAATAGTTTCATGCCCATAGTTAAAGGAGTGTGGCTGTCCCAGCTATTTCAAATTTATTTGTGTATATCTATAGGTCATAGGTTCATGTTCTACATCAGAACCTTGAGCAAGTAATGCAGGCTGACTCTCAGTGCCCTGCTGAGGATGCATTGCCGTTCCATTTTCAGCCAAAACATTAAATCACTAAAGCATTTGCATGCTTGGATGGATATTCAAATCCCACGGCATGAAGAGTTTTTCCCACGTACATTGTTCAAACTGCACTGCTGAAGTATGTTGCCTGCTGATAATGTAACTGATACATGTGGAATCTTGCAGTGAGCAAATTGCTGTCAGATAGTCATCATAGAAGAGGTTTATGCTGTCATTTCCCATTCTTTGCCTGAATGCCAGCTGGTAAGATACGTTGACTTTGTTTTTGTTCATAATCTTTGTTTCTTCCTGTTCTTCATGCTCTTCCATCTCCAGGTCTTATCCTCAAGTAGCTCAACTGGATCAATATATGAATTCCTGCCAAGTATCATCAGCCACAACTACAGAGACCTTTGTCTCCAAGTAGCTAACAATTGACCTAGTGGTTTGGGCAGAAGGGAGGAGGAATTAAGGATTCACGCATTGGAAAAAGCATCAGTGGGATATCTGGCACAAGCCTGTGTGGTGATGTGTAACCTGTCACACATCAACAGCACATTCAATGGATGATAAGTCTTTCTGTTCATGTATACACCACGGGTTTATTATTCAAGGGTGTGTGCATGCAGTCGATGATGTTCTGCAACTGGAGGCAGCATGCAATTTGGGTAAAGCCCAGATATCTACCTCTCTGCATTGTAATCTCTCCAGAGAAAGAGAATAAGGTGTTTAACTTTAGCAAAGAACGCATCTGTCATATGCATAACGCAGGTATGGGCAGATGGTCAACCAATGTACTAATGTCATTTATTGCAACCTGAACTAGCAGTGAGACATTAAATTTCTGGCCCACAATTACCTTACATCCTTGTCGTGGACATGAAGGAATCTGGTTCTGGCTGCAGTTGATGCTCCAACAGACATGTAAGTCTATGAAAATCCAGAATTTCTAGAAAACACTGCCCTGCACTGAACTGAAGATAAGAAGTTATCAATCTGGATAGGATTCCTGTGAGTTTCCCTCCGACTCTTTTTGCCTCCAAAGCTGCAAATTGTTGAGATTTTACCTGCTACAGGACTTCCTTCTCCTGCTCCGACCAAATTCGAAACACCAACTCAATGTTTACCAGAAGGTCCATCTCAAAGTTCCACTGTGCAATTAGGCAGGTAACGTATGAAAAAGTTCAGTGTCACTAATGGCCAATTATAACAGCAAAAGCAGCATGCTGTGAGCAGTTAATTATCCATTTAAATAAGGCAGAAAATGACTCCCTTCTGACTGTTCCTGACCATTACTTCTGAGTCTGTTGTAGAACAGGCAAATAGCCTGAAATATTCAAAGAGCACTTGAATCCCTAATTACACATTTGAAGTCTATGGCTGCCAACTTAAGGTGAAGCAGTGGTGTCATGGTAATGTCAATTCATGTGGAATGCAGTCTCCTGTATTAAAGTTCTCATGATGTAAGTTTAAAACCCACCATGGCAAATGGTGAACTTTGATTTCAATAAAAATCTGGAATTAAAAAGTTTGCTTAATAGCAACATTGGGCTGAATCTTAGGTTTTCTTGGCTAAGTACAAGTTACGGGAAGAAAATAAGGACTGCAGATATTGGAGACCAGGGTTGAAAAATGAAGAAGGGCTTATGCCCGAAACATCGATTCTCCTGCTCCTCGGATGCTGCCTGGCCTGCTGTGTTCAACTAAGTACAAGTTACATTGAGTTTTTTGAGGGATTCTCACCACAAGGTCCAACACGATTGTTAACCATAACTTACCAAATGCATCACATTTATCACCCTGCCCAATGATATTTCTCAAGTCCAATCCTAGTCCCATCATACCATGTGCCATTCCCAGAAAAAACTTACCATTCGTCCAATATCTACCAAAAACCTGGTATCTTTTACAGCTCCACCATCTTTACAATGCTGTTGTGGACCTGCACAGGTACGAGCAATCCTGCACTCCCCCTCACCAGCAATGCAATACAGCACAGCTGCCATGAAGCTATGCTGCTCATGGAACATAACTGGCTTGGTTGACACTCCCTCGCACATAAAACCCTATTCCATCACCCTAGCCACTGTTAACCACTGCACCACAAAGGTTAGCTCTCCTTAGCTGCATCATGTCATAACATCCTCTTAAGTCACTGTTACTCTCTCCCAGTGCTCACTGGACGCCCACATCTTGTCGTTGTCCGTTAGAAGAAACAGCACATACAGGAAAAACATGCAAACATGAGCTTGTAATGGCAGCCACAAAACTGAACACAAACAAAACAAGTTAAGGCTGCAGTTCACCCCACAATGCAAACGAAAACCTGGAATCATGATTACTGACTATTCTACGGACAGTGGTGGTCTCCTGCATTTAGCTCTCCTCTTATAGAACTGGGTATCAACCAGGTCCTGTCTAGATTGCAGCACTTGATGTAGCTAAGCTTTGTCATCTGTAACAGAGCTTCCTCTAGCTCAATATCTTCAGCCTTCTCAGGTGGCTGCTCCTGTTCCCCTAGTTCCCCAGCTGCTATTACAATGCCTCATTGTCTGCTCCAGTTGTCCAGATGCAGCACACTGTATCTCGGCTGTAGCAGCCTCCCCCTCAACCCCAAACTCCCTATAGACCACTCCAAACTGCAGGACCATGTCTTCAAGCGTTGTATTGTCTGTTCCAGCATGGATGTGTTCTACAGCATATGCACCAACTTCGGGAGGTGCCATGCCAGCTGAGTGACCATCACATTACATTGAAAATGGAGTGCCTGCTATGCTCAGAGCTCATTCCCATCTCAGATCCACAACAATCATTCAGTTTATTAGAGTAGGTTACCTACAGTGTGGAAACAGACCATTTGAACCAACAAGTCCACACCAACCCTCTGAAGAGTAATCCGCCCAGCCCCATTCCCTATATATACCCCTGACTACTGCACCTAACTATGGGCAATTTAGCAAGGCCAATTCCCCTAACCTGCACATCTTTGGATTGTGGGGGCAAACAGGAGCACCCGGAGGAAACCCAGAGAATGTGCAAACTCCACACAGTCGCCCGAGGCGGAAATTGAACCCAGGTCTCTGGCACTGTGAGTCAACAGTGATAGCCACTGAGCCACCGTGCTGTTCATGAATTCATATCATTGAATTCATACTGTCCATCATCATACTTACATGAAATGGGCACAGTGGCTCAGTGGTTAGCACAGCTGCTTCACAGCACCAAGGATCTGGGTTCGATTCCACCCTCAGGCGACTGTCTGTGTGGAATTTGCACTCTTTCCCCATGTCTGCGTGGCTTTACTCCAGGTGCTCCGGTCTCCCCCCATAGTCCAAACATGTTCAGGTTAGGAGGATTGGCCATACTAAATTGCCCATAATGTCCAGGGATGTGTAGGCTGGTTGGATTAGCCATGGGGAATGCAGGTTACAGGGATAGGGTTGGAGGGTGAATCTTAGTGAGATGCTCTTCGCAGGGTTGGTGTGGACTCAATGGGCTGAATGGCCGCCTTCCACACTGTATGGATTCTATGATTCTATGAAATATGATGTTTCCTTCATCCCACAGAAATCTGGAAGTTCCATAGATGATAGGCAGCTTTGGCCAGCATTAAAGTCATTGCTACCAACTTCTGCCATCACTGAGATAGCAATGCCAGGCTGTCAAGCACTAACAGCATGTCACAATCAACATTTGATGCCTAAGTATGTTCCCTCTGCAGTATTGCATGTGGGCAAAGATTTGATCACAAATGAAATATAACTGGAGTTTGAAAATGCCTGATTCACGTATTTGCCACTGCAATATCCTAGCATCCAGCAAATATGGATGCTGCACCTTTGCTTATCAAACCACCTAACCTGACCATTGTCCTGGCCATTTTTGAGTTGCATTTCACATCTAGAGAAACACCACGTGATGGCAGGGAATGCAACTCACTGTGGACACTGCCTCTTTTACCTTGCTGTTTCCAGACAGCCCAAACTATCCATTTAATTGCCAACTCACTGCTGCCTGGTGAGTAACCCACCTCACTGCTTAACAAGTTTCCTCCTAATACCAAAATAGGCTTCACTGGACTTTTCAACAGATTCTGTCACACATCTCACCATAGCCTACATCACTCAGACCCCTGTAAGATTCCGCCGCATATAACCATTGTCAATTATTGTAAGATTTTGTTCACTAATGTTTTTTAAGGAAGTAAATCTACCATCCTCATTAGGTGGGGCCCATATGTGACTCCAGACCTATAGCAATGTGCTTGATTCTTAACTGTCCTCTGGGCAATGAGGATAGCAAATGCTGCTGCAGCCTTTGACAGGCCCATCCTATGAATGAAATCAAATTCTGGCAGTCCTCCTGGATGCCTGAAAGTAAGAGGAATAGGCCATTCAGTTGTTCCTGTCTATCCTGCCACTCAATGAGTTCACGATAAATTAGTTGCCTGAAGTCATCCAGCCTCTGTGGCTTTATTTCTGTATACCATTGGTGAGCCAAAATCTATCAATCTCAGCTTTAAACTGATTAATTGAAGTAGCATGATTACTTTTATGTGAGAGAGAGTTCCTCATTTAAACCATCCTTTACTTTTCACTTCACTCCCGATAGATTGGCTCTAATTTTCTTTGAATATTTTCAAAATCTTTAAAAACTGTAACCAAACGCTCCTTTAATTTTCTATATTCCACAAATATAAACTTTAGTGAACTCTCCTCATAATCTAACCCTTTATTTCTCATAATACACAGGTGAATTTGCACAACATCCCTTCAAAAACCAATATATTCTTCCCAAAATGTGCAACTCAAAAATGTATCCTATACTCCAGATGTGGCCTTTGTAATACTGCAATAAAACTTTCTCCCCTTTATATTCTAGCCTGCATTCCCCTGCCTACTAATTTAGTTACTCCCTTATAATGGGTTCATTATGCATGACCCATTATTTACAAATCCCTCTTTGCTCTCTTAATCGGCTCAAATTTCTCTAAGTGTTCAATCACTTTGTTGTTAATTATAGTTTCCAATAACATTTCGACAACAAATGTTAAGAAATTACCAGTGAAGCAGGAAGGCAACAGTTGTGGCACTCATGTGACTTTATGCCCCCTTCCCTGCCTTCCCATTGGTTCACAGTGGGTGAAGAGAAGTGTGGGTAAAAATCTGGCCTCTAAAGTTCATGTACCACAGCTGCTACCTGACTTGCTCACTTTTCCGAGCATTTTCTTATATTTTTAGTGTAATTTTCTGCTCTTAATTATTTCTTCACTTATTTTTTGTAACCTATTAGATGCTAGTTAGTTTTTTGTGCCATTATCTTTTTATAATTTTGTTTTCTTGCAGGTCTTTGCTAACTTTAGCAAATCCAGTCCTTGATTCGTTATTAGTTTCATGAGCATGCAAGTTTATTATCCCCAATTTCTATCTTCAACATTGATATAAAATATTTATTCAGCAAATGTTTATTTTTATTTACATTCTCAAAAGGTCTGCATTAACTTTTATTACTCTTCTCATTGTACATGTAGAAGGTTTTGTGTTAATGGTGATGTTCTTTCAATCTAAATAAGTACATTGGCAGAGAAAGCATGGGGAGTCGGGGAGGAAGAACTAAAAAATGCTGTGTACTACACTGGAAGGCAGGAGAGGTTAACTGATAAGAAGGAATGAAGCTCCAAGACAAAACATCTGAGTCATAATGGTATTAGTCAGCACATTGTTGAATCTCAAAGGTTGTAAAGTGCATTTTCAAAAGCTAATGTGCTGACCGTCAAGAATCTGACAAACTTTAAGTCCTTTCTCATCCTTCAGTTCTAATCGTAAATTCTCTGCTGAATACATTTCCTCCAAAAGTATCCATTTATTCAGAGAATTTGGAGAATTCTGCTGCACTGAAGTAAGTAATTCCTCAGGAAAACCTAGTCCATTAAAAACCAACGGAGCAGTTGCCAAACTAATTTGACTTCTGAGTAAATGTATGTATAAACAACTGGGATCAAGTCAGTCTCTTGAAGAGTATAACGGATTTAGGGGTATTCTGAAGAGGCAAGTCAGGAGAGTAAAAAGTGAATGTGAGATAGCCTTGACAGATAAGGATAAGGATAATCCAAAGAGATTCTATATATACATTAAGAACAAATTAGCAACTTGGGAGAGAATGTGGCCCCTTGAAGATCAACAAGGTTTCCTATGTGTAGAACGACAGGAGACGGAAGAGATATTAAACAAATATAGTGTGTCAGTTTTTACTGTGGAGAAAAAATGGAGGCTAGAGAACATGGTAAAATAAATATTGATGTCTTCAAATCAATCCACAATACAGAAGAAGTGCTGGAGGTCTTAAAAAAACAGAAAGTGGTTAAATCTCCAGGACCAGATCAAGTGTATCCGAGGGCATTGTGGGAGACTAGGGAAGATATTGTGAGGCCCCAACAGAGATATTTGTATCATCTACAGCCACAGGATCAGACGCTGGAGGACTGGAGGATGGCTAATGTTGTGCCTTTATTTAAAAAAGGCTGTAAGGGGATGCCTGGGAGCTCTCGACCTGTGAGTCTTAAATCAGTGGTAGGTATGTTGTTGGAGGGGATTCTGAGAGATAGGATTTATATGCATTTGAAGAGGCAAAAACTGATTAGGGATAATCAGCATGGCTTTGTATGTGGGAAATCGTATCTCACAAACTCAATCGAGTTTTTTGAGGATTAAACCAAAATGATTGATGAGGGCAGAAAGGTAGACATTGTGTACATGGACTTTAGTAAAGCCTTTGACAAGGTTCTGCATGGTAAACTAATTAGTAAAGTTAGAACACATGAAATTCTTGGTTTGCCAGTTGATACAAGATTGGCTTGATAGTAGGAGACAGAGGATGACAGTGAAGGGTTGTTTTTTGGACTGCAGGCCTGTGACCAGTGGTGTTCCACAGGGATTAGTGCTGCATCCACCTTGTTTGTCATTTATATAGACAGTTTGTATGAGAATTCAGGAGGCATGGTTCGTAAGTTTGTGGATGACACTAAAATTGGTGGTATAGTTGATTGTGAAGAAGATTATCTATCCAATTTGCTGAGGAGTAGCATTGGGATTAATTTGGATAAATGTGAAGTATTGCATTTTGGTAACACAAACAAGAACAGGACTTATACAGTTAATAGTAGGGCCCTGGGTATTGTTGTTGAACAGACATACCTTGTGATTTATGTACATAGTTCTTTGAAAGTTGTATCTCAGAGAAACATTATGTTGAAGGAGGTGTTTAGCATGCTTGCCTTCATTGCTCAGACCATTGAGTATAGGAGTCATATTGATGTTGTACAGGATGTTGGTGAGGCCATGTTTAGAGTGCTGTGTACTGTTTGCCCTGCTATAGGAAGGCCATAATTAAATTGGAGAGGGTTCAGAAAAGATTTAACAGGATGTTGCTAGCTCTGGCCGATTTGAGTTATAACGACAAGCTGGAACTTTTCTCACCAGAGTGTTGGAGGTTGAGTGGTGACCTTATATACGTTTATAAAATCATGAGGGGCTTAAATAAGATGAGTAGCAATGATCTCTTCCCTGGGGTGGGCGATTTCAAAGCTCAAGGGTAAATTTTTAAGGTGAGAGGAATAAGATTTAAAAGGGACCCGAGAGGCAACGTTTTCGCACAGAGTTTGTAGGTGGAATGAACTACCAGATGACGTGGTGGGTGCAGGTACAATTACAACATTTAAAAGACATTTAAACAGGACCATGAATAGGAAAGGTTCAGAGGGATGTGAGTCAAGTGCAGGCAAGTGGGACTAGTTTAGTTTAAGAAATTTGGTCGGCATGGATGCCTTGGACTAAAGGGTATATGTCTGTGCCGTAGGACTCTGACTCTAATTTGAGGCGAGTATGACTCCTTTTGTTTCTCCCTCCATAGATGCTGCCAATCTTCCAGGTTATGCCAAAATTATGTGTGTGGACTTCAGATTTCCAGGATTTGCAGTATTTTGCTTTCACTGGAATGTTTATCTTCTAATCCTAACTAGCTTACAGTATGTTTTTCTGCAATGGCCAAGGTGCCATATTCTGTTTAACCCTTTAATTTTGTCAATTTAATCACTTTGTTTGTGTGGGATCTGTTGAAACTACTTCCATTATTTGAGCTTTAAAAACAGAAAAGGTGAGAAGATGAGCAATTCAAGCAGCATCTTTAAAGGGAGAAACATAGTTCATAGGGTGAATTTTATGTGTGCTTTGGGACCCTGACATATCAAGAGCACACTTGCACTGGCAGCCTTGTTATTGGCTGCCTGTCAGCCTGTACTGTGCAGCTAAGATGTGGGCAGGCTCCTGACACTGCCAATCCAATGAGAGGACTGCTACCTCCGAAACGTCAACACCTCCACCAGAAAACATGGGTGCTGTTGAGGCAGACCAGAAATATCAGCAGGTATTTCACTAGTAGAATTATGGAGAGCAAGGGTGAGAAGGCCTCTGGGGATGGAGGGGAAACCCTTTAGCTCCAAAGTGGTTCTGCAGGTAAGCTACATCCAAGAAGACGGCAGCTTGGCAGTGCAGCAGTCACTGCACTGTTGTCAATAGGACAGGTCATGAGGGCGGTGCTGAGTTGGAAGGTTGGATCTGGGATAAGGTGGGGGGAGGGGAAATGAGGAAACTGGTGAAATCCACATTTATCCCTTGTGGTTGGAGGGTCCAAAGGCGAAAGATGAGACATTCTTCCTCCAGGCGTCGGGTGGCTAGAGATTGTCAAGTATTTGCGGCATTCTGTTTTTTTCTTCAAATTGGCAGAATAAGGTTCTGAGCGACATGGGTTATTGTGAGCCTTGTGAGAATCAGATGAGAAATCTGGCGCGGCCTACCTTAATGTTAGGAGCATCTTGCTGCATCTTTTGTGCTTTTGACAAGCAGCCTGGTGAATTTTTCTTTCGGTAGCAAGCAAGTTACCAATTAAGGGGGATTTGTGCATGTCAAAATGGCCCAAACCTGGCTGACCAAATGGACCAAGTAAGTTGGTTGAGAAAATCCAACTTGGAAATCAGAGCAAATACCCAGTGAATTGAGTTCACTGCTTGCTTCAAAGGACTTCCATGATGGACATCAGGCATGCTCCTTGGGAAACCACCACACACAGCCCATGTCCACAAATATTAGCATTAAATATGTGTGAGGCTCTAGGAACTCTCACAGAACATCTCTGATCCACTTGCAGGACACTTTCACATTGCAACTCAGGCTGAACCAGCAACTATGATTGTAATGTTTGAGTGCAAAATGCCATTGATCCTCTTCCTACTGAGCTGTCCATACCTCGGAGGGGATTCTGGCTGTGAACACAGCACCACTAAGCAGCATGTCCTGGTCCCTTGTTCAGAATACCTCATCTGTATGCCAAAAATAGCAGATGTGCCACACACTTTCATCTCACTGAGTAGCTGCCTCTCTCTAACTCTGAGGAAAATAAGATTCAAGACAGGTAGTAGACTTCCTGCACTCAGCCCCTTAGCACTTATTGTGGAGAGCATCTTGACTCTGTGTGGCAATGTTAAATCAAACTTACATCATCTAGTGTTGTGGACGCTGCTGCCAGCCCTGGAGGTAAGAGAAGTTACGCCTGTGCACCTCCAGGTCCTTGCCTGCAAAGCAGTCCACCAATATCCCCCTGTCTGCCAATTCTGGGGTAAACGTCAGGGACTGTGCACGGCAGCCCTGGACTAACAGACATGTTTAATTGCACAACAGGCTTTTAATGGTGGTGCCGGCACAAGGGATGCCGCTGAGTTTTGGGATGTCCGATAAATGGTGACTGGTTCTGGGACCAGCACATGGGAAGAGGAGCTGGAATCAGATGTGAAGGATGGTATAGGGACAGGCTTGGTAGTTAATGAGGTAAGTTGCCAAGATATGGCAAGAACATTCTCCAGGCTTCATTGCAGAAATCCCTTTGGAAAGTACAATTTTTAGTCGCCCATTCAGTCTTTCAGCTCAGACCATAATTCTAGCCTTGTTCACGTATGGCCTAATATAGTGTCTGATGCTCAGGCAGATAGACTAGATCCAGAGTCTCACTGTTTGATGTTATGAAGGTGTAGAAGCGTACTAAACCTTTAAAAGAGTTGAAAAACTAACAAGGACTGACAAAGCACAGAATGTCCTGAACAAAGTAAGAATGTAACACTTGGGAAACAAATTTATTGTGTTGCCATGAAACAAGAACAAATACAAATTCAGCCAATCATTTTAAATTATGCCCAAGATACCAAAATCCAATCAAATTTGAATTTAGTATTTTGATACTATTAAAACCAATGAAACGGTCCCATGTTTTGGGGTATAAAACTGGACATTTGAACAGTTAAAAGAAGAACTGTCAAGGACATCCACAAATATAGGCTGCCAGTTGAAGAGCTATCTGAAAGCGACCTGCGTATAGGAAGTTTGCACAGCAGAACATTGAAACTGACCTAGAGAAAGTCTAAAGAGGAAAATCGACAAAGCTGACTGGTTTTTGAAAAGTGATTTTTTTTTTTGTAAATCTTAATTAGGGTTCTTTTATCGGACCAGTACTGTAGAGTGGGAGGTAAAAGATAGGTTTAAGAGAAATGAGTTGTAAATAGTTGTTGGTTTTAATATTCTCTGTTGGACTTAAAGAAATAAGGTTGTGAATGTTTACTTTAAATAGTGACCTCTGGGATAGTTCTTTGCCTCTCGAATTTTAACAGATTATGTTGTGAGGTGAACTTTTTTCTGTGTGGCTGGTTTAAATTAGCAGAGGGGTTTACCCTGTGCCATAACAGTGTGGGAGCTTTTGTCCGTGATTTGAACAGGTTTAGACAGATCCAGTCTGAGATTTGGTCAGATTTGAATAGATTTGGGGTACGAAAAAGTCCAGTAGATTTAAACATTTGCAGGTTACTGTCCTAGATCTTTAAATAAAACGTAGGTGAGACAATTTGTTTAATTCTGGTGACTTGTGATGGGTTAAATTAAAAGTGAGAGTAATGGCTCTTAAAATTGCTAAAGGCGCTCTGGGGTTTGAAGTTGATTCTTAAATTTGCCAAGAAAGTTTAGTAGGAAAGAAAGATCCGACTTTGAGCGATAGAGAAAAGAAAGGGGAAGAAAAAGAGAGAGAAGAGAGAGAGGAAAGAGAGAAACAGTTCTTAGCTGAGCAAAAAGGGAGAGAATTTGGACTTGAGAAGTTGCGATTTAGTCATCAAAGTCAAGTTAATAGGATGGAGATTAAAAGAGAAGGTAGTAACATTAATATTTCTTTCAAATAGTCGAATGCCTCCTGGCATTGTCCTGTAGTAACATATGTAAATATGTCAAAAGTCTGCCACGTTTTGATGAGCTAGATGTTGAAGCCTTCTTTATTTCATTTGAAAAATTGGCTCGGCACATGGGGTGGTCCGAGGATTTATGGGTAATGCTAGTTCAGACTAAACTGGTAGGCAGAGCTAGTGAGGTATTTGCTGCAATATCAGATGAGAGATCAAGAGATTATGAAGAGGTCAAACACAGTATTTTAAGAGCTCATGAACTGATACCAGAAGCATATAGACAGCAGTTCAGAAACATAAGGAAGGAATTAGGTCAGACTTAAGTGGAGTTCAAAAGAATTAAACATAGTCATTTGATAGATTGGTGAGGACTTTCAAGATAGATAGGACCTATGAGGCACTAAGAGAGATTATTCTGCTGGAAGAATTTAAAAACTCACTTCCAGAGTTGGCAAGAATTCACATGGAGGAACAGAATGTTCAGCAAGTGAGAAGAGCAGCAGAATTAGCGGTTGAATACATGTTTGTAGAGTTTCTGTCCAGAATTTCATATTGCTTGGGATAGAAGTTGGGAGAAGGGGAGATCCTACACTACAAAAGAAAGAATATAGAGCACTGGTAAGACTTTACCACAGGATAAAAAGAAACCTAAGCGGGTGGAAAGGAGGTGAAAGGTCTAGGGTGTTTCCATTGTGGTAAAATGGGACACGTAAAGTCACAGTGCTGGTTGTTAAAGAAAGGCACTGTGGGAAAAGTTGTCAAAGAAGCTAAGCCAATAGCATTAGTGAAAGTAGTAAAGTATACTCCAAGAAGAGCCAAAAAGCTGCAGGAAGTGCATAGCCTAGGCATGCTGGGTATGGAGTTAGTATCTGATCTCGCTAAAGAATTCTCCTCTGTGGGTAAAGTTTATTTAGAAAGAACAGAGGAGAAGGACAAGCCAGTTACATCATCAAGGTGGACTTACTGTGTGGTTACTGGCAGGTACCTTTATCAGAGACAATGAAAGAAATTTATGTGTTTGTAACTTCAAATGGACGATATCAATTTAAAGTGATGCCATTTGGAATGAAGAACGCACCTGGCACATTCCAAAGACTCATGAACAGAGTTGTGGCTGAGTTAACAAACTGTGCAGTCCATTTGGACCATGTAGTGATCTCCAGTAAGCCCTGGAAAGATCACATGGTAGAGTTGGCAGAGCTCTTTGAATGACTACAAGAAGCAAAACTGGTTGTAAATTTAAACAAAACTGAATTCGCAAAAGCTGATGAGGCATTCTTGGAACATAGCATCAGTCATGGAAAGTTGACCCCCATGGAACACGAAGATGAAGGCTATTGAGGAATTTCCATGACCAACCTTCAAGAAAGAGGTGCTTTGATTCTTGGGACTCAGCTGAATCTATTGGAACTTTGTTCCAAACTTCAGCAGTGTAGTGGCACCATTAACCGATTTGATGAAGAACACAAAGTTTTGGTGGACAGGACAATGCCAGGAGGCATTCGACTATTTGAAAGAAGTATTAATCGCTGTACCAGTTTTAGCTACACCAAACATTTTGAAACTTCTCAAAGTCGCCATTGATGCTAGTGACTTTGGAGTTGGAGCTGTACTGTCGCAGGAAGATGATGATGGGATTGAACTGTCAATTGGCTTCTTTTCAAAGAAACTCAACAACCATCAGAGGAAATATTCCATGATAAAAAAGGAACTATTGAGTTTGGTACTGGCCTTACAACATTTTAACGTGTATGTAACGAACAATGTGTCAGAGACAGTTGTGTACACGAATCACAATCCTCTTACATTCTTGAAATGCTTAAAAGACAAGAATATAAGACTATTTCAGTGGAGTCTTATGTTACAGACTTTTAATATACGTATCGTACATGTGGGTTGTAAACATGTAATCACAGGTGCGTTATTGCAGATTTAGCTGATAAAGTATAGATAAGATTGGTAACTATTCAATATTATATAAACATACGTGGGAAGAGGTTAATATGAAGTTAGATTAAAGTTGAATGTATGACATGATAATGTAGTTAAGGAATATAGAAAAATAAATCAAGCCGTCTTTTCACTAGGATGGTTCATTTGTTCTTAAGGGGGAAGGTGTTATGAAGGTGTAGAGGTGTCCTTTGAGAGTTGAAAAACTAGCAAGGACTAACAAAGTACAGAGAGTCCTGAACAAAGTAAGAATATAACACTTGGGAAACAAATAACGACAGTTGAGTTGCCATGAAACAAAAACAAATTCAAATTCGGCCAATCAGTTTAAATTATGTCCCAAGATACCAAAATTCAATCAAATTTGAATTTAGTATTTTGATCATATTAAAACCAATAAAATGCTTTGACGTTTGGGGGCATAAAACTGGATATTTTGAACAGTTAGAGGAAGAACCCAAAGACATGCACAAATATATACTGCTAGTTTAAGAGATCTCTGAAAGATACCTGTCTATAACAAACTTGTCAGCAGAACATTGAAACTGACCTAGAGAAAATCTAAAGAGGAAAATTAACAGAGCTGACTGGTTTTTTGAAAAGTGATTTTTGTTTTACTCTTATTTGGGACTTTTTACCAGACCAGTATTATAGAGTGGGAGATAAAGATGGGTTTAAGAGAAAGGAGTTGTAAACACTTGATGGTTTTAATATTCTCTGTTGGACTTAAAGAATAATATTGTTAATGTTTACTTTAAATAGTGACCTCTGGGATAGTTCTTTGCCTCTCGAATTTTAACAGATTATAATGTGAGTTGAACCTTTATCTGTGTGACTGGTTTAAATTAACAGAGAGGTTTACTCCATGCCATAACACTGGTGCAGACAGTGAGACTCCGAACCCAAGGCCCAAGATCCACATGCTGTTTCTCAGCTTCCAGCATCCAGGTTATTTTGGCACATTGCAAACAACATCCAGATTCTCGGCAGCTACTTCTTTTCAGCTTAGAGTATTAGGCCATCAGATCCAGGGGGCTTGTCAGCCTTAAGTCCCAATTGTATTCCCATTAGCTTTTCTCTACTGAAATGCCTCATGATTTTCTGCTAATTGTGAGATGTGTTTTGAGTCTTTTACTCCTGTAAAAATGAATACAAAACACTTATTCAAGCCTCTGTCATTTCCTCATTTCCCACTTAAATTTACCTTCACAATTTAACGGACAATATTCACTTCAGCTACATTTAGTACTGTTATTATTCTTATAGAACCCCTGATTATTTAAATTTAGATTTTGTCACAAGTATGTAAAAATACTGCAAAATGTGTTTTTTAACATGCAAAATGCAAAGTATCATCATGCTGTGGCACCAGCTTGGAACACTGAATGTAATGAAAGATTTTACTGCAATAGAGTTCATCTTTCCCTCCTCTTCTTGTTACCCTCCAGTACTCCTCTGCTCACTTCGTACTTATTGCTAGTTTACTTTCATACACCAAATTTTCTGTCTTCATAATTTTTAAATTATCCTTTGCTAAATTTGAACATATTCTTAATATTCAATCTTACCACTATTGTTCACTGCATTGAGTAACTTTTCTTTAAATTTAATATCACCAGCAGCATCCTTAGTTAGCCATGGATGATGCAACCTCATGGTAGAGTCTTGCTTCCTCAGTGGAATATATTTTTGTTGAGAGTTATGAAATTGCTTCTCAAATGTCTGCCACTGCTTGTCTATCATCTTCCCTTTTAGCCTATTTGCCCAGCCTGCTTTAACTAATTCTGAGTTCATGTCCTTTTAAATGGTTTTATTTAATACAATAGTTATGGACCCACAGTTTTCACACTCAGTGTGAAATTCCATGACCCTTTACTATGAGATCTATCCTAAATAATTACATATTACCAGGTCTGAAATAACCTCTCCCTTGGCGGCTTCTCGAGTAAGTATTTTCCTAAAAAAACATTGTTTCACATGTACACTATGATCTGATTGTCCTGGCTATTTTGCCAATTTGATTTGTCTGATTAATGTGAAGATTAAAGTTGCCCATAATTGTTGCAGCATCTCTCTTGCAATTACTGAATTTATGGACTAACTCTGCAATGGTGAGGTTAGGCTTCCAGGCTGCGTAACACTATCCATGAGAGATTTGAAATTTCTGAGCTAACTACTACATGTGCATGGGTTAGGGGATTCTCTGCATCCCAAATCCCTTAGCAATGAAAGTCTCAATGTTAGTTGCTATTTCCATCAGAAGACCTGTGTCCCAGTAGTTATTCCACAGTATAAGATGAACAGAAATTCTTCATTATAAAATACTTTTTCTGAGAGATGCAAACTGTGCAAGATAGGAAATGGAATTGCCAAAATTCAAGTTCAGATTAACCTTGGACTGAATACATACACTTATTGGGTAAGAAAGTTTCTAATTCTTTAATTTTTAAAAACCAATTTAGCTAGCAACTACAGAAATTAAACAGCAGATTTCACTTTAATGACAAACTAATTTAGCTTAAATTTGTTTGTCACTAGCATTAAAGTGAAATCTGCCATTTAGTTTTGTAGTTGCTAGCTTTCAGTGGGCTTCTTTTTAAGTGTTAAATTGAAAGAGCAGCTTAACTAAGAATCTGCTGAAAGTGGATCTTCATTAATTGACTCAGAGAAATAATTTGTGCTGGGAGCGTAGAAAAATAGCCAACTTAGTGCAGCTTATCAATTATGTGTAATTTACAAATGTTGTGTCTCTCCAGCCATTCAGGTTTAGTTCCTTTTGGCTAAACAAAGCAGCTGATTAGGTGACTATTTTTAGTTGATAATGTCAAAGTAAGATTTTTAATTTTTGTTTAAATCTCTTTAATTTCTCTCTTAAGCATAATATTTTGGATATAATAGTGATGGTGGTGGTGGTTAAAAGTGTGAAGTGTGGAGATTTTGCATGTGTAAAGAGTGGGGATGCAAGAGTGATTAATGATTTAAATAAAAGATGACAGTATGAGTGGTGTGTTTAAGCTGCAAAATGCGGGAGTTGCTCAATACCAAAGCAATCCAGAGTGAACTGATCTGTGTAAAGAATTTGCAGCTGAAGCAGCTTTGGATCCAAATTGAGAAACTGGAGTGTGAGCTGCAAATATTGCACGACATCAAGGAGAGAAGAAGTTACCCAGACAGTTCTGTTCAGGAGGCACTCACATCCTTAGATTATGTCATTGTCCTTGATCAAAGATCAAGTTTCAGGAAGGTGCCACTGCAGATGAGTGAGGTCATGGAACACAAGACTCTTGAGGAGCCTTATTCCTTACAATTGTCCAACTGTTCTGAAGCTCTTGCAATTTGTTTGGATGAGAAGTAGGACTGCAGGGAAGATTAGCAAACTGACCATGTTGGTGGTGAGGAGGAAAGAAGTAAAAGCATAGATACTGTTCTCTACAGCTGTGAACATCAGTCCCAAATGCTGTGTGGCCTGCCTTGTGCCTCACTGAGAAGTAACTTGACAGTGGGGAGGGATGCAGTTATTGTCATATACATTGGTACCAACAACATTGATAGGACCAGAAAAGAGGTTCTGGTGAAAAATTAATAGGTTAGGAAGTAAATTAAAAAACAAGACCTCCAAGGTAATAAGCTTCAGCTTACCACTGAGACACAAGGAAACAAATATCAGGTACAAGTCAAAAAGTTAGATGTATGGCTCAAACATTGGTATGAGGGAGTTGATTTCATTTCATGGGGGACTGGTATCAGTATTGGGGTAGAAGGCATTTATTGTGGTGGGCCAAGCCTCTCCTAAACCATATTGGGACAAGTGTTATAGTGAATCAAATCAGAGCTGTGGAGAGGGGAAGTGTTCAGGACAGGGGAAATATAGGATTCCAAAACCAAAAGGATATGGCAGGGCAGCAATTTAGATAACAATAACATGAGTGTGACAGGAAGGGGCAAAGTGTGCAAGTATATAAAAAAAGCAGCAGGTTGCGTCAAAGGGGAAAACAATGGTTAAAAAAGGCAAAATTATTTAACTGGAGATAGACTACAGAAAGATCCAATACAAAGTGATTTGGGAGTCCTTGTGCATGAATCACAACAAGCTAACATCCATGTTCAGCAGGGAATAAGGAAGGCAATTGGAATATTGATCTTTACACCAAAATGATTGGAGTACAAAAGAAGCAAGTCCTGCTTTAACAAGGCATTAGTCAGACCACTAATTTAGAGATGCTGGTGTTGGAGTGGGATGGACAGAGATAAAAATCACACAACACCAGATTATAATCGAACAGGTTTATTTGGAAGCACTAGCTTTCAGAGTGCTGCTCCTTCATCAGATGGTTTGGTTTCCTTACCTAAGGAGTGATTTACTGATATTGGAGACAATCCAGCAAAGCATAACTTAGTTGATTTTAGATAAGGAAGGGTTTTCTTAAGAGGAGAGGTTGAGTAGGATGGGTCTCTACTCTTTGGAGGTGACCCTATTAAAACATTAGAAGATTCTTAAGGGACTTATCAGTAGGTGTGGAGAGGTTGGTATCCCTAGTGGGGAGGCTAGAACCAGCGGACAGAACATCAGAGTAAGTGATCACCAATTTGAGGCAGAGATGTGAAGGAATTTCTTCTCTTAAAGGGGAATCTGTGGAATTCTTTACTCCTGATGAGTGTTGTGTTGGGTAGTAAGGTATTATCAAGCCTGAGATAGACAGATTTTAATCAGTAAAGGAATGGGTGGAAGGCAGGAAAGTGGAGTTGAAGATTATCAGAGCAGCTATGATCTCAGACTTGATGGGCTGAATGGCCTACTTCTGCTCCCATGTCTTACTTCTGACTCCTACTTCTATTATGATACAAGCAGTAATGCCTGCTCTTTTAAGCAGGGAAGCAATCAGAATTATAGAGTTTATCCTTTCAGCTAACTTTTTTTTTCTTGAAAGACAAATGTTTGATGCTGACTCCATACTCTGATTTAAAAAAGAAATCACACTCGGAGATAATATCCGTCATCTTGATAAATGTAAAAATGTTGCCATAAATTGACTTTTTCTAAATGTTATTGGTGGCAAAGTTATACACAAAATTGAGAAGTGAATTCATAAGAATTTTTGTTCAGTTAAAACAAATCTTGTCACTCTTTTAATGCAGTAAGTAATTCACCACCTTAGCAGAATTTCACCTTATTTCTTTTCTCCCTGCAGCTCCTTAAGACTGGAAGGTAAAATTCACATTTCGAAGATACATCAGCTATTTTTGGATTGGCCAGTGCTGCACTGTGACTTCAGCAAATAAGGCTCCTGACCGACAAGTCAAACAAAGGAGTTGACCCTATGGATTCACAGCATCATTAACGTCAGTGAGATCTGGACGGGATATTTTTCAGCAGTCTCTATTCAGACAGAAGTTCAACCTGAGCAATTGTTCCAATCCACAGTTTAGTTTGCTTCCAAATCACAGTGAAAACCTGAAGTAAATTTCTGACTTTTGTTTTCTCCCTGTTTTTCTTCACTCATTAAATATTTACGTGAAGCAATGCTTAAGAAGATCAGCCTTCATACAATCGGTTGCAAAAGCTCTAATCTTGCAATTTGTCATAAAACTAATCCAGCGTTCTCAATCACTCCATAAAAAGAAGTAAAATAAAATCATTAACACGTTTGAGAAACTAAACGAAATCCTACAAGGGGAAGTTGATAAATTTCTTGTGCCACGTGAAACCAAGGATATGTTTACATGGCAGTGAAATTAATTCTACATGTCGAGAACCATTGAGAAGTGACAGAAGCTTTTTACTGTTCACAGCAACAAGTAACATCTCCTGTCTTGTGCTCATTCTTTAAGCCATAGCAAATGAAAGCATCAAATGCTGATGGTGATTGTGGCATTCCCTCCTTTGTCATCATTTCAGGTGATAATTCCAGGACATATAGCTATTGCCGATGTTCAAAAACTGCATCTCAGTGCTCTTCTAATATTTGCACTGTCACTTTCATTCAGGGTAATGATGTGTGGAGTTACTTGCACAGATGGCCTCATGAGATCTGCAACAAAAATGCAGAATCTTGCTGGGCTTTACCAACTAAAGAATATGATTTGCACTTCTCTTCAATTCCCATGGGTGGAATCTATATAAAAAATTAAATTGTCCTTCATCTCCTTTCCAATCTTATAAAATGAAATGAAGCCTCAAAGCTGCACAGTGGACAATAGAACAAATGTTATCTCCCTCCCCCACCTTATATATCAGATTTTATATAGTACGTGAAACATTGGACAATAAAGGAGAACAATTCATGCAGGACTTGACAGACATTGACTATACTGTGGATTTAAAAACAATGCATCAATTTGTCACAATGTTATGAAATGCATTTGTTATTTTAAATGGGATCTGCAGGCTTTATAAGTGTAATGGAACTTGGATTCAGAAAGAATGCACAGCTATTGACACGTAAAGCACTTTAGTTACATTTTTAAGTTTTGTATTTTTATAAGTCACCATTATTAACCCTGGTTTGGCTGTCATTTGAAGATTTCAACATTACTCATCATGCTTATGTTTGTATATTCTTATTTGCAAGCAGATAAAAGTTTTGTTTTACTTTTAAATAACTAAAACCTAAGAAAGTAATGTATAGATTTTAAATAGAAGGCTTCAAGATATATTTCTTCTACTAATGAAAAATGCACACAATGTATTTTGTAATTTTAGAGTTTTAAAATTGAAAGAGGTTATTTTATTATTAAAGGCCTGGTATACGATATTAGTTAGAAAGCAAGTAACAGAAAGAAAACTTTTCATGTTCTTTCCTAAATCAGAACAGCTTGTCATAAAAAAAGCAACAGGAAAAAAAGAAAAATACAATCCTTCATGTAAATGTTCAGATTTACAATTCTCTCTAGGTTTCAGCATACACATTTTCCTGTGTTAATCAAGGAATAATCCAACATTAAACAGTTTTCAATAAACTGGTCTAAAGTGAATGTTTGCGAATTTACTCCTTTCAGAAGTATGAAATATTTTACACATTAAATGAGATTTTTTTATGCACTTTGATTCAAGACTTGAAATACTTCAATGTTTGCTATTACAGAATCACTACACCATTAAATCAAATTGCATGACAGGATTTTAAAAAAAGGTTTAACTTGATGGCACTTATTTTATAAACATAACAGTGGGAATCTTTAATCTTTTGGAGTTGTAGAGTCATAGAGGGCTAAAGCACAGAAAAAGGATTTTCATTCCCTCGAGTCTTTGCCAGTTAAAAACAACCGCCTAACTATTCTAATCCCATTTTGACCATTTGGTCCAAAGCTTTGTATGCCTTGGCATCACAAATATAAATCTAAATACTTCTTGAATGTTATGAGGGTTTCTGTCTCTACCATCCTTACGAGCTGGGAGTTCTGGATTCCCACCATCCTCTGGGTGAAAGATTTTTTTCCTCAGAGTCCCTCTAAACCATCTGACTCTTAACTTAAATCTATGCCCCAGGTCACTGAACATTCATCCCAGGGGAATAATTACTTCCTATCGATCCTGTCTATGGACCTCATACTTTTTTATACATGGCAACCATGTCTCCATTCTGTCTACTCTGCTCCAATTGAAACAACACAGGCATATTTAATCTTTCTTCATAGCTAAGGCTTTTCTGTCCAGGCAACATCCAGGTAAATCTCCTCTACACCAATGTAGTCACATCCCTCCTATAATGTGGATTCCAGAACACACACAATACCCTTGCTATGGCCTACTCAACATTTTCTACAATTTCAGCACCACCTCCCTGCTCTTAAAGCCTATGACCATTATTTTACTTTTACCCATTATTGCACCAGGCCATTTTCTCAGGTATGTTTGTCAGCTGCCTAAAAACCAATATTAGGTTCCATCCATATGAGAACAAAGGGCCTAATATCTGTTTTAGATCCTTAGATAGAGTGGAGAGGAAAAAAGAATCAAACCTGTGCCATTCTGAATTCTTAAGGTCATCACAACAAATGAACTAACTACCTCCAAAAAAGAAGTACTTTGCACAATTCCACAGTAGTTGTCAGTGCAGGCAATTCCTCCACTTCTTCCTGCCCCACCAAATTCCTATTGCCACTCTCTCCACCATCTGGGCATAACTCAAAGATGCTATTGGTGAGGTAAGCAACTCAAAATTCAACTATGTTCAAGTGATGACCAGTTTATGAAGGTTTGATAAGTGTTGACAATTCATTCAAGTAACGCATTGAATCCAAGACTGATTTTAAACCATCCACATGCCTCCCAGAATGTTGCCATTGGTAAATTGCCCAAAATGGACCATAGCCAATTTCTAGGGGAAAATCTGATAGAGGTCTTCCATCCATGGGTAAGATTTCAACTGTTCATAATTTATATAAGAAAATTGTAAACCTGTTTATCAAGATTATATTGAATATTTTAACATTAAAAAATGCATGAATAGATTTTACCCCAGGTAGAGCATTATTATTTTGTAAATATTTTAATTTGACTGAATCACTAAGAATTGAAAATGCCCATTCATCTGGATAAAATTACATTGCTCAGTCCATGGCCGACAAAACTTTATCACAATGGCAAAATCGGCTTCTATTGTTGGTACTAAATCATCAGAGCAGTTGGTTTTTGTATTTTTTCTAACCTGCAAGAGTTAAACTTTTCTCAGTGTAATGGCTCTGGTAATCTACTGATCGAGGCACTAGGCCTCAGAGAGATGAATATATTAAGAACTGTAAAAGGTATTTTTTTCACGGGTTGAATCAGAAATAGTTCTTCTGAATATCCACATTTTAAAGATGTCAAAGCCATTGTTTTGTAAAAGTATTCAATTCTAACATTTAGTTAGAAACATGAACATTAGATGCTACAAGTAAATATTCAACACGGATAAAAACATATAACTTCTACATTCACTTCTAGCATCAATCTATCCATGCTACAAACCATTGTTAGGTTAGGTGAGTGGACAGATGCATGGCAGATGCAGTTTAATGTGGATAAATGTATGGTTATCCACTTTGGTGGCAAGAACAGGAAGGCAGATTACTACCTAAATGGAGTCAAGTTAGGTAAAGGGGCAGTACAGAGAGATCTGGGTGTTCTTGTACACCAGTCAATGAAGGCAAGCATGCAGGTACAGCAGGTAGTGAAGAAGGCTAATAGCATGCTGGCCTTCGTAACAAGAGGAATTGAGTATAGAAGCAAAGAGGTGCTTCTGCAGCTGTACAGGGCCCTGGTGAGACCACACCTGGAGTACTGTTGCAGTTCTGGTCTCCAAATTTGAGGAAAGACATTCTGGCTATTGAGGGAGTGCAGCGTAGATTCACGAGGTCAATTCCTGGAATGGCGGGATTACCTTACACTGAAAGACTGAAGCGACTGGGCTTGTATACCCTTGAGTTTAGAAGACTGAGAGGGGATCTGATTGAGACATATAAGATTATGAAAGGATTGGACACTCTAGCAG
>NC_057711.1:67901135-67934643 GCF_004010195.1 Chiloscyllium plagiosum
GGATGAGGAGAAAATTCTTCATCCAGAGAGTGGTGGCTGTGTGGAATGCTCTGCCCAAGAAGGCAGTGGAGGCCCAGTCTCTGGATTCATTTAAGAAAGAGTTGGATAGAGCTCTCAAGGATAGTGGAATCAAGGGTTATGGAGATAAGGCAGGAACAGGATACTGATTGAGGATGATCAACCATGGTCATAATGAATGGTGGTGCAGGCTCGAAGGGCAGAATGGCCTACTCCTGCATCTATTGTCTATTGTCTCTTAATGTCAATGACTTGTAGAATGCAGTTTTTATAATTATGAACAAAAGGCTAAAACTGAGTAATGATGCATGTAGATTTACACACTAGGGTGGTGTCAGAGCACAGGGGAATTGCAAATGTTAAATCCCTATCAGGAAAAGTGTGTAAGGATAAAACTGGTAAGTACAGGCCAGTCATTTTAATTTTTGTGTTCAGAAAGCTTTTCAAAATGATAATCCAAAATGAAATTATCATCACTCAGAAAAATATCAATTGATTTGATAAATCCAACTTAGATTTATTAAAGGCAAATAATGTTTTAATAACTTGATTGAGTTTGGTGTTGAGAAACCAAATTTGGTTAATAAAGGTAATGTAGGGTGTGTTGTTTATATGCACTTCCAATAGGCACTCCATAATTACTGAATCTCACCTCATTAATGTTCAATTTTCTATTCTCCTAAGCTTTAGAGAGCATCTAGATGTGACAATTCCTGTCATGAAAATCCCAATGGTTACCTGACGACTCCAGCTTGCTGTTCTGGACCTTCATCTTGGACAGCAGCTTGCAAAATATAAACATACAAGTTAGGAAAGGCCAATTGGCCCTTTGAACCATTCATTAAGCTCATGGCTGACTTGATTTGCATGTCAACTCTACATTTCTGCATATTCTCAATAATCCTTCATCCACACTGCTTTAAAAATATTTAAAGGTTCTACTTTCACTGCCTTTTGAGGGAGGGAATTCCAAAGACTCAGAGAAAAAAAATGTTTCTTATCTGTGTTTTAAATGGGCAATTCCTTATTTTTAAAAATGACCCCATTCTAGATTTTCCAACATGGGGAGACATTTTTCATCATCCACATGGTCAACTCCCCTTTTTTTAATAATTATATTTTCTAATCCATCTGCTCAGAGATGTTATTGTACATTTCTGGAGCAGCTGTGACCTGACTCCATGTCTCTTGGCATGGAGGCAGGCACGCTACCACAGTGCCTCAAATTGTTTTTCTTCCATGTTTCATCTACCACTTGTATCTTTTCTAAATTCCAGAGCATTTAGCCTTTCTTCCGAAGGCAATCTACTCTTTCCAGATATTACGCTAGTAAAAGTTATTTGAACTGCTTCCAACACATTAGCATCTTTCCATAAGTACAATGATCAGTACTGAACACTATACTCCAAAAACAGTTTAACCAATTTTCTGTATAACTGCATTATAATCTCCCTGCTTTCAATTCCCGTCACAATAAAATAATCATATTAACTTTCCTGATTACTTGCTTGTCTTGCATACTAACTTCAGCTATTCATACACCAGGACATCCAGATCACTGTGAATCTCAGACCTCAACATTTTCTCACCATTTAGACAACTTACTCCTTTTCTATTCTTTCTGCCAAAATGGACAGTTTCACACTTACCCACATGGCACTCAATTTGCCAGATCCTTTCTCAGTCACTTAGCCTGTCTATATGCTTTGGTACAGTCCTTATGTCCTCTTCACAAATCACTTTCAACCAAATAGCTATGTCTCCAAGTCTAAGGGGAGTTGTCCTCAGTCAGGTCAATAGGGATTCTTGTCAAGCTAACAATCTCAGTTAGTCAAGAATAGCTTCTGATCTCAGTCTAAGAGGTTGGACACAGTCCGTCAGTCCCTTTGAGTGTTCAGGGTCAGCTTTTCTCTATCACCATAATTCAGGGAGTGGGCCACTCTCAAACACATGGGTCCAGTGCAACCAGTCTGGGGGATCAATGTAAGTCAGTCGAGAAACTTCACAGGGATCAGTCGGGGGTCAGGTCACTCCTACATCAGAGCAGTCCAACCAGGTTGGTCAGGAGATGGGCCACAGTCAGTCCTGGAAATCTTCTTAATGAAAGTCAAAAGGGATTATCAGGGACCACAGCTGTGGTTGGAAAACTGTGTAAGTTAATAATGAGAGTTGGAGCCAGAACTGAAAATGTGTTGCTGGAAAAGCACAGCAGATCAGGCAGCATCCAAGGAACAGGAGAATCGACGTTTTGGGCATGAGCCATTCTTCAGGAATTGAAGAAGGAGCCTAGTTGGAGCCAGAACAGAGGGAACAACAATTGTGTAAGGAAAGCAACTCAGCATATAAGGATGGAGAGTGACAATGCATGGAGACATGGGTAAATGGGGGATAGGTTGGTGTGGTGGTGGGGTGGGGTAGTCACCAGGAGTCACAATCAACCCAGCTTTAACAAGGAAACAGGACATGATGGATGGTGTGGCTAAGCTGTCGAACTGAGGGGATAAGGTTGGGAGAGGAAGATATAAATTAAAGAGTTGGGTGGGGATATATCAAAGCTCAAGCCTCATGGACCCAACAGAGAATGCAAGGAAAAATGGACTGTGGAGGACCTTTGATTACCAGGCTGGCCCTGAGACTCACACCACCAAGTACAACCTGCATGGCTTTCCACAAGCATGCAACTTGCAAATACACATTAGAAATGGCAAATAGCAGCATCCACATTCAAAGTGGGCAGAGGAGGTGTTCTTTTCCCCACCTGAGCTCATAGGTTCTACTTGTGAGCAACATGAGGCAATTCAAAGGGCAATTACATTAACTATGTAGTCCAGCCTGAAGACATCTGTAATCATAGTACCCTGATATGCATGTATACAGTATCCAACTGTGTACAATACAAATCCCTCTCACCATCGGTCATTACAGATTGATCATAGCCATCTCTGTGAAGCAGAAGTAATCACAGACATGATATGTCTCAACTACTGGTCATAATTCACAGAGACCATCCGAGATCTCATAAATTGCACAAGGGCACAGAGCTGATTTCCTCTCATCTTGAACTGTAAGTATTCACTAAGATGCTTTGATATACAATGCTGCTTTTCTTGGGTAATGTGAGGGATGAAGGGTAATGGATACAAAGTTTTTGGAATAGTGGTGCTGGAAGAGCACAGCAGTTCAGGCAGCATCCGAGGAGTAGCAAAATCGACGTTTTGGGCAAAAGTCCTTCATCAGGAATAAAGGCAGAGAGTCTGAAGCGTGGAGAGATAAGCTAGAGGAGGGTGGGGGTGGGGAGAAAGTAGCATGGAGTTTTACCTAATGGATACAAAGTGTCAATAATCATACAGCACTTACAATCTCCTATGGATTTGCACATCATAGCATTTGCTTCATTCATTAGAATAAGGTCCCTGCATCAAAGGCAGCTCATGGCCCTCCATCTTGGAGTCCTCCTTGGACCACCATATGGAGGACTATGCTAAACCATCAGTTGTGAGTGATGCAAGTGCTGACTGTTTACATTACTGAGAACCTGTTCTGTTTCTGATAGTCCCAGCATAGGTTCATTTGAACTGTCACCAATGGATCTAACTGCAGCAGGGGTCATTGTCACTGTGGCCATGGTGCAACAAAGGTGCATATACATCAAGAGGAACAAATGTTCAAACAAGCTCAGGTTCAGCAGAGACTGGCAAACAGTTTCCACATGAAGACGTCCCAGCTGAAGCTGCCTTCAGAACACAGAGGAGGTACAATAGACCGAAAGTCTATCTCCCTCAATGCCATTTCCTACTGATGAGGTGCTATGTCCACACAGATGGATGTAGGGACATTATAACTGAACCATGCCAGCTGCTGGATTTGCAGCATGAAGGAGTAGATAGCCATCTTATCTCGGTGATGGCTGCACTAATGTTTTATGTGTCTGGCTGCTTCCAAGGATCCATGGGGACCTACATGACATCTCACAACCCTCAGTTCAATAATGTATCAGGGCTGTTGGCGATGCAATTTGTAAAAGATCACACCGCTTCTTCTTGTTTCCCTATGAGGTGCTACAGCCTAGCTAAAATGATATTCTAACACATTGGCTTGTGTTAGGTGCAAGACGCTACTGACTATACACGTATTGTGTTGAGTGTGTCATATAACAGCACAATGAATTTCAACAGAAAGGTTTCCATTCCATGAATGTGGCAGTCATCTGTGATCATTGGTACCACACTTTAGATGTCTGCACCTTGTACCCTGGGAGCAGTCAAAATGCCTATACGCTGTGGAGACGCCGGTGTTGGACTGGCATGTACAAAGTTGTGTAATTTTTAACTTTGCCTATGTGCTGGACAACTGTCATGTTCTTGCTTTGTTTCAAAGGTCAGCTGCTTTAACAAGGATGTTTTCTGGGCATTATGACTACCCTCTGAAACCATGACTCCATTACACAACCTTCTGACTGAGGGCAAGTATAAATGTACTGTTGTTCATTCTTCCACCAGGCCATGGTGGAGCAGATGATAGACCTCCTGAAGATGAGGTTCTGGTTCTTGGATTGGTCAGCAGAGGCTTTGAAACACACGCTGAACATAGTATATACATGATCTTTGCATGTAGAACCAGTAAAAACAATATTAATACTGGAGCTACATTTTGAAGAATATGAGTATGTCTTATTCATCACTTTTACTGGTTTTCCTTCTTGGTTGTGTACTGTACAAATGAAACAGACAAGGAGGGGATGTGATGGACATGGAAGTGCACGAGCATAGGATCGTGCAGCATGAAACAAGCCGTTTGGTCCAACCTGTCCATGCCGACCAGGTTCCCAAACTAAACTAATCTCATTTGCTGTACTGGGGCCATATCCCTCTAAACCTTACCTGTTCTTCTACCTGTCCAAATGTATTTTAAATGTATTTTAAATGTTGTAACTATACTTGCATCTAACACTTCCTCTGGCAGTTCATTCCACATACGAACCACTCTCTGTGTGAAAAGGTTGCCACGAGGTTCCTGAGTTCTAAAGAAGGGTCACTGAAACTGAAAGTTTGACTATGATTTCTCTTCACAGATGCTGCCAGAGCTGTTGAGTTTTTCTAGCAATTTCTGTTAGTGTTTCTGATTTCCAGCATGTGCAATTTTTTCAATTTTTTTTAGTGATTAAGTCACTGCCACATTTCTTTCAGGTTTGCCCACCTTGAAGACGCTCTGCTCTTCTCTCTGACAGGAGTTCAGTTCTAATCTTTTATCTTGTCCAGCATCATTTCACTGTCATTCCTGGTGTTTGATAAGGTAATTGCTAAAACCCATTTCCAAAGGACATTAACATTTTTCTTCATTACATGTTCTTCCACACCTTCGACATGGCACTGACAACAATAACTACTGTAGAGCAGGCTGGCAGCATCTGGAGCTATGGTCTCCTCTGTTAGTCCTAGCCCTCTTCTCTACCACCCCTATCCTCCAGGTCCCTGTTGGCGAATTAAGGTACAAACCTCCCTCTCTCAGCCATATCCTTTCGAATTATATATCAGCACACTGTCAAGGGCTGTTCCTAGTTAAGGCATAGGAAGTGACATGTAGTTGGGATTTAAATATAGTACCCACCTGGTGAATGCTGGACGGTCCCAATACTGACCTCTGCTGACAACAGGGTTACATGAGTGTGAAGTTTTTGAGGTCAGCTGCATAACTAATGAAGCTGAGAAGTGGGGAATTGGGTGAAACAAGTTACTAGGGCTCATGGAGGGAAACCCTTCATGAAACTCACCCAGAATTAACGTAGCCAAAACATGTGAAGCTGCAGCCTGTAGTGTGCAAAAACAAAAAAGGTATGTTTTATGAAACTGGTCCATCCTCGGCTAGAGTATTGTGCCCAATTCTGGACATTGCATTTGAAGCAAAATGTGAAGAATTTATAGACGGTCTAGAAAAGATATATGAGAATGGTTCACAAATGAGTGGTTTCTATTAACGTTGGAGTCTTGGGTTGTTCTCCTTAGAGAAAAGAAGTTTGAGGGGCAATTAATAGAATAATTCAAAATCATGGTGTATTAGACAGAAACTGTACCAAGTGTTGGAAGAGTCAGAGCCAGAGGACATTGATTTAAAATGATTGACAAAGTGGCACTGATGACTTGGGGGAAGAAAGCTTTTTATGCGGCAAGTCTTTATATTCTGATATGCACTGCTTGAGAACATGATGGGTGCAGATTCAATCAACACTTTCAAAAGGGAGATGGGGAAGCATCTGAAGAGAACACATTTGTGAGGCTGTGGAAATGGAAGACTTGTAAATGTCTAGGATCAACATAGTCGGTCAAGTCAACTCCTTCTGTGCTGTAATCATTTTATGATTCCAAAAAAACGTCACTTAATGGGCTTTTATTTTTTACCAGGTTAATTACTGCTTATGAACTATAGCACCCATCTAATTTTCTATGAAATGCAAATTTTTAATGAAGCATTCACAGGAAAAGATAATGATTAGTTTATATTTTAAAATGTATACTTGATTTATTGAAAAATTAATTAAAAATGATGAACAAAAGAATGCTAAAGAAAGTGAATTGTTGTTTATTAAATTTCCAATATAACTTTTCCATATTTTTTGTTAGATGTTTTGAAAATGACCTCCAAATGACAATTTTACAACTTTTCAACATGAGCTGTATCTGATTCCAGTGTCTATTATTTACTCTTATTTTCAGTTTATAGGTAAAAAGTCACAGATATCAAACCCCAGATTCACTGTTAGCAGGGAGTGAGGTATGAAAATTGAATACTAGTTGTCTGCCTCTCTTCCTACAAAGCAGTCTAAAATGATTCATACCTTCACACCACTCTGTTTCCTAGCCATAGACCTGTCTAATCCTTTGGTCAAATATTTAGCCAATCTTCCCTCAGAAAATTGGCAGAAAAGCAAACTATGTTTCAAAAAACTGCCATACAAAGAAGTTTCTCTTAACCTTTCACCTCATTGTTCACAACAGTACCTTGTGATATTCTGAAAAAAAACATGGGGCTTTAATTTAATGTCTCATCTAGAACACAGCGCATAGAACAGTGCAACAGAAACTAACTTCTACAGAAGAACATCAGCCTTATTTTCTTTGCTCATATCTAGGGACTTGAGTCTGAATCTTCTGATGCAAATTCAAATGTTACCGAATGGATATGGTTACCATAATTATGGTTCGATCCTGATGAAGGGCTCTTGCCTTGATTCTCCTGCTCAGATGCCACCTGACCTGCTGTGCTACTCCAACACCACACTCTCAATCCGATCACCAGCATCTGCAGTCCTCATTTTCTCATAATTATGGTTGGTCAGGTTCCCACAATCTCAGGAAGTCTGACTACTGCAATTAGTTGGGAAAGGTCTCAGGTAACACTCCTTTGTGAGCAAGGAACAGTGGAAATGTTACCTCCCACAACCCATCCAATGCTGCACAAGTCCACCATCCACACATCCTATACATAGCGAGAAGAAGCATCAAGCCCCTCAATGCTAGACTCCTATCAGATCAGCAATCGTCCTAAACCATGACATAAGTCACCGTGAGGTCAGGGAACAAGCTGACTTAGATCAACGCCTTCCTAGCATGGGTCAGAATTTACATTTCCTTAAAGAAAAATAGTTTATATTTGTTTGAGTCTATCATCTCATTTGCAGGACATCACTGCATGAGTTTATCATGGTCTGGGTCCAAACAACCTTCAGGTGCTCCATTAATGACCTGCCCACTATCGTAATGACAAAGGTGAGATGATTGCTGATGAGTTCACAATGTTGAGTACCATTCAGGATTCCTCAGACATTGAAGCAATCTGTGGCCAATTGCAGCAAGACCTGGACAACATTTAAACTTGGGCTGATAAATAATAAGTAACATTCGCATCATACAAATGTCAGGCAATGATCACCTCCAAAAAGAATCAAAATCATTGGCCCTTGACATTTGATAGCATTACTGTCACTGAGTTCCCATTATGAACATTTTGGAGATTACCATTTACCAGAAACCTAATCCACTAAAACCAGGTTAAAATCCTGAACCTGATCTCACTAGACCTTTCTTCCCAGCTATCTGGCTGCCTTGCAATCAGTTTAACCTTCACGTGGGAACGTCCTGTGGGATGTCACATCAATGATGTGGAGTTAAAACTCTACAGAATGCAGGAAAGCCCTGAATGCTACCCCTCCAATCCCAAAGATTGAGACATCTGATTTGTTTGAGCATTTACCTTAATCTTCTTCCCAGACAATATCACAAGGAAGTTGCACTATTTTACTAAACTATAGGATGTTTGATGGCCTGGAGGTTTTAAATTGCACCCAACTTGTGGATCTCTGTGGCTACTATCAAAATGAGTTGGAAAGAAATTCCAAGCTCTATCCTTGGTTTATTTGTAACCAACGGCACTGGAATATTCAATTAGGTATTCTCTTCTCAGGCAACATCATGATAGAACTGAACATAGAATTGCTTCACCAGTTGCAGTCATTTAGAAATCACAGTTGATCGATAATGATTTGCTCCGAAGGCCAGAGGGCATCAGTTCTCTCGAGCACAGTGTCCTTGGTAAATCACTATGTCCATGTTCATCTTAGGGAAGCTTATAGGCCCACCAACAGACGAGTCACAACTGGAAATACCAAGCTGTTTATTAAATTCATTTTATCTTACATTCATACCGTTAAGTATAACTGCTTTCTCCCAAAACACCAGATGAATACTGATATAAAGTAGAACTGCACATACACCCATTGAGTAATGATCAAATAGACCATTGACATATTGAAACTTCACTTCCAGAGTGTAGACAGTTTGCAATTACCCTAGGTTTTAAGAATTATGACAATGTTGCATTACCCACAAACTGGCATTATCACCAGAGGTGGTAAGTATAGTGAACAGCAAGAAGAGATGGAAGAGCCTGAAGGTATCTGGCAGACGAATTCATGCTACCCATGAGAACAATGTTACAATCTCCCATAACAGAAACTTTCTTTTAACTCTGAAATATAATAAATCAATATATACTAGCAGTCATTTTTACATTTTTATGGTACCTTCCACAAATATGTCTTCATCTACAATATCTTAAATCTTGAAGATGTTTAAAATATTCCATTCCTGTCACCTGATGGAGTCATAGAGTCATAGAGATGTACTGTATGGAAATGGACCTTCCGATCCAACCCGCCCATGCCGACCAGATATCCCAACCCAATCTAGTCCCACCTGCCAGGACTCTGTCCATATCTTTCCAAACCCTTCCTATTCATATACCCATCCAAATACCTTTTAAATGTTGCAATTGTACCAGCTTCCACCACTTCCGCTGGCAGCTCATTCCATACACATACCACCCTCTGTGTGAAAAAGTAGCCCCTTAGGTCTCTTTTATATCTTTCTCCTCTCACCCTAAACCTATGCCCTCTAGTTCTGGACTTCCCCACCCAAGGGAAAGGACTTGGTCTGTTTATTCTATCCATGCCCCTCATGATTTTTTTAAACCTCTATAAGGTCTATAACCTTGTACTGTTTCATTCTACAATTTTGTTATTTTAAAAAAGTGCTTTTAATTCAGTCTTGCAGCAAAGTACTGAATGACTCTAATTCTGGCACCAACTGGGACTCTGATATGACTCTTATTCAGAACTGAAGAGTGGTAGAAATATTAATTGGCAGAAGAAGCAAAAGGTTTTCTTGTGCATCAAGTAGTTAGGGGTCTGGAATGCACTGCTTCCAAGTGTAGTGCAGACAGGTTCATTTGACACTTTGAGGAGAAAGTGAGGTCTGCAGATGCTGGAGATCAAAGTTGAAACTTTATTGCTGGAACAGCACAGCAGGTCAGGCAGCATCCAGGGAACAGGAGAAGGGCCTGTGCCCGAAACGTCGAATATTCCTGAAGAAGGGCCTGTGCCCGAAACGTCGAATCTCCTGTTCCCTGGATGCTGCCTGACCTGCTGTGCTGTTCCAGCAATAAAGTTTCAACTTCATTTGACACTTTCAAAAGTGAATTAGACTATTCTTTGAAAAGGAAAATGACAGTTACAGAACTTCCATATTGTTGCAAAAAGGCTTTCTGCACAGAGCCCCAGTATCAAATCACCATGTACCTAATGTATTTAGTGCAATGACACTTTTAATGCTAGAGATGTATGATGTAAATGCTCTTGAAACTAGGCTTATGCTTTATCTAAATGCTACCTGAGTGACAGTAATCTGAGAAGTGACTGATTAGTGTATGGCATTGAAGTAGAACTGTATCTCTTGGCTGCCAAGTCCTGAAGTAAACCAGCTGCAAGGTCCACCACTTATATTACTGTTAGCAATGTAACCTACTATTATAGCCTACCATTGCTTCTTTTTTTCAAAAGAAATAATTGCAGAATAGGCATTCAACCTATTTTGCTAGCTCCACCACTCGAACCAATTACAACTTTTCAAATTGTGGATTTAACTCCTTTCCTGGTAGACCCCATTCCCATTCCTTTTTATAGATCAAAAATCTATCTAATTCCACATGTAACATATTTAGTTCTCAATGGAATAGAATTCCAAAGAATAACTGCTCCAGAAGTGGGGATGAAGTCACATAAGATCACACTGTATGCGGATGATGTTCTCGTCTTCTTATCAAACCCAGTGGTCTCAGTGCCACACCTATTTGGTGGCTTCTCGGGTTATAAAATCAATTTTGTGAAGTCAGAGGCCATGCCCATGGATGGTCTCCCAAGTGTGCTTGATCCTGAGGGCAGATCTCGGTTCCCTTTTAGATGGTCGCAGGAGGGCTTTCTCTACTTACAAATATTTATTACTCCCATTTTTGATTGACTATTTAAAGCCAATTTTGCCCATTTATTTGACAGAATCAAGCAGGACCTTCATAGATGGGCGGCTCTTCCGATCTCTTGGTTAGGTCGGATAGCCCTCATTAAAATGAACATTCTGCCCTGCCTGTTGTATCCTATGCGAATGCTTCCTCTGCTTGTTACTAAGCAAATATTTAGAAGACTGAGCAGCTGGTTTAGTTCTTTTATCTTGTATCACAAGTGGCCCTAGTTAACTTGGCTAAATTGCAGTTACCTTACACATGGGCCTCCCAGATATCAAAACCTACCAGTTAAACTCGTTGCTATCTTACATGAATTATTGGGCCCGGGGGCACCCTCACTCACTTTGATTGGACATCGAAGCATCTCAGGCAAGATGCCTTCTTATTAGCCTGCTGTTCAGAGATAAAATGAGAAAAGTTAAGGAGTATTGCCATAGCCCAACAATCATCAATACCATCAAGGCATGGAGGGCAGTGTGTCAGGGTGAGGGCAATATTGCCAAAACATCATTTTTAACACTGATATGCTGGGCTTTCTGCTAGGGATGATGGACTCTGGGTTTAAACTATGGGCAGCTAGGCGCGTGTCTCACCTGGGTGATTTATTCAAAGGGAACATATTGATGTTCTTTGAATTTCCTAGTAGGGACCTCTTTCACTTCTTTCAAATTAGAAACTTCATACAAAAGAGACCACGCTTCTAACTGATCCTTACAGGTCCAACATGGAGAAGAAGGTGTTGAGTATTGAGGATACATTATCTGTTAGCAACGATTATCATCTAATGGGAGAGGATCCCTCAGACAAGACCGAACAGCTCTGGAAGGTATGGGAGAGTGAGTTAGACATTGAGATCTCTTCTGAAACATGGGACGATATCTGGGAAAATGCAAGAAGGATCTCGATTTGCAACAGGACCCACACCTTGCAATTGACGATTTTCCACAGGGCCCATCTGGCCCCAAGCGCCTCACTAAATTTAAAGTGGGAGCATCACAATGTGTCCTAAATGTAAAGTGAGCGTGGGCACGCTTACTCATTGTCTTCGGTCCTGCCACAGACTGCAGGAATACTGGAGTGCTGCAGTACGCAAAATAGAGAAGATCTTGAGGTCGGAGGTAGAGATGGACCCGGTATCTCTTCTTTGTTGGCTTTGTTAATTCACTTTCATTAGTTGCACACAAAAGAAGATTTTTCAGTATCCTCGTTTTTTTGTGTCAGAAATAACTTTCTATTAGGGTGGGTGTAGGAAATCCCCCAGGGCTCGCGGGCTGGCATAAGCTAATCATGGATCACATCCCCTTGGACTTTGTTACGAGTATGGTGCACTATAAAACTGAGAATCTTTATAAGACATGGCAGACCTTTTTGAACTACCTGGGTACAGATTTGACCGCCATACTAATAAGAGCCTTTATATAGCCATGGCAATTCTGTGTAATGAATCTGGTATCCAGAGGGGAGGAACTAAGAACATATGAATATATATAAACTTATGTCCTCGTTGATCGAGGGCTGTTGCTTTGTTTTGGTGAGCTGTGTAATGGTTATTATCATTATTATTATTGTTAAGACTTTTCTTTTTTAGTTTAGTTATTAGTTGATATTTATTTATGTAATTAGCAGGGTTTTTTAAATATTAGTTTGAATTGTTTGGTTTTGTATTTGCTATAATATTCAAAAGAAAAAAATCCTTTTTTTATAATAAAAAGAATTTTAAAAGAATTTGCAAGTCATGTTGCAGCTGTATAGAACTTTAGTTAGGCCTCATTTGTAATATTGCTTAAAGATGTGGAGGCTTTGGATAATGTGCAGAAAATGTTTATCAGGGTGTTGCCTGGTTTGGAGGTTCTTAGTTATGAGGAGAGGATGGACAAACTTGATTGTTTTCACTTGAAATCGCAGGCTGCGAGGCAACATGATAGAGATTTACAAAATCATGAGAGGCAAGGATAGAATAGATAGTTTTTTCCCAGGTAATGTGAATTACTAGGGGATATAGGTTTAACGTAAAAAAAGGGGACCATTTAAAGGACTTGTGAGAGAGAAGTCTTTTACACAGAGGGTGGTAAGTGTCAACACAGGTGGTGGTAGCATCAGATACAATAACAATGTTTAAAAGGCATCTTGACAGGTATACGAATGGGCAAGGAACAGAAGGATACAGACCATTTGGAAGGGAAAGGTTTTTAGTTTAGAAAGGTGTCATGTGTCAGTGTAGGCTTGGTGGGCTAAAGGGCCTTATTGTGTGCTGCACTGTCTTTTGTGAAATGCATATGAAAATCCAAGAAGGGATAACTGTTTTTAGGTATCCACCCATGATGCAAGGCTCTACAGATGTGACAGGTGGGGTCCTCCACATCAGCTAACAACTGTAGTATCTTAATGATATCTAAAAATTGCAGCAATTGCATGCTCAAAAGGCATACTCCACTTGAAAGTAACTATCAAGTGGTTCAGACCTTCAAGCTTATCAGCCATCAAGCAACATGCATTAGACTTCCAGATGACAATAACTTTGCTCCTAATCTACTACTACCAGTTGCTCCTGCTCAATGCTGCCTCAGGTCTCACCCAATATATTTCCCTCTATCTCATATCAATCCTAACAGGTGGATACATATGAGCTGGCACTTAGGAGGGATGGAATTGATAATGATGTGCCCCATAAAGTGTAAGACAACTCAGTGTCACTGGTATTTAATGACATTTTCTGTAGCATAACTGCAGAAAGAACAAGAAAAAATGGTGCCTAAGTGAGAGAATTTTTCAAGTATATCTTGAGGTTGATGCAGTGACAGAGTAAAGTGCTTCAGTATGTTATTTACTGAGAAGGATTGAATGACAGATTAAATGAAATGAAAGAATGGAATAAAATGATCATGTAGGTAATATTAACTGGGGCTAGTCCTGCCATTTATCCATCTCTGCAACTTAATATTGCCTTTCTCCCAGGATTTGCAAAGGCTGCTTCCTCATATAAGGTTTCACAAACGTAATAATATTTTCATCATGTGTGCTGTCCTGTTTCATGCTGCAATCCCTTAAACAATTTGAAGTAAAAAGTTATACTATAATTGATAATTAGTCATATTGAAGAGTCAGCATTTGATTAAAAATCCATACATTATGTAAAGACATTATATTTTTGGATTAATTTAGGTGATGTGTGTTTCACTGAATGGATAAGCATTAACTGCCAATTCATTGTTGACCTTGCGGAGGTGGTGGTGAACTGCCATCTTGAATTGCTGCAGTCCATTTGGTATAGGTTCTCCAATAATGCTGTTAAGAAGAGTGTTCCAGGATTTTGACCTAAAGGACATTAGTGCACCAGATATGTTTTTACAACAATTAACAATGGATTCATGGTCATCATTAGACTCTTAATTCCAGATTTATTTTTGAATTCAATTTCCACTACCTGCTGTGGCAAGACTTGAACGAGGGTCCTCAGAACATTATCTAGGTCAACAGTCCAGCAATAACACCACTAGGCCATTGCCTCTCTACCCCAACTGTGATACATTAATTGCCCTTATCCATCGAAGGAGTAGTAATCGTGAATTTGGAAAGTGCTGTCTGAGGAATCTTTCTGCAGTGCCACTTGTAGATAGTACGCACCACCATTACTATGTGTCAACGGTGGATGCAACCATCTTTTGTGGATGTAGTACCAATTAAATAGGTTAGTTTATCTTGAATAGCTTATGTTTATTGAATGTTGTTGGAGCTGCAGTTGACTGAGTGAGTGGGAAGAATTTGATTAAACTCCTTATTTATGCCTTGTAGATGGTGGACAGACTTTGGGGAGTCAAGTGATTAGTGTTTTGTTGCAGGATTTCTAGCTTCTGACCTTCCTTTGAAGCCACAGTTTTTATATAGCTATCCCAGTTCAGTTTCAAGTCAATGGTAACTCTCAGAACAAAGAACAAAGAAAAATCACAGCACAAGAACATATCCTTCAGCCCTCCAAGCCTTTTCCCCTCTCACTTCGAACTGGTGACCCCTAGTCATTGAGTCCCCACTCTGGGAAAAAGCTTCTTGCTATCTACCCTTGTCTAAACCTGTCATGATTTTGTAGACCTCAATCAGGCCCTCCTCAACCTCTGTCTTTCTCATGAAAATAATCCTAATCTTCTCAACCTCCATACCGGGCAACATCCTGGTGAACCTCCTCTGCACCCTCTCCAAAGCATCCATGTCCTTTTGGTAACGTGACGACCAGAACTGTACACAGTATTCCAAATGTGGCCAAACCAAAGTCTTATACTACTGTAACATGACCTGCCAACACTTGTACTCAATACCCCGTCCAATGAAGGAAAGCATGCTGCATGCCTTCTTGACTACTTTATTGACCTATGTTGCTACTTTCAGGGTACAATGGACCTGAACACCCAGATCTCTCTGCACATCAATTTTCCCCATGACTTTTCCATTTACTGTACAGTTCGCTCTTGAACTAGATCTTCCAAAATTCATCACCTCGCATTTGCCTGGATTGAACTTCACCTGCCATTTCTCTGCCCAACTCTCCAATCTATCTATATTCTGCTGCATTCTCTGACAGTCCCCTTCACTATCTGCTAATCCACCAATCTTAGTGTCATCTGCAAACTTGCTAATCAGACTATCTATATATTCCTGTTTGTATTACAAACAACAGTGGTCCCAGCATGGATAACACTGGTAACAGTTCTCCATTTTGAGAAAATCCCTTCCACTATTTCTCTCTGTCTCCTGTTGCTCAGCCAGTTCTCTATCCATCTAGCTAGTACACCCTGGACCCGATGTGACTTCACTTTCTCCATCAGACTACCATGAAGAACCTTCTCAAACGCCTTACTGAAGTCCATGAATATGACATCTACAGCCCTTGCTCCATCAATCAACTTTGTTACTTTCTCAAAGAAATCTATTAAGTTGGTAAGACATGACCTTCCCTGCTCAAAACCATGTTGCCTATCACTGATAAGCCAATTTTCTTCCAAATAGGAATAGATCTTTTCCCTCAGTATCTTCTCCAGCAGCTTCCCCACCACTGACATCAAGCTCACCAGTCTATAATTAACTGGATTATTCCTGCTATTCTTCTTAAACAGGGGGATAATATTAGCAATTTTCCAGTCCTCAGGAACCTCACCCATGTTCAAGGATACTGCAAAGATATCTGTTAAGGCCCTAGCTGTGGGCAGCATGGTGGCACAGTGGTTAGCACTGCTGCCTCACAGCGCTGGAAACCCGGGTTCAGTTCCCGCCTCAGGTGACCCTCTGTGTGGAGTTTGCACATTCTTCCCATGTCTACATAGATTTCCTCCGGGTGCTCCTGTTTCCTCCCACAGTCCAAAAATGTGCAGGTTAGGTGAATTGGCCATGCTAAATTGCCTGTAGTGTTAGGTGTAGGGGAATAGCTCTGGGTGGTTTGCTGGTCAGTGTGGACTTGTTGGGCCGAATGGCGTGTTTCCATACTGTAAGTAATATAATCTATTTCGTCCCTCAGTAACCTGGGATAGATCCCATTCGGACCTGGGGACTTGTCCACCTTAATGCCTTTTAGAATAGCCAACACTTCCTCCCTCTATGTTCTGACTTGACCTAGAGTAATCAAACATCTATCCTTAACCTCAACATCCGTCATGTCCCTCTCCTCAGTGAATATCAATGCAAAGTACTCGTTAAGAATCTCACTTATTTTCTCTGACTCCACACATAACTTTCCTCCTTTGTCTTTGAGTGGGCCAACCCTCTCTCTAGTCACCCTCTTGCTTCTTATATATGAATAAAAGGCTTTGGAATTTTCCTTAACCCTGTTTGCTAAAGATATTTCATGACCCCTTTTAGCCCTCTTAATTCCACATTTCAGATCGGTCCGACATTCCCGATATTCCTCCAAAGCTTCATCTGTCTTCAGTCGCCTAGACATTATGTATGTTTCCTTTTTCCTCTTAGCTAGTCTCACAATTTCACCTGTCATCCATTGTTCTCTAACCTTGCCATTTCAATCCCCCATTTTCACAGAAACATACCTTCTTGAACTCTAATCAACCTCTCTTTAAAAGTCTTCCACATATCGAATGTGGATTTACCTTCATACAGCTGCTCCCAATTTACATTCCCAAGCTCCTGCCAAATTTTGGTATAGTTGGCCTTTTCCCAATTTAGCACTCTTCCTTTAGGACCACTTTCGACTTTGTCCATGAGTATTCTAAAACTTACGGAATTGTGAACACTATTCCCGAAGTCATCCCCTACTGAAACTTTAACCACCTGGCCGGGTTCATTCCCCAACACCAGCTCCAATATAGCCACTCCTTAAGTTGGACTATTTGCATACTGCTCTAAAAAGCCTTCCTGGATGATTCTTATAAATTCTGCTCCATCTTGACCTCCAACATTAGGTGAGTCCCAGTCAATGTTGGGAAAATTAAAATCTCCTATCACCACCACCTTGTTGCTCCTACATATTTCCATGATCTGTTTACATATTTGTATCTCTATCTCACGTTCACTGTTGGGATGCCTATAGTACAGCCATAATATTGTTACTGCACTCTAGGTATTCCTGAGCTCTGCTCATATTGCCTCACTGCTTGAGTCCTCCATAGTGCCCTCCTTCAGCACAGCTGTGATCCTATCTGACCAGTAAAGCAACTCCTTCACCCCTTTTATCTCCCTCTCTATCCCACCTGAAGCATCTATATCCTGGAATATATAGTTGCCAGTCATGCCCTTCCCTCAACCATGTCTCAGCAAAAGCACTAACATCATAGTCCCAGGTACTAATCCAAGCCCTAAGTTCATCTGCCTTACCTACTACACTTCTCACATTAAAACAAATGCACCTCAGACCACCTGTCCCTTTGCGTTTATCATCAGCTCCCTGCCTAGTCTTACCCTTAGTCATGCTGACTTCATGATCTAGTTCCTTACAGGCTTTAGTTACTACCTCCTTCCTGTCCACAAATCTCCTCATTTGGTTCCCATTCCCTGCCATATTAGTTTAAACCTGCCCCAACAGCATTAGCAAAAGCACCCCAAGGACATTGGTTCCAGTCCTGCCCAGGTGGAGATCATCCAATTTGTAATAGCCCCACCTCCCTCAGAACCATGCCCCAATGTCCCAAAACTCTGAATCCCTGCGTCCTGCACCATCGTTCAAGCCACACATTCATCCTGCCTATTCTTCCATTTCTACTCCGACACACATGGGGCACTGGTAGCAATCCTGAGATTACTACCTCTAAGGTCCTACTTTTTAACTTGGCTCCTACCTCCTTAAATTCTGCTTGTATGACCTCGTCCTTTTTTTTAATCTGTATCATTGGTGCCTATATGCACCACGACAGCTGGCTGTGCACGCTCCCTCTTCAGAATGTTCTGCAGCCAATCTGAGACATCCTTGACCCGTATGCCTGGGAGGCAACACACCATTCCGGAGTCTTATTTTTGACCGGAGAACCACCTCTCTGCTCCCCTTACAATTGAATCCTCATCTGACTAAAGCCCTTCCGTACAGCAGAGCCAGCCATGGTGCCGTGAACCTGACTATCTGCTCCTGATGAGCCATCTCCCCCAACAGTATCCAAAACAGTATACCTATTTCGAAGGGAGATGACCACAGGGGACACCTTCATTGTCTTCCTGCTCTTCCTCTGCCTTTTGGTTACCCATTCCCTTTCTCCCTCAGCAATCCTAATCTGTGGTGTAACCAATTCACTAAACGTGTTTTCCAAGACCTCCTCAGCATCACGCATGCTCCAAAGTGAGTCCATCCGCAGCTCCACAACTGTCATGTAGTCGAGCTGTAGCTAGACACACCTCCTGCATGTGAAGGAGTCAGGGACATCAGCCACGTCCCTGAGCTCCCACATTGAGCAAGAGGAGCATAACACAAGTCTGAGATCTCCAGACATTTTTAATCTTAAGCTTAACTTAGTCTTAACTTTGATAAATGAGAAAGCGAAGAAAAGCTTTTAACCAACAATAAAATAAAGAAAAACTTACCTTATCAACACACCACAGAGGCTTTTTTTTTGGTTAGAGGAGGAGGGTGGATCGGAGACACTACACGTGTCATGCCTTCTCGGGTCCAACCGCTGCCCAAATATATCGGTTCCCTCACCTTCCCAGAGCACAATTCGACCCACCTCAGTCAGCTCCTCACTCTCACTGCTCTTGCCGCTGTTGCTGCAAATGAAGGCCATTGATGCTCGAGGCAAGTCCTTTTAAAAGGAAAATTTACCTTCCCAGCAGCCTCCTGGTCCTCACTCTCACCTGCTCCCGCCGCTGCTGCAAAGGAAGCAATGTGGATGATAGGGAAATTAAGCAATGGTAATGCCATTGAATGTCAGGAAGCCATGGTAAGATTCTATCTTGCTAGAGATATTTATTGCCTGGCACTTTGGCACAAATGTTATTTGCTGCTTGCTAGCCCAAATCTGGATATTGTCCACGATTTAGACATGAGCTGCTTCAATATCTGAGGAGTTGCAAGGTGGGCTGAATATTATGCTATCAAGAGTAAATATTTCTAGTTGTAACTGTATGGTAAAGGGTACGGTATTGAAGAGGCAGTTGAAAATGTTTGTGCCGAGGATAAGCCTGAATGCCAGCAAACACAGCCATCTCCCTTTGTGCTCAGTATGATTCCCACTGACTCTAGTTTTGCTCGGGTGTCTTGATACCACACTCTGTCAAATGCGCACTTGATGTCAAGGGCAGTCACTCTCACCTCCCATGGAATGATTAACTTGCCTTGAATGCATCTCTATATGAATGAATAAATTGTGGTGCTTTGTCCACTTCAGTATTTAGTACAAAGTTCATGATAAGATTACAAAGCAATTCAGGTTTAATGGAAAGATTATTTTAAGTATTGTAGGTGCTTTGCATAATGAATTAATGAAATGAAACAATGCAGCCTCCTCCTCTGTCAGACCAAGGAAGTTTGTTAGGTTTCTTGAGACAATTCCTTAAGGTAAGAAATAAGTTGCATCTCGTGTGCAGATTTTCAGATTTGCAGTCATTTAGAAGGACAGTAGCACCTTTCCATTTATAAACATATCATCCTAATTGATAACTTAAATCTGAATATTTTGTTAAACAGTTTGCCTAAGAGTCCTTCCTAAGAAAGTTGTTCTTCTGTCTTACTTGTGCCATCAACATTTGAATATCTCATTGGGTTTAGCTGAACTGCTTTTTGTCATGTTATATATAGAAGTGGGATATAAGCCATGATATCTTTTGTATTCCTACAAATTTAAACTGAAACAAATTTTGGGTGTCAGTTGATTCGTGAGCTACTTTCTTCGTGGAGGTAACCGATGGAGGATTTTATACATCACGACCTATCATCCAGCAGTGAAAAGAAATGTGGAGAGATTTAATCAGACGCTTAGCAGTTTGTTCAAAGTGCTGCCTCCTCATTGCAACAGTAAGCATGCTCAAATGATAAGTGCACTTCTAATTGAACTGTACATAATTAATTGGAATTTATTAAATGTTTGGCAATCTTTTTACAAACACAGGCAAACAAAACAGGGAAGTTATTGCTGCCTTTTGACTAAATGTTCATAGCATAGGTAGCTTTCAATAATATAATCACTGTAACTTATTTAAGTAATTGAAGAATTGAATTATATTTGTTTAATTGCAGTTATTTATTGAACAGTTCTTGTCATAGAGAAAACAAAATGGCCCAATTGGTCAAAAGTGAGTTCATTTGATTATGGTTTTATACCTCTTTTATGGCTCAGAGAATGTAAACATAGTCTAATATATCATGTGAGAATGCTTTAAGGTGAAAGGTTTTTAATGCAAGATGTGGCTATGTTTTAGAATGGTTTAGTTTTGTAACAACAGATCGACCAGGTCTATTGGTGATGTGCATATTTGTGCATGTGTTTATTACTTTCAAATTAGGTTCTGCAGTAAGTTGTGTAATCTTGTTGTTGTCTTGACCTGTTCAGGTGCATTAGGTGAGACATTTAAAATAATAGAAGGCAACTCTATTCTGACCAAGAAGACATTTAAATTGGTGTCATATTTTCTTGCTATAGATCTAAGAGTTGGTAAGTTTAATGGGATAAGCTATTAGAAAATGATCTTATAAAATGATTGAAATATCAAAGAATGAATTAGGAGACAGGAGGAAGTGATGTCATAAAGATAACTATTACAATAGTTGTGGGTAAGTTCACCGAGCTAGGCAATTGGTTTGCAGATGTTCTGTCCTCTTTCTAGGCGAAGTCCTCAGTGCTGTGGAGCCTCCTGAAGACCTTCTGAATGGTGCCGGTTGGAATTTATTTGGTTTCATTCCTGTTGCTTCTGGTTGCCAGTTCCGGTTGTTCGCTGCAGTGGTTGGCATATTGAGTCTAGTTCAATGTGTTCATTGATGGCGGCTGTGGATGACTCACTACTCATCATGCACAGGGCAAACATGGTGTAGAAGATTCCATGAAGAGACTGCAAGCAACACTATATAGGACAAATAGGCTGACAACTAATGATTCCCTTCCATGAACATTCAAGAGCCATTAAATGCCATGACCAGCTGTCCTTCATAGACAAGGACCACAAATTCGACTGGGACCACACAACACTAATAGGACAAGCCAAACAGAGGACAGACAGAGAATTTCTAGAAGCATGGCACTCATCCACAGACTTCATCAATAAATACATTGACCTAGACCCAATATACTGATCGCTGCAGCAAACAGACGGAACTGGTAACTGGAAGCAGCAGGAACAAAACCAAATAAATTCCAACCAAAACAGTACAGCATCTCTTCACAGGAGGCTCTACAGCACTGAGGATGTAACTTAGAAAGGGCACAAAATGTCTGAAAACCAACTTCCTAGCTCAGCAAATATACCCATAACAACTGCAACCAGTGTCCAAGCTACAAATCTTTACACAAAACCTGACAACGATTACTTTTAAAGAAACCAATCAGGAATTGGGCACTTATTGTTTAGCCAGTCTAGAATTTACCGCAATCTCTTCATGCACTAATAAGCCAATCAGTATTAAGGAGATCTTCCGTTGTAAACAAGGGTCAGTGGTTAATGAGGACAAATAGGTTGGGGATATTTTTCTTTTGTGGTTCAATACACAAGAAAGGAAAGTTGAAGACAGGAGGAGAATCTCAGTCAATACAACAGGCAGTTTGTGTCATAAAGTGGTTTTCTCAAGTGGTTAGATGAAAAACAAAACACTTTTCATCAAGTATTTTCTTAGTACTTGTTACATTAAATTAACACATTCTGTAAAATGTGTAAAAACATGTTTATATCTGTAACGGGTCTTGTAACTGATCAGGACTAGCAAACCTTTAGATTGGCTCTCTCAACTCAGTCTATACTTATTAATGACTTTGGTTTTATATTTAAAGTTAAATTACATCTTACACACCGAGCTTGATGTTATCATATTTTTCCTACCTGTGTGAATAAGGATGTTAATAGGATGAAAGTTTGGCTCCGAGCAATAATGTTCAAGGCAGGCATTGCATTGATTTCTCATGCAGTTTATAAAATCTAATGAACTTAACTTGCTGTCCTGTCCTTCGTTGCTGTTCAACACTTAATTTTACTCACTCTGGAGTCAGCTTGAACCATTATGTTGTGAAGACCAGATTCTGTTTTTTTCATTTTGGAGATTGTGGAGTAAAGTAGCAAAAACCTTGCTTTAAATCAAGAACTTATTGCATTTTTTAAGAACAAGTCACTGGAACTTATCGTGAGTTGGGTTTGTATTGTTGCTTTGTTTGAGCAGTGAGGGAAGCTGTGCAAGATGCCAAAGCACTGTGGGTGGGTGTGCAGAACAAGTTTCACAGAGTCAGATTGCTGATTGGTTAATACAAGCATACCACTTGTGGAGCCCAGGGGTCATCAGCATGACATCACTTTCTGATTGGATGCTGGGCAGGTGGATAGAGTGTGTCTGAACAACACAAACACAAAAGCTTCCAGACTGTGAAAGAACCTCTCTCACCCTCTGGAGCCAGTTACTCTCTCCCATTGTTTGTTACAAGCTGTTACTTCTAACCAGTGATTGAAAAACTGAGCAGTTAATGTGTCAACTGACCTCTGTCTACAGAGAAAATGGGAAGAGACTTGAAATAAAGAGATTGGAGATCAGAAGGACTTGGAAAGAGCAAAAGGGACATTCCATTGAATCCAAAGGTCTGGTGCTATTGAACTGTGTTTCCTTAGTATTTTTTTCTCTTCCACCCAGAACATTCATGTTTGTTAGTCTGTCTTTTTCTATATATGGGCATGGGGATGACTAAGAAAAGGGTTAAATTTTCAGCTTGTAAACTTGTATGTTGATAACTCAGAATTTTGACTGCAGTTGGAAATTTTTAAATAATAAATAGTATTTCTTGTTAGTACTGAAATCTGGCCACATTTTTCTGTTTGCCTGATTTCATCAAAAAGACAAAGTGTGAACTTGGAGTGAATTGATTACATCTTTAAATCTTGTGATCACCCTGGTAGTAGTGGGACTCAGGTATCAGCCCATGTTCCCAATGGATCATGATAAACGATTAGGAGCTTTTGCAAGGTTATGTTGTAACAGAGACAACAAAGATTTGGGTGTAGTATTAAGTAAGTGATAAAAAATTAATGGAAACATCAGGTTATGTACTATGAATCCGAAATGGAACTGGAAACTGCTAGATACTATCTGCAGGTGGCAGAGTTGTCCCTGATGAACTTGAAAGAAATTACAAAAGCCAGATAATTGAATTGGCAAATAAGTTGGAATTTCCTGCTAAAGTTAAAAAAGGCAGGCATACTATATATACTCGTGTGTAGGTCAAGTTTTGAAGACCGTTTTTTAAGCTGAAATTATGGGGTCAGCTTATACATGAGGCCTTGTTTTCAACATTATGAAACTTATGCTTGGCATAAGTCAAAAAATGGACAAACAAGAGCCAGATCTCTATAAAATAATAAACGACAAAAGGAAAAAGGATTATGACCACTATTGAATATTTATTTCCAAAATAACTGTCTCTATTCTGCCTGCTATGATAGAATAGTACTGTCATATCATATTCTAGTTACCAGTACCATAAAGTGCTTGTAGGTCGACACATATGTACAAAAGTTAATAAGCATTCCAGTAGGAGGTCAGGCCATCTACCGGGGGTCATTTGTACAGTGCACAATTCATGAAATAAAAACAGAGGAACAGTAAAAACAAAAAAAAAGGACTGACAGTATTTTATTAAAAAAGGACCGGATGAAACTGTTCATAGTGTACGATAATAACTTTACATCAAAAAACTGATATTCACAGCAAAAAACTCTTCTCACCGCATATCACAATTATTATGGGATAGCTGCTAAAAACAAAAGTTACCGGTACATGTAAATGTCCATTAGAATTCTTCAAATTCACTGTTCTCATCAGTTGTACCACTGAATTATTCATTCCAGTCATCTGGGTCAAGCATATCATCGTATGAATCATCTTCATCTGCCATACAACCAAGTACCACAGTGAATCGACTCCTTTCATGGCCAGTCATCTTAACCAAAACCGTTTTTGCTCCAATCCTGTCCACAGTTCTGCTCCCTGACATATCAAAGTTCATTGGGGTTTCTCCATATTGCCGATGTATGACAGCCTGTACCCACTTTTCTTCCAACCTCTGATTACAAAGTGATAGAACCCAATTAACCTGTCATTAATTTCTGCTGATAGACCTTGGGCAATCTAGGTTTTCTGTCTCAGCACTCAATCATATTTTTTCTTAAACCTACAACACCATCCAGCACTGGCTGTGAAATCACTGAATCCAACTATTTTTGCTTTGTTTTTGGCGTGTATACTTAAACATTATCGAGTCACTATGCTTCTGTTCTGATGACACTGAATTATCTGTGGGGGGCATAGTGGCTCAGCGGTTAGCACTGCTGCCTCACAGCACCAGGGACCTGGGTTAGATTCCAGCCTCAGGCGACTGTCTGTGTGGAGTTTGTACATTCTCCCCACGTCTGCATGGGATTCCTCCCACAATCTAAGGATGTGCATGTCCGGTGAATTGGCCATGCTAAATTGCCCATCGTGTTTGGTGCATTTGTCAGGGGTAAATATAGGGTAGGGAAATGGGTCTCGGGATATTACTCTTCGGAGGGGTCAGTGTGAACTTGTTGGGCCGAATGGTCTGTTTCCATACTGTAGGGAATCTAATCTTAAAAATAAATCTTTTCTTCTCATTGTGGTCACTTGTTCAGCTTTCTTTGGTTGACATATTTCTGCTTTGGCATAGACTTTATCTGTGTGGCTTTTCTTCTCTAATCTCGAGAAAGTTTTTCAGAAACACAGAACTTCCTTGCAGCTATGCTATTGTTGTTCTTCTCTGAAACTTCAAAAACTTTTAGTTTAAACTGTGCTGTGTACTTATTTCTTTGTGATGCCATTTTGTCAGAAAGGTTTGGGGGAGTTTTACAATAAGTTCAGAGCACAACTGTATGCGACACCTACTTCTAAGAAACTGAGGCAACATCAGGAGGACAAGGTCAAGGGCTGCCATAAGGTACTGTAGATATTTGTATGCACAGGTCAAATATATGCAGGTAAATATTGCATAAATAAATATACACTATATATACAGTGTACTATATATATAGTTATCAACATTCAATTTAACGATTTGAAAATCACATTGTGCAAATATATACTGGTGCGCATAATATGTGATGACGTAGGCTGCATATATGGTCAAGAAGAGACCTCTGAAAAGCTAGGATCGACGTATACATGAGGTATATGAAAAATACCAGATTCTTGGGTCAAATATAAGGAAGTCTACTTGTACATGAGATCAACCTATACATGAGTACATACAGTAATCGAAGGGGAGCTCAGCATTTATGTTTAATAGAAATATAGGTAAAATCAGGTACTTTAGCTATGTGGAGCATCAGAATCAATTAAAGTTGAGTTGCAGTTAAAGCAGCTTGAGCACGAGGTAAGAATGAAAAAATTGTAAGGAAAGTGGGAAATTCAAGAGACAGAAAATGGAAATATTGAAATGAAGCTAGAATTGAAATTGCAAACAGAAAGGGAAGAAACAGAGAACAATCATGAAATAAGCTTTAAATGCTGGAATTTTTTGAAAAAAAGAGTAATCACATATTGATGTAGGCTCTGATGGAGACAATCCTAATCATAATCTACATCGTACTAAGGACATGTTTACATTTGTAGAAGCCCTCCCAACATTTTGGCAAGAGGATGAGATGATGTTCTTTATAGCAACTCAAATGAATTTGGCTAAAAGAACATTTGTACATTGCCCATGCAGGTGTCAGAGAGGTGAAACAGAAAATGTCAGGATATTTAAAGCTGCACATGAGCCAAAAACAATGACACAATGGCCAGTTGAAAATACACGGATTGTCAGATTTGCAAGTGAGTCAGCTACTGGATGAAAAACCAAAGTACAAAAGCAATAGTCTGCAACTTTGAATTATTGAGTGGGCCAAAAAGGCTGCACATTTTCCATTTACTGCTACGGTGGAGATGAAAGAAGACAGGAGATAAAATTGGAATGTTTCCCTACTTGGTGCCAAAACTATTAAATAGGAATAGAATTAAATAAAAAGACTACACAAATTAAAATCACAATCTTGTTATCACTGCTGGGAAAAGAGGTTACAAGCTATTTTGCATCCTAAATAGCACTGAGGAACAGAAGAGCCAGGCTTGAGATTTTGAGAACTTTGATACTTAATACATATTTTTCATACATGAAATTAATACCGCTTTCAACATATGCACTCAAAGTTCTCTTCAAGGAGAGAGAAAAAGCAAAACTATTTTGATCAGTATGTGATTGCATTGATATATTCAGCAGAATCTAATGAGTTTGAACAACTGATCTCAGCAAACATAGGACTGCCATATGTATAAACAATCCTGCCATGAGAGCAAGTCAGCTAAGAGAGGAGAAACTTACTCTGAAGAAAGATATCAACATGTGCTAAAGCTCTGAGACTGTCAATCATCAAGTGGAGCATAATGATGGAAGAACAGAAGAGGTTTTGCGCTATGGTGGGAGATGGTCACGGACAAATGAAAACAATAGCTCTGAATTAAGGGAGAAATATTTGCAGAAGAATGGCAATAGAATGATCAACACCAGAGAATAGGATGAAAATATTGCAGAGAACATCTCAAAAAAGGAAGTTGATTCAGCCTGGAGACACTTGTACTCAAACTGCAATGAGCTGAATCAATTGTATGTAAGTGTTTAGTTTTTAAGAAAAGCAAAATAATCCACTGAAGATGGCAAACGGGGAGATGACAGTTGATTGTAACATCGCTCTACTCTCTATGACAGTTTGGTATTGTCATGTCTAAAGGTGATAAATGATTTGTTGTGACTGTTTAGAATGGTGACTGCAGAAGCAGAGCATCAAGTGAATGGAAAACATCAAAATGATGCAATGCTTCATGCAGCATCATGTGCTTGACAGATCTTTGTGGCATGGCCTTTGTTCTCTTAGTACCATTCAGAAGTAAGGTTAAGGCTGGATAATGGAATGGTACTAAGAGAACAAATGAAATTGTGAAGTCAAAGCAATGAGAAGAAAGAAGATCTGGAACTCCAGATAATAGGTATTAAGCTAGTTCCATTCCGCTCAACTGGAATTCATCGAAAACTTAGACTTATTAGTCTACTAAATATTCCAGGAAAAATTTGCAGCATTTCACCAATCACAGTGACTGCCAATTAGATCCTAGAAGACTATAAAGATGTTTTTAACAAGTCTTAGATGTCTTCTTGGTGAATTTTGTTTAAAACAGATGGAAGTGGGAGACCAACTCAGCAACTGCAGAGGAAAAATCCAGCTGCCCTTGAGTCTATTCTGAATAAAGATAGAGCTGGAAAGAAGCGAGTAATCAGCAAAGTGACAATTTCTACACACCTAGCAGCTTTGTTGCTTGGGCGGCAATCAGTGTTGGTATAGCAATCATGGCACTGAATCCCAGTTCTGGACATGGCTGCCTGCATGGACCTTGGATGCCCATACAGCCTGTAAGATAATTAAAAGGAATTCCATGAGGACAATAGTTTCATTTGTATGTGGGGCATTAGAGTGAACTTAATGATGCTATGCTAATGTAGAGAAAGAATGATAGGCAATTGTCTTTATTTGTGAGCATTTTAATCAATATCTGTTTGGGTACGATAAGGGGGCAATGGTTCCCCAAGCACAAACCACTTCAAAGTATCTTCCTCAAAGTGCCTCTATTCACTACAAAGAATTTTGTTTTGTTTGTAGAGATATCATTAAGCTGTGACATACAAAAAGGGGGAAGTGAATGTACATTAACAAAATGCTGTCACAAGCAGCTTTGAAGAAATTAAGACAAAATGAAATCTTCCCGATTCACAAGAAGTAATAGCTCAATGTGTTCTGGAAGTTATCAAGCCAGCAGAGATATTGAAATAGAAAGACAAACATCTTGCACAAATTATGTCAGTTTGAGCAACAAGATGCAACTCTCCGGAGACTGTAGGAATTAATGATGAAAGGATAGGATGAATTCATCAGTAATACACCTGTTGCTGGAAGAGAGCATTTGGAATACAGGGATGAAATGATAGCCCAAGATAACATTTCATACAAGAATATATTGACATTAGGGTAAATTTAGACAGAAATTGATGAAGTGTCTGCTTTGGTGAATTTGATGGAGGACTTTTCTCCATGATCCCGAGCTAGTTTTCTCATGCTATCTTTCCAAACTAACCTCATTATCCATACACCATTTTACACTCCACATGTAGGATCTCCTGGAATTCCTAGCACAATGCCACCTTTAAAGTCAAGCTGTGCACCCAGTCAAGCACTTCCAGTCCTCAGTCGTCTTACAAACAATTCCTATCAATTGACCCTGATATTTCAAGCAGAGTGAAATTGATACCCTGCTTTACTGACAGGGAAATGGAGATCCTGCCGGACAGCAGGTGTGCATGTAGTTGCTGCCGATGGAACATGCCCTGAGATGTTAGTGCCTGGTATCCAAGACCAAGGGTTGGAGGAACATGCAGCAAGCTGGAAATGCCAGGTTACAATCCTGCCTTTCAATTTGTAAATTGCCGCTCTCTGGTTTCTATCCATGGGGTGGGAGAATGGGAAATTGCGTATCAAGGAGGCAAGATGAAATTATAACAAGGATGTAGATGCAGCAAATAGGCCTCTCAACATTCACAACTGAGAATCGTGTCTTGCTGTTCAATAAGTGTTTGGAAAGTGGGACATCTTGCTCTCTGTTGAGAATCTCCTCAATGCTGATTTCAAACAATTCTACTAACTTTCTCACCAATGCCCACATCGTATAGACGCTGGGAAGATTGCATTCAACATCCCCAATGAAACGAGAAAAAAGCTGCTGAAATACATCTCTGAAACTGAAGGAGTTGATCTGAGCTTGAGGAAGATAAGAAAACAATTTTAACGATTAAGCAATGAGCAATGAGATTAAAGACACCATCAACTCAATGCAATGCTTGCAACAAAATATGAAGTTAACTAAGCAAGGTAAAGAACTGCTTATGATGTGGAACATCCCAGATGCATAATTGAAGACTCTTGGATTAGACGTCTTCATTCTTGGAGATGCTAATTGTCACTGTCAACTGTTATTTCAACTACTGGGAATTAGACTAATAAAAGTTAATGATTAAAAGAGAGATTGTAAAGTACCTGAAACCATGTCTCAGTTACTATGACATTTAAAACATTATGACACTTGACAATTACTCTTAATTCATGAGTGAGGGATTCAGTCATTTCATGAAAGATTGAGAAATCTAACATATTACATCATCTCCACACTATTCACCATCAAATAAAAAGGCTGGGCCAGCAGTGAAATTTGCTAAAGGGATAGCAAAGGGATAGAACAAATTTAGTACTAACCTTTACAAGGCACTACTAGAGTGGAGAAACACGCTTACCGATGACATGGGAAAATAGTCCAGTCCAAAGATGAATATTATGCTGCACCCAAACTACCCTTGCAAAAACTGAAACTGGAATTATTAATCAACATGTATGACAGCATCAAGATGGAATTCCAGAAAATCTCATTTCACATTGATAAAACTATCAAGTAATTGATAGATCTGAGTATTGGAGCAGTGGTCAGATTGCAATTGTTCAATATGCTCAACAGAAAGCAACCCACTAGCCAACTTGATACCCTTAAGCAGTTTTCGAGGAGAAAGTGAGGTCTGCAGATGCTGGAGATCAAAGTTGAAACTTTATTGCTGGAACAGCACAGCAGGTCAGGCAGCATCCAGGGAACAGGAGATTCGACGTTTCGGGCACAGGCCCTTCTTCAGGAATGAGCAGAACAGAAACAGAATCCCCAAGTGGAAAATGAAGTGTTGTTCTTTGAACTTGCGTTAAGGAACACTGCAACAGATCTGGGACAGAAATGTTGGTGTAGGAACACAGTGGTGTGTTGAAGTGGAGGCAGTGGGAAACTCTGGGTCATGTTTTACAGACAGAGTGTAGGTGTTCAGCAAAGCGGTCATCAAATCTGTGTTTCATCTCCCCCGATATACAGGAGACCACATTCTGAGCAGTGAATGAAATAAATGAGTTGAGAGAAGTGCAGGTAAGCTGCTGCTTCACCTGGAAGGTGTGCCTGAGGCCTTGGATACTGAGGTTGGAGGAAGTAAATCGGCAAGTAAGTCACCTTGTGCAAGACCAACCCCTTCCCACAAACGTCACTTCAATATATTACCACCTTTCCTGAGCTGTTAACAGTTCTGATGAAGAATCGCCAGACTCGAAATATTATCTTGCTTTCAAAGAACACAGAACATTACAGCACAGTCCAGGCTCTCTGACCCTCAATGTTGTGCTGACCTGTGAAACCAGCCTGAAGCTGAACTAACCTGCATTGTTGCATTATCATCCATATGTTTATCCAATGGCCATTTAAAAAGACATTAAAGTCGGTGAGTCTACTACAGTTGCAGGCAGGGAGTTTCACGCCATTACTACTCTCTGAGTAAAGAAACTACCCCTCTGACATCTGTCCTATATCTATCACCGCTCAATTTAAAGCTATGTCCTCTCATGCTAGCCATCACTATCCGAGGAAAACGTCTCTCTCTGCTAACACTATCTAATCCTCTGATCATCTTTCACATCTCTATTAAGTCACCTCTCAACCTCTTCCTTCTAACGAAAACAGCCTCAGGTCACTCAGTCTTTCCTCAGAAGACCTTCCTTCCATACCAGACAATATCCTCATAAATCTCCTCTGCATCTTTTCCAAAACTTACACATCCTTCCTATAATGTGGTAACCAGAACTGTACGCAATACTCCAAGTGCGGCCACACCATAGTTTCCTACAGCTGCAACATAACCCCATGGTTCATATGCCTTCTTAACAATCCTATTAACCTGGGTGGCAACTTTCAGGGATCTATGTACATGGACACGGAGATCTTTCTGCTCATCCACACTGCAAGAACCTTACCATTACCCCAGTACTCTGTATTACTGTTACTTCTTCCAAAATGAATCACCTCACACTTTTCTGCATTAAACTCCATTTGCCACCTTTCAGCCCAACTCTGCAGCTTATCTATGTCCCTCTGTAAGCAGCAATATCCTTCAGCACTGTCCACAGCTCGACCGACCTTAGAGTCATTTGTAAATTTACTAACCCATCCTTCTACGCCATCATCCAGGTCATGTATAAAAATGACAAACAGCAGTGGCCCCTAAACAGATCCTTATGGTATACCACTAATAACTGAACACCAGGATGAACATTTGCCACCACCACTCTCTGTCTTCTTTCAGCTAACCAATTTCTGATTCATACCACTAAATCACCCTCAATCCCATACCTCCATATTTACTGCAACAGCTTACCATGGGGAACCTTATCAAACGCTTTACTGAAATCCATGTACACCACATCAACCACTATACCCTCATTCATCTTCTCAACCATCTCAATAAGCTTTGCGAGGCACGACCTGCCCTTCACAAAACTGTGTTGACTATCCCTAATCAAATTGTTCCTTTCTAGTTAATAATAAATCCTATATCTTATAATTCTTTCCAGCACTTTACCCACAACTGAAGTAAGGCTCACTGCTCTATAATTACCAAAGTTGTCTCTACTCCCCTTCTTGAACAAGGGGACAACATTTGCTATCTTCCAGTCTTCTGGCACAATTTCTGTCGACAATGACGACATAAAGATCAAAGCCAAATGTTCTGCAATCTCCTTCCTGGCTTCCCAGAGAATCTGAGGATAAATCACATCCGGCCCAGGGGACTTATCTATTTTCACACTTTCCAGAATTGCTAACACCTCCTCCTTACGAACCTCAGTCCCATCTCATCTAATAGCCTGTACCTCAGTGTTCTCCTCAACAACATTGTCTCTTTCCAGTGTAAATACTAATGAAAAATATTCATTTAGCACCTCTCCTATCTCCTCGGACTCCAAGCACAAATTCCCACTCCTGTCCTTTCTTCTCACAGATGCTACCATATCAGCAGAGTCTCTGCAGAAATTTCTGTTTTGTTTCCAATCTCCAGCATTCGCTGTTGTGTTTTAATTCCCAAATGAGCCTGACTTTACAAGCAAATGTGACTGACTGAGTTCCAGCTGACAAAGAGGGAAGGAGCAGAAAAGCTGGGTGACTGGTTGGCCAATAAAATCTGAGTGCTTTGCTGAAGCATGCAAATATTTTTCAAAGCACAACATCTGTCAGACAAATAAGTCATTTGTTTAATCTCCGCAAAGAACTATTCAATGCTGATGGCTTGTGAAGGCTTATGATGCTGGGAGCTTAGCTTCAGTAATGTGTGTAAGATCCTTTCATTGTTCTAAATACCTACAGTGTGGCTGTTAGAAGATGCAGCTTGTGGGCTGTTACATCCACATTTCTGTCAAGTCCTAATGATATGTTAAAAGCCAAAAGAACTGCGGCTGCTGTAAATCAGAAACAAAAACAGAAATTGTTGGAGAGACTCTGCTGGTATGGTAGCATCTGTGGGTTCTGAGGCTCAGTCGACCCAAAACGTTTCTCTTCACAGATGCTGCCAGCTCTAATGCTATGTTCTAGGTTCAGTTACAGAAAGCAAGCAAGCAGGCTCTTGCTCAAAGTTTTCTCCGCCTCTCGTTCCTTTACCTCATAAAGGATAAAGCTGGATGGGATGCTGAGACATTTTCTTATTTGGTGAGGGATCCACTGGGAATGATAACTAAGCAGAGATACTTGCCATGTGTTCAGTGTGTCGGTCTCTGCTGTCTGCTTTGCCTGGAGCTGCTGCTTCCATTATGCGCCTGGGACCCATGATTTTCATCGCAACTCACTCTGTGATTATCTTTTTGAATTGAGACTCAACAGCATTTGGCAAGATTTAACAATGTTACTCAGGGCTGGCAACACAGAAACAAAGTTAAAAATCAGACAACACTAGGTTATAGTTCAACAGATTTATCAGCTACCTGATGAAGGAGCAGTGCTCCGGAAGCTAGTGCTTCCAAATAAACCTGTTGGACTATAACCTAGTGTTGTCAGATTTTTAACTTTGCCCACCTTAGTCCAACACCGGCACCT